>NW_012267283.1:6922944-6936283 GCF_000151885.1 Dipodomys ordii | reverse complement strand
CTATTTTCCAAAGTGGTTGAACAAGTTTACACTCCCACCAACAATGCAGTAAGGTTCCCTTCTGTCCACATCCCCTCCAGCATCTGTTGTTATTAGCGTTCTTGACTATAGCCATTCTAACTGGGTTGAGGTGGTATCTTAATGTTGTTTTGATTTGCATTTCTTTTATGGCTAGGGAGGTTAAGTATTCCTTCATGTGTCTGTTGGCCATCCTTCTTTCTTCTTCAGAGAAGTTTCTCTTTAAGTCTTTAGCCCACATATTTATTGGGCTGTTGTTTCTTTGAGGATTTGTTGTTGGAGATTTAATTTTTTGAGTTCCAAGTATATTTTAGATATGAGACCCTTGTCCATTGTATGGCTAGTGAAGATCTTCTCCCAATCCCTAGGCTTTCTATTGATCTTGCTAGCTATGTCCTTTGCCATACAGAAGCTCTGCAACTTCATGCAATCCCATTTGTCCAACCTTTCTTTGATGTGTTGTGTTTCCGGGTCTCTATTAAGAAAATTCCGGCCTGCTCCAAGGAGACCTATGGTTTCTCCTATTCCATCATGTAATGTTTTCAGAGTTCCTATTTGTGTGAGTAATTCTAAGCAAATTATTTAATCTATGTCCCGATTTTCTCATGTTTTAAATGAAGATATAATATGAACCTAATTACTAGTCAATACCAATAAAAATGATGTTATCTCGGAAACAACTACAAAACCCCAATTTTGTTCAATTTAAGAAACATTTTAGCTTACATGTCTGTGTCAGCAAGGGACTGAATAATCACATGAGAGTTAGTTGCTCATAAGCAATGTCTCCCTTCTACATATCAATTATTTTTCTTCCAGGTTATTCTGAACCACTTACACTTTAGATGTGTGAATAAGCCTAGTTGAATAGTAACTTTTCAACCTCTGATAACACTATACCGGTGAACATTCACTTGAGACCAAATCCCAAAGCAAGAAACAGAGAGAAAGTCTACATACTGAATTAGAATAAAAGATTAACATGCTAAGTATTTGATAGCAACTATGTAATATATGGCTAACATCTCCCTGGTTATTATTCTCATTTTTTAAATTTTATTTTCAAACTAAACAAAAAACCCATTTTCAATGCTGACTTTCCTTGCTAAAAACTCACATGCTTTACAGTATGAATAAATTAGCTCCAATAGCTATTTTTTCAAAATGTATAAGGTGTTTCAATGATCAGCTCTTCAGTTTAGGCATGGCAGGAGAGAAGAAAGATTTAGTCTACTGAGCCTTCTGGATTAGTCTCTTTATTGGTCACTGTAACAAATACCAGAGAGAAACTAATTGGAGGAAGGAATGATTTGTTTGGGCTCCGGAGTTCAGATGGTAAGCTGACTCCATTTTTTTCTGAACTATAATGAGCCTGAATATTGTGAGAATCATGTGGCAGATGAAAACCCAAGTCACCTTTTGTTGGATAGGAAGCAGAGAAAGAGAATATCTATGTTGAATGGGTTTTTCCATCTTTTATTTAATCATACCCTACTCTGCTGAATGGTGTCATTCAGGTTGAGAGCAAGTTTTCTTCCACTGGCTAACCATCTATGAAAATGCCCTCACAGGCAGATCCAGACCTATGCTTGTGCAAACTCTTAAACTTTTCTCAATCTCATAAAGTTGAGAGTTAAGACTGTACATTATACCGTCTCATTTTATTTAAAAATCATGCAGATTCCATAACAGAAGTTAGAAAAAAAGAACTATGGAATTATGGTTGTAATCAATCCTCTCAAAAAGTGAAATTAATCTTCTCATGGTTTTGTTCAGATTGTAACAATTCCACCTTTGTTTTAGAATTCCACCTGCTTTCATATACAATAACTTAGGGATGTAAATTGTCTATATATCTGGTAAATTATACTGAAGTAATTAAGATTCATATAATTGACAAACTTAAGCTAATTATAAACTGTTTAACCTGAATGCTCTTCTTTTTAAACTACTATTTTATTAACACAAACTATCCTTGGATCTAGCTTAATTATGAAATAAAGTATCAAAAGAATATGCTGATTAACAGATTTGCCACACAGACTCACCAATCTGTTCTCACCAATCTGTTCAAATTTTAAAACTACAAAATGTTTACAGCATTAACTTTGGAAACAGATATTGCAGAACTAAGGTTCAAGATGTTGCAATTTTTTGCTATCTAGTCCAAAAGACTAAATAGAACATACTATCATGACTTTTGACTGTAGATAATTAATACATCTTAGTTATTTTTCAGTTGTATATTCATTGTTGCAATGGGAGGGGGACGGGGGTGTGGGGGGAAAAAGGAGGAGGCAACAATTCTTGATAAGAAATGTACTCATTATCTTGCCCATGTAAGTGTGAACCGTCTATATGGTATTTTCACAATAAAAAATAAAAAAATATGTAAAATACCATGATGAAACTCCTTTCAGCAATTAGCATTCACTAAAACATAATGAATGAGAGAACTGTAAACCAGGTCCTGTCTGGGATTTGAGAACTGATAGAAGGGGATTGAGAAAAGGAAGAGTGTAAAGAAGGTCAAAACATTTCATGTACATGTGTGAAAAATACTTTATGTATATTTACAATGTGAAATTTGTTGAAATTTGGGTTGAGTTTGGAAATTTGTTGTTTGAATTTTGTTGACTTTGGAAAGGCGGGTAGGAATGATGAGGGAGAGTGACAGGGTAAGTATGATCAAGGAACATTTTAAGCATGTATGGACATGTCAGAATGAAACCCCTTTGTGCAACTATTCAAAGTTAGTATAGACGCAGAAAATAGAGGTAAGTGTTCTCAAGTCCTGATAAAAAATCTAACACATGATAACATGATGAATTAGCTTTGGGTGTGAGTGTGTGTGTGTTTCTGTGTGTGTGTGTGTGTAATGTAATTTGGAAAGGCACAATGACTCAAAAATGTGATGTGAAATCATATTTTATATTCTCAAATTTGAACTAATTTTAAACCATTTTATGTTCACCCCCCCTCCCATTTATAAAATCAGAAATCATACCAGTATCCATTATATAGCATTGTGTATTATTGTGTTATGTTATAAAGTACTTACGGTTTTCCATGACCCAGAATAATACAGCAAAGAATGTGATTTGAAGTCAAAGACATAAAATTCTGAACTTCCCTGACAATTTTTTATTATGTAATCTTGTGAGTTATTTAACTTCTCTGAGCCACAATTACCTCCACAGAGAAGAAGAGAATGATAAAGTAGACTTTTATAACAGATTGTTGTAACCCCAGGGAAGGTCTGAGTCACTAATGAAGACTTATAGCTTTCAGTCCCTTGCTAAGATCTCCACTTTCCTCCCTAACCTACATAAACAGATCAAATTAAACATACTTGACATCCAAGCTCTTAAAGAAAAAAATTGTAATGAGATTTGGGATGCAGATACCAGAATAAGAACTGTGGCTTATGCTGTTGCTTACATAGTCCCCTGCCATAGGTCTGAGAATTCTCACCAGCAAGGCTTCACATGCCTGAGAATCTCTTTAATGTAGAAAGAAGTGAAGAAGTTCCTTGGAAAAAAAGGGTGTATTCTATCCTATATAGAGGACATAAAACCCTTAATTCTGGGATAGAGATAGACAAAGTCCAAGGTAGAACTTAATTGTTCAGTGAATTTCTCTTGTATAATCTGAAACCTAGGTATATAACCCATATCTATATATAGTTACTATCCAAAGAGCCTTGTTATTTGACCTAAGTATTTTGTTGTCTTGAGGTGTTAATAACTTTGTTTCTTTACTATTCCCTATATAATATTTACTGTTTGATATAAAATAAAATATTACCCCACTTTTGGGCATTTACCCAAATGTTCACAAATAAGACCTCACTAAAGCAACCAGCACAACTATGTTTATTGCAGCATTATTTACCATAGCTAAGATATGGAACCAATCCAGATGCCCCTCAGTAGATGAATGGATCAAGAAAATGTGGTATATATATATATATATATATATATATATATAATGGAATTCTATGCTTCCATCAGAATGAATGACACTATCCCATTTGTTAGGAGATGGAAGACTTGGAAAAAATTATATTAAGTGAATTAAGCCAGACCCAAAGAAATATAGGTCCATGGTCTTCCTGAGTTGTAATAATTAGTATACATCTAGGATAATTTTATCAGATGAGCAGAGAAGTTAAAAAGCTATGTATATATGACTATGTAAGATGATGCTAAGCTAAATGAACCCCAAGATATGGACACAAGAGGTTTTAACTTTGTCACTGTTGTATTTAATGTACTACGTGATTTTTTGTTTCTTTTGTATGTTCTTCTCCCTATGGTATATCCCTTGTTGTCACCATACTTGATTTTGTAACCTGAATCTTGTATATACATTTGTCTAATTTGGTGTGGGGGAGGAGAATAACAAAATGCTGAAACAAGGACACATGATGACCCATTGCAACAATGATACTCACAAGACACTATATTGGAAATAAACTTTACAACTTCGGGATAGGGAGGAGTGAGGGAGGTGGGCAAGGGAAGGGATAGTAGGAGAACAACAAAGGAGGGGTAACAATTCTCAACATGTAATGTAATCATTACCTACTTCTGTAACTGTCACCCCTCTGTACAGAAATATGTGAATGTCTCTATCACTCTACACTTTCAGAATTCCTTCACCACAATTACTACTAGCATTTCAAATCAAATTTAGCCACTGTAATTTTCACATATGACATAATAAGTTACATTAAGTATTTAAGTCATAGTATATTCAATTATCTACTGTAATTTCACAATTCTTTCTCATTACATTGTCCTCTGAAAGAAAATATATCACTCACTAGCTGAAATAAATGGCAGTTTGGGTTATTACATGATATTCTTGTTAGACTTATCATTCCATTTGGCACTAAAGACTTGCAATTTAATATTCAATATCACCTCATGTCTTTATGTTTATAAGCTGACTAATACTTCTATTTCTGCTTAAGTCTTCCTTATAAAATGTCATTTTCTTTTATAGATATTATCCCCTATTATTCTCTGAGTTAATATGAAAGCCTAAAGTGATACCTATCAAAAAGGAATTTTATGTTAATTACTCAATCCTAGGTATGATTTAATATTCTTACCTTTTCTTTCTTTGCCCTTTCCTGTCAGGAAAACATCTATGAATGTTATACAAAAAGCCCTTTCTTTGTTCTAATAATCACATAGACAATAGGTATAGAACTTCAGGATTCATTGCCTCCACAATACAGGATGTGGTCTGAGAACTTAAAGGATTTTTGACCTCCAAGTATCCTATGTCACCTCTAGGTGAAGCATATAGTACTGATGTTAGGAATCCAGAGGTATAACACCACTTCTGACATATGGTAATTTGAAGCACTATGGTCCATTGGATAAGTGTCTTACTTGAATTCCTATTTGATAATGTTTCTGAGGATTATGAAATATACTTATCTGCTGATACAATTTGTAGTTCAAAAACCATTTTGATATACTTTTGAGTAGTAAAAAAACTCAAAAGTATCTCTTTTCTAATAAAATGAGTAAAATACTGCTGAATGGACATTGAAACTCTATACACAAATATGGAAGGCTCAAAGATAAACACATAGGAAATGCTTCATACCATGACAGATGAGTAACAGTATTGTAAAGGACCTATGTCTTTCTCGTGTGCTAATTATACCTTAAAATAAAAAAGCTCAATTTTCTTCTTTTCTCCTTAATTACACCTTCTCAAAAGGCATTGCCTGTGAGCAACTAGAATAATAAGACATAATTTTCATTTCAGAACTGAAATTAATTTCTTGCCTATGTGCTATAGGTGCTTATTGCTCAACTATATAAGATGTCAAAACCCCACATTCATTATACTAAAAAAAAGTAACACATTTAAATACATTTACTGAGACACAGGGTGATCATAATAGCTCATTTGACCCAAAGATTAAATAAAATTGATGGATCATCATGTGTATGTTATGTTATTTAAACATTTAAAATGATTTAAGACAGTTACTAAAAATGCACAAATTCAATATGCTATTAAGTTGGGAAAATGTTATGTATATTTTACAGTAAATTCCAACTGCTCCTTAAAAGAAAGATAAAGTCAAGAGGTTGCCCAGAGAATCAGTGGAGATGACGAAAATCACACTGCTAATGTAGGAATCCTTTTTAAGGGCTCCCCAGACATGACAAGACCCACTTACGGCAAACAGCTGAATCTGTTAGCCAACATCTCTGCATGTTCTGGAGGAAGACCAGCAAAGCTCAGAAAACGTAAATGCTAAGCATCCTTTTCCTGACGATCATTCAGCCTCACAGAGAACATTCCAAACTAGGGAAACACACAATTGATCCCATTAAGTGCACAGCCCAGAATACCACTTGTGTATTGTCAATGATACTTTGTCCTGCATCTTAAATATGGGATATTTAACTAATTGTTTTAGCAAAATACACATTTCAAAAAGCCATACTGAGTATCTTACTGAAGCAAAATATCCACAAATTAACTGTACCATTGTATAAAGATGATTAATTCTTTATTTTAATTTTGGGTATCTGAACACCTGTATAAGTAAAAAGAGAAAGAAAAGTGTTAGTACCTGGATAGCTGACTATAGTCTATAGGTAGTTTAGTAACAGCTCCTGTTGGATTAAATGGTACGGCTGTTTTTTCATCAATTTTCCTAAAACCACTCTTCTAGGACAGACCCCCCAAAACAGTAAAATGAAATTATAACTTCATAGACATAGGTGAAAAATATAATTCCAAAAACTCAAGGGTCAACATGACCAATACATCTAGGATCATCAACATTAATAGTGGCATTGATACCAACGAAATCAGGAACAAGGGAGAAATCTCGGGAAATTTCCAATATGCATCCCAAATTAGAAGAACAAAAATGGATTGAAAATCTAAGAATAACTCGGTACATTTGGGATAAGTCCTTGCCCCCCCTCAAAAATGTAAATGCAATCACTAAAGCTACTATGAAGAATTCAAACACTGCTAAAGCAATTTACCTGTCAAAGATGCTATTACTATCAAACAAATACTATCCATGAAAGATGCAATCTACTTTAGAACAAATGAAGATCCACATAATGAAATGAAACTTTGTAAGTAATCATATCCTATTCCAAGAAATAACATATATCTGAAAAATGTGACCATTAAAAAGGCATGAAAACAGTAACTTAGAAGTTAAAATGAAAGAAAAGCATTTAAGATCTAAGTTTGAAATATAGCCTTTGATAAAATTTGTATAGGTTCTGAGGCAGTTTTCACTCCTGAAAACATTGCATTTTTGCTGTAGCTGCACTTCTGAAATCTTTCTCTTTCTGCCACATACTCATCAAACTGGCTCATTACCTGGGATCCACTGCATTCTTCAGCTGCTCAACTTGAATTCTGCCTTTAGCAAACTTAATGCAAGCTTTCAACTTGTAATAAAGATAATTTAAAGCTTTCACAGATAAAACATAAATACGGAAGAAGATTTAAGGCTTTGAGTTGATGCTGATTCATGAAAAATATTAAATAACTTGAAAATCTTGAAGTTCTATTATTGAACCTACTCTTTAGCTTATCTTTGTACTGAAATGCTACTTTGTACAAAACAATGGAAATTTATTTGTACATGAATTCTAAATAAACAAATAAAAATTAAACAAAGCCCAATAAGGTGATGCATCACAATATTACAAACAATTCTAGATTGAGAACAAGTATAATTTCATTACTCAAAAGTTTTAAGATTTTATATATATATATATAGATATAGATATATACACACACACATATAACAGTCCCTCATGATGTAATTGAAAATATGGAATTTAAATAACTCTTAACTATTTTTACAAGGTTTAGCATTTTTATATTGAGACATAAGCAATTTAATCTCAAGAAAGCTGTCAACTTTGGAGAAAGTATCCCAGTTTGCATTTGAGTTGGCAATGAACAGAAATTAATAGCCATATTGGTATAGAAATGTTAAACTTATTTTTTACATTTGTATAAGGGTAAACACACTGTATTAAACATGTAAGATTTTATCTACATAGGTTTGGTTACAGAAACTGAGAGTCTTCTCTAAATAATGAAAAAAGAAAATCTTCAAATCTTCAACTCAAAGAGTGGAGGATCCTCTTTACTTTGAAAACAAAAAGCAAAGCAGAAAATTAGAAACTGGTGGTGAATGGAGGGAAGATAGTTATTTCCCAAATAAACCTATGGGAAAATGGGCAATTCTAACAGAAGAAAAATACACATGCCAACCAAAGCAGGCCATTCAGTTCAGGAACAGGGGTCTCCATTAATCTCATGATTCAAAAGGTACTACTGATAATATCTCTGAGCAATCAAGGAAAGATAAAGTAAGTAATAAATATATACTGTCTTCCAAGTGCTAAATTAAAAATTTGTGTCTTTAATACATAAAGGAAAAGTAATTCCTTATGATTGAACCCAATTGTATGAAATACTGAACTGCCCAATGAATTCTAGTGATCTGAAATTGGGTAAATATAAACTTTCCTCCTCTTCTCAATATATATTTCAAATACTAACTATAATAATGTATTTATAGATGGTTGACACAACAACACCTGACCTTTCTGAGTCTCAGGATAACAATTTGTTAACCTTAGAAAATCTTCTTACTCAACAGAACCTTCCTCAATTATGTGATTACAATTGCAAGAAAAATAAAATCTATTCTTAAATATAACAGTATGAATATTATGGCACATAAAATGGATATGGCAACAAATATGAAAAAATACAAATGAAGTCAACAGAGGAGTCAGAATAACATCCATCCTTTAAAAACCGTATCCCTTGTGTAAAGGAAAACCACTACAAACCAGAATTGAGCATTGGCAAAATTTCCACTCTCACACTTAACAGCAGCTACCAGGTGTTCTATCAGTGTGGATGGACAAATCAGTGCTTCTGCAGCAGAGGATAACCTGCTATAAATAAATGAAAGGCAATATTTTATGTCTTTCATCTTGACAGGTTGTTTTTACAACTTTGTAAGCTAACTGATATGGACCTGTGCAGATAAATGCTGCCTCGGGCTGAATAGCTTTGCCCTGTTCATCAGACTTTTGATGCTAGCAAACTACAGTGAAAAATTCGAGCCAACATTATCAATTCACCACGACTGTGGATGAGAGGATGGGGATTAGGGAGCATTCATTTCAGCCTGCTGTTATCTTTCCTGTGTCAGAACAGAACTCTGTAAAGCTTGACTTCCTTTCAGTGCTAAATGTGATGGTAAAACTTGGGGATGATGACTATTTTAAGAGGATATAAATAACACCTAACATTTGTGTAGCTCAGTATGATTTAAAAAGCACTTGCACATTGATTCGCCAATTTCATCCTCGCAACAATGTTAGGACATAGGTAATAATCTTTTCTTTTCTTGTTAAAAAAATTTTGTAGACAAATATGGAAACTGAGATTTGGGATCTGGGAATTATTTGGGTAATGGAGAAGTGAAATCCAATCCATGCTTCATATTTGTAGCAAGGCCCTTAAAATACCGGCCAGATTACCTTGAACAAGTGACTGAATTTCTCACTGAAATATTTTTTCTTGAGTCTTAGTGGAGAAAATACTATGCTCCATAGTGGTTGTTATTATTAGATGAGCTACCATTTAGCATAGTCTCATGATGTGTAGCATATGAGAAGTCATTACTTGATTTTCCTACCTGCATTTCCAAATTTCTTATTCTTCCAATTTACCCGTCAGTCTCAAAACAGAGTTAGTTCTTAGAATAATTTACACAGACAACTCAAAACTAGAGATTTACATAGAAGAAAGTTAAACTAAGTAAATAGAGGCCCTAATTTTAGTACACAATGTTCATTTGTTTAATTTTGTGTATGTGTATGTGTGTGTATTGTATGTGTGCCAGTCTTCAGGCTTGAGTTCAGTGCCTGGCACTGTCCCTCAGCTTTTGTGCTCAAGACTAGAGCTCTACTACTTGAGCTATAGCTCCATGTCTGGTTTATTAATAGCAAATCACAGGTAAGAGTCTCATGGACTTTTCTGAGCTCGTTTTGAACAGAGATCCTCAGATCTCAACCTCATAAGTAGCTGAGATTTCAGCATGAGCCACTGGTCCCTGGCTTTAGTACTTATTTTAATAGTATACAAGCTATTAACTCATTCTTCTTTGCAAAATGAGGTGTGTTTTTCTAATCAGGGAAGTTTTTCATCTTAATAACTAGCAATGCAATTGATGGAAGGAAGTGGAAAACGGCATTTTTGATTTGATCTTCAAAATACTATAATGAGATCTCTAAAATAAGATTTAACATGTCTTGTTATTAAGCATGGAATATAGAAAAGTTAGTCAGAGTAAAAAAAATAATTGTATTAGTAGAATTCTTGACTGCTATAGTAACTCAAAGAGAACATCTGATCCCAACTTTAACAAGATGTGCATTTATTTACTTATCCCTGAAAGCATCTCTTCAGTGATTTAACTAATACCTCTTTGTGACTTAGAAAAAATAAAAGCTTCTATACAGGGAAATAAAGTTTAAAAATTTTCCACTTCTAAATCTGGAAGGAAACAACTCTACTAATGAAAGATGTAGACTTGTGCAGTTAAAACCATCTCTAGTTTTATACCAGTGCAAAGCATATATCATTTCTTAAAAAGAGCAGCTTTCAGGAAGAATGTGGTCACTTTCCTTCACACATATTTTCTGGCTCTGACTGAGCTACAGAAGCAATAATGTACTTCAAAAGTGACAATTTTGCTGGAACTGACAAGATTTGGTAGAAATGGCTAGATATCTACACAATCCTTTCAAAACAAAAATTATGTAGTACTCACTGCTTTAGAGCAGAATCATAAATAGCATGATTCTAAATAGTATTTAGAAAATCATCTGTGAAAAAATTTTAGCAAAGTTTGGCAGTAATGCTTTTTATAGAATATGAAGATGAGAACTATTTGAGAAAGTAGCAGAAAGAAATGGCAAGCTATGAAGATTAGTACTGATTTTACATTTTTAATACTTCTATAATAACTTTCTTAAGATAAAATACAGAGTGCAGCCAGATGCCAGTGGCTCATGCCTGTAATCCTAGATACTCAGAAGGCTGAGATCTAGAATATCATTGTAAGTGTCACTAAGGGGTGGAGTATGCTAACTATGAGCAGAAAAGCCAAAGGAGAATGCAAGACACTGAGTTCAAACAAAAAGGTATGGCCCTTGCTCAGGTTGTAAGCTTTTAATACATAGTCTAATTGTAAGTAAATTTGATTGTAGCTAATAATCATCCCTTCTAGATCCTTTTCTATTTGTTTAAGGTACTCAAATCTATTACATAAGAAATTATGTTAACTTACTTTATTATTGCAACTGAATTTATATCAAAACATAACAATCAAAACTGAAATCAAAAGAAAAATCATATGATTAAATATTTACGTGATCAATATGAGAAAAAATTAAACTAAATAAGAATCAAACTTTATGAGTCTTAAAAATTAGGGCTGGATAAGGAGGAGATGAAAGGATTGATTTGACAAATATAAAATAAAAATAATTCAAAAATAAGTAATAGATTTAATATAGTGTGATGTAAAAAGACATAGGGGTAAAATATGCTAAAAAGTCACTATAGAATAAAGGTATACTATTCAACTAAGTAATTAAATTGTCAATAGTATACTGGCATTAAATAGGTAACTAATTTATTGTTAAAATTATTGTGACTTTGAGATTTCAAGAACTGTTAAAATAATTATATTTGGCTTACAAGTATAAACTGGCACTATATTGGATAAAATAGGAGATCTTGTAATACTTAACTGTAGATTAGACACAGACATACTCATTGTGTTCCTGTATATCCAAAGTAAAGACAATGAACCAAATTACTAAGCCTTCATTCTATTCCTGCAAGGATTGACAAATATCACAATGTGCAGGAAACATCAAATGAAGGTAAAACTCTAACAAATGTTACATATATGTACCAAAACATTGTTGGAAAAAGAACTCTACAAATTTTACTGGAGCAAATGAAGTCAAATGAAGAAAATCATCTTCTTAGAATAAAGCATAGTACAATTAAGATGACTTTGAAAATTAACTTTAAAATTACAATAAAATTCAATACATGTTTCCTTTTAGGAGAAATAAGGGAAGAGGTATTGACTAAAGGATTGTGTATATGTTTACTACATAAGATATTAAGAAAGGATGAATGAAACTGGACTAGAACTTAACCAAAGAATATAATGTTTCAAATTATGAATTCATGGAACCTTCCTCAATACAATAAAGGCTGAATATGACAAACCTACAGCCAGCATTATACTCAATGGTGAAAAACTAAAGCCATTCCCTCTAAACTCAGGAACCAGACAAGGATGCCCACTCTCTCCACTGCTCTTCAATCTAGTATTAGAATGCCTAGCTACAGCAATAAGACAAGATGCAAACATAAAGGGGACCCAAATAGGGAAAGAAGAAGTAAAACTCTCCCTCTTTGCAGATGACATGATCTTGTATTTAAAGAATCCCACAGACTCCACTCCCAAATACTCAAGCTGATTCAAAACTTTGGCAAAGTAACAGGGTATAAAATTGACCCTCAAAAATCAATGGCTTTTCTGTACGCCAACAATGAGAAAAGTGTGGCTGAAATTAGGAAAGCAACTCCATTCCTAATAGCCCCTCAAAAAATAAAACACCTAGGAATTAACTTAACCAAAGAAGTGAAGGACCTCTATAATGAAAACTTTAAAAACCTGAAAAAGGAAATCAAAACAGAACTTAGAAAGTGGCAAAAACTCCCTAGCTCCTGAATTGGAAAGATCAACATCATGAAAATGGGAAAATTTCTCAAGGCTATCTACAAGTCCAATGTGATACCTATCAATACTCCAACCTCATTCTTCAAGGAAATAGAAGAGGCAATCCAAAAATTCATATGGAACAATAAAAGACCCGGAATAGCAAAAATGATCCTTAACAGAAAGAACAGTGCTGGAGGAATATCAATACCAAATTTCAAACTCTACTACAAAGCCATAGTAATCAAACTAGGTACTGGCACAAGAACAGACTCCAGGAACAATGGAATAGAATTGAAAACCCAGAAATGAACCTACAGACCTATAGCTATCTAATCTTTGATCAGGGAGCTAAAAAATGGAATGGAAGAAAGACAGCTTCTTCAGTAAATGGTGCTGGCAAAATTGGTTAACTACATGTAGAAAACTAAAGCTAGATCCTTATATATCACCCTGCACCAGAATCAACTCCAA
>NW_012267283.1:6920736-6922089 GCF_000151885.1 Dipodomys ordii | reverse complement strand
GTCCCATGGTTTCCCTTATTTGCAATAACTAGTATATGTCTGAGTCAAGCAGAAAATGTCAGATAAGTTGATGTTAGGGAAATGAACCCTAAGATATGGATTCAAATGTTATTTTTCTTTCTTGCAATTGTTTGTAATACATTTATAAGATGATTTCTTTGTTGCTTTGTATGTCCCTCTGCCATAGTATAACCCCTGCTCTCACTGTATTTGATGTTGGTATAATTTGTGTAGGGGAATGGAAAAAAACAAATCGTTTAAATAGGTAGACAGGCGGACCCATTGCCACAATGAGATGTACAAGTCGTTATGTGGAAAAACGAACTTTACAACTTTGGTGGAGGGGAAGAAAAGATTGGGGGGACTGAGGGAGGTGGGGGGAAAGAATGGGAAGGGAAAACAAAGGAAGAGGCAAAAATGCTTGATAAGAAATGTACTCATCTTGCCCATGTAATTGTAACCCCTCTGTACAGTATTTTCACAATAAAAAATTTAAAAAAGAATGTAATGTTTCAGTAAGGCAAGACTATGCTTCGTATGTAAGATCAATTAATATTAAAAGACTATATATTAATAACACTATATACAAATTACATAATAAACCATGCTGCTAATCCTGTAACTTCAGTCTCTATTTTTAGCTCTATCTTGGGAACTTTTCTTTTATCAGAACAGTATTTTGAAAAGCTGGAGAAATTAATTACATTGGTAAACCTATCTACCATAATTCTTGATCTTATTTGTACACACAAAAAACCTTAGGAGAAAAATATTATGGCCTAGGCTCTTGTCCTTCGTAATTAAGTTCCTATTTTTTTTTGTTTTTTTGTTTTTACAGTGAAAGCAGAGGTTAAACTGTGGGGGAGGGACATACAAAGTAACAAAGAAATAATCTTATAAATGCATTAGAAACAAATGCATGAAAGAAAAAAACATTTAAATACATATCTTAGTGTTCATTTTCCTAATATCACCTTATCTGACCTTTTCTGCTTGATTCATACATATATTAGATATTTCAAATAAGGGAAACCATGGGACCTATGTTTCTTTGGACTTGGCTTACTTCACTTAATATAATTTTTTCCAAGTCTTTCCATTTCCTAACAAATGGGGCAATGTCATTCTTTCTGATGGAGGCATGGATGTCCATTGTGTATATATAGCACATTTTCCTGATCCATTCATCTACTGAGGGGCATCTGGGTTGGTTCCATATCTTAGCTATGGTAAATAATGCTGCAATAAACATAGTCATGCTGGTAGCTTTAGTGTGGTCTTGTTTGTAAACATTTGGGTAAATGCCCAAAAGTGGGATTGCTGGGTCATAGGGGAGCTCTATGTGGAGTCTTT
>NW_012267283.1:6902353-6916551 GCF_000151885.1 Dipodomys ordii | reverse complement strand
CAGCATTATTTACCATAGCTAAGATATGGAACCAATCCAGATGCCCCTCAGTAGATGAATGGATCAAGAAAATGTGGTATATATATATATATATATATATATATACACAATGGAATTCTATGCCTCCATCAGAAGAAATGACATTGCCTCATTTGTTAGGAAATGGAAAGACTTGGAAAAAATTATATTAAGTGAAGTAAGCCAGGCCCAAAGAAACGTAGTCCCATGGTTTCCCTAATTTGAAATAACTAGTATATGTCTGAGACAAGCAGAAAAGGTCAGATAAGTTGATGTTAGGTGAAATGAAACCCAAGATAAGTATTTTAGTGTTTTTTTTCATGAGATTATTTCTAACATATTTATAAGATTATTTCTTTGTTGCTTTGTAGGTCCCTCCCCAATGGTAACCCCTGCTTTCACTGTATTTGATGTTGGTATAATTTTTGGAGGGGAAGGAAAAAAATAAATTGTTTAACTAGGGATACATGTGGACCCATTGCAACAATGAGATGTTCAAGTCGTTATATCGAAAATGAACTTTACAACTTTGGTGGGGGTGGGGATTGGGTGAGGGGTGGGGAAGTGGGGGAGGAGGATTGGGTGTGGGGGGAGGAGGAAGGGAAGGGATGGGAAGGGGAAACAAAGGAGGCGGCTACAGTGCTTGATAAGAAATGTACTCATCTTGCCCATGTAATTGTAACCCCTCTGTACAGTATTTTCACAATAAAATAAATAAATAAATAAAATATTACAAATTATATAAATATATTCTATTCATCTAATATCAAATACTATAAATTATAAAAATATTTTGTTTATATAATTATTAATACATAGTATAATTTACTATGAATAATCCCACACTGATATTTGTTTATACAAAATGATGTGCTCGAACCAGCTCAATACCAGCTTAGTAGAGCCAATCATTAAATATATAGAAATTTTACAAGCCAGAAAGTGCACTATTGGTACTTGAAATTACTTAAATATAGCCAGGCACGGGTGGCTCACAACTGTAATCCTAGCTTCTCAGGAGGCTGAGATCTGAGGATCGAAATTCAAAGCCAGCTAGGTAGAAAAGTTCCCTTGAGAAGCTCATCTCCAAGTAACCACTGAAAAACTGGAAGTGGAACTGTGGCTTACAGTGATAGATATGCTTGAGCAAATAGATATCAGGGACAGCACACAAACCCTGAGTTCAAGCCCCACAACCAACAAAAGTAAAAAATAAGAAAGAAATTATAACTATAAATAGACTAGGTAATGTTACAAATCAGCTTTTTTAACTTTTTGATAGTTTTTTTGTGTTTTTTATTGTAAAGGTGATTTCAGAGGGGTTACAGTTACATAAGTAAGGTAATGAGTACATTTGTTGACAAACATTGTTATCCCCATTTTTTCCACTTTCCCTCCTCCCCTCCACTTCTCTCCCCACTACCCAGGGTGTAAAGTTCATTTCCAATACAGTGAGTGTCACTTGATAGATAGTTTAAAACTTGAATTTTCATTAGTAATAATATAACACATACATCCTGACAAAATTAACAGTATTTAACAATAGCAATATAAGTCACCAATAGATGTATAGTATTTCTCCATAAAGATTTCTTCTTTGATAGGTATAATGATGATAAAACAAGATAAATTATATAAAAGAACATTATAAATGATAAAGCAGGTCATAAGTCATTCCCTATTCTGCTATCAGTGATAATGTGAAAGTACACATGATTTTACAACCTAAAAGAAATGATTGCTTAAATTTTCTTCCTGCACTAGTTTTAAGGAAGCTTCTGAAATTTATATTGATTAATATGCCAATGTTGATTCAGATGAATAAATGGACAATTCAGAGAGGGAATATCCTGCCTTTCCATGGTTGAGATCACACAAAAGCTTTTCCAACTAATTTACCAAATGAGGCTTTTAATCTCCCTCACTCTTTTTTACATGAGCCTAAAATTTAGGTTTAATAATCTTCTCCCAGTTATCCAAACCCAGAATAATATTAATTTCTTTGGGTTATATTGCATAGGGTCATCTCTCTAAATATACTATAATTTTTTATTCCATCTAGGCAAACTTGCAAACTTGTTTTACTCCTTTCCCTTCTAAATTCCTACATTTGTGGACCTGTTACCCTTTTCTGTATCATTATACAAATTTCAATTTGCATACTTTCTTGTCATTTTTTGGACACTGTAAAAAATTCGTGTGTAAAAGAACATTTTATTCTGCTGATACCTTATCTTTCTATACATTAGTATGTTCCATACTGGATACTAAAGATAAATGTCTTTTGAGAAAGTATTTTGAATGGAACATTCTTGGAAATGTTGCTCACATTTTCTTAACCCAAAAGTTATAGTCTTCAAGGATAGAAACTAAAAGCGTTTACTTAGTTATAAAGTAGTCATAAGGGTATATGCACCCTATGCTGTACAGAGAGATACAGTCTCAACAAATTGAAAATAATACAAATGTATATGATTAAAACATGCTAGTCAATGTTGACAGAATTCTCATTTGCCAATCTGTAAAGCACAAGAAAACAATCAGGAACCTTGACTTAGTGTCTGAAAATAATAGGAATACCAGGATAGGTTTAGACTTTACCACTCAATTGATGGAGAGTTGTGTAAATGAAGCTACTCTCCCTGATAAGATGAATTTTGCATGCATTATGAAAGAGGCAAGGTCATCAGGCCCAGAGTAGTACTCACTAAATAGATTATAAAGGAAAAATCAAATCCATCATTTAAGTATAATATACTCATTATCCTGACTATATACCACTGACTTCTGCCCCCACTTACTTATATCATTGAAAATAGCTCCATTCATTCCAATCATGGACAAGAAATGGATTCACATGTTACTCCCAAATCCCAGTCCTTTTGACTGCTTTAGCATGCCCCTTCTTGGGGTTATGTCCTATGTTTGTGGACTACAGGAACGATCAATTCTGTGTGCATTTACCAAGTCCTGGGATCACGATTATTTCATGAAAATCTCCCAAGGCCTTTCACTCACTGTGTCCTACAGCTTTTTATGGACAACAGCACCACAGTAGGTAATATATGACTTGGTTCAATGCTGAACACTCAGTTTCTCCCTTCTGACTCTGATGAAATTCAATAACCTAAAAAAAATCTTAACTAGATTTTTACTTATATTTAAATTATGATTTTTACTTCTAAATAAGAATAAATTAAGCTTCATAAGGGCAGAAATGTTTTTCTACTTTGCTCAGGTACTATGCCTAGTACTAGAATGGAGCCTATAGCATAGTAGGTGTTCCATATTTCTTCTGCATGAATGAAAAAAAAATCTTGTAAAGCAAATGTGAAGATAATAGCCAGCAGCTAAGAAAGTCTTTATGTGAAGCGCCTTCTTCTATGCTTTAGATCCATGTAGTATTTAATACTCAAAATGTAACAAAATGTAGTATAGCTATTTGCCACACATTTTATTTTTGTTATTTTCAGATTAAAGCCTTTCCCCTAGGTTTACAAAGCTCTTTTTTTTCTTTTAATTTGTCTTAATTGTGAAAATACCATACAGAGAAGTTATAGTTATATGGGCAAGATAATAATTACATTTCTTTTTTTGGGGGAGGGGGGTCTGGTCGTAGGGTCTGACCTATGGGCTTGGGTGCTGTCCCTCAGCTCTTCAGCTCAAGGCTAGCGCTCTACCACTTGAGCCACAACGCCACTTCCGGCTTTTTTCTGCTTATGTGGTGCTGAGGAATCGAACCCAGGGCCTCATGCATGCGAGACAAGCACTCTACCACTGAGCCAACTTCCCAGCCCCACAAGTACGTTTCTTATCAAGCATTGTTGCTTCCTCTTTGTTTCCCCTTCCCATCCCTTCCCCCCACCTCACCCCATCTGATCCTCCCCCCACACCAAAGTTGTAAAGTTCGTTTTTCGACATAACGACTTGTACATCTCATTGTTGCAATGGGTCCACCTGTATCCCTAGTTAAATGATTTGTTTTTGCCCTTCCCCTCCACAAATTATACCAACATCAAATACAGTGAAAGCAGGAGTTATACCGTGGGGGAGGGACTTACAAAGCAACATAGAAATCATCTTATAAATGTTAGAAACAATTGCATGAAAGAAAAAAAAATTAAATACTTATCTTGGGGTTCATTCCCCTAACATCAACTTATCTGACCTTTTCTGCTTGAATCAGACATATACTAGTTATTGCAAATAAGGGAAACTGTGGGACCTATGTTTCTTTGGGCCTGGCTTACTTCACTTAATATAATTTTTTCCAAGTCTTTCATTTCCTAACAAACGGGGCAATATCATTCTTTCTGATGGAGACATAGAATTCCATTGTGTATATATACCACATTTTCTTGATCCATTCACCTACTGAGGAGCATCTGGGTTGGTTCCATATCTTAGCTATGGTAAATAATGCTGCAATAAATGTAATTGTGCTGGTAGCTTTAGTATGGTCTTGTTTGTGATCATTTGGGTAAATTCCAAAAGTGGGATTGCTGAGTCATAGGGGAGCTCTAAGTGGAGTCTTTTGAGGAAATTCTATACTACTTTCCAAAGTGGTTGAACAAGTTTACATTCCCATCAACAATGTAGTAAGGTTGCCTTCTGTCCACATCCCTTCCAGCATCTGTTGTTATTAGAGTTCTTGATTCTAGCCATTCTAACTGGGGTGAGGTAGAATCTCAATATTGTTTTGATTAGCATTTCTTTTATGGCTCAGGAGGTTGAGCATTTCTTCAAAGCTCTTATATTCCTTTTATGTATGTGTATTTTGTCTAACAATATCCTTTGATCAAACTGTATTTTTACTAAATTGTTAGTCTAAATTTTGGTATTTGTAATCTTTGTCATAAATTACAAATATGTTTCTACTTTGCTTCATTGTTTTAGCATTGTAGTTTGTGGAAGGATAAATATTTTTAAATTTGTGTGGCATCATTCAAGTTACCTTCCTGTTTTCTTTCTATGATGTTATGTTTGTACTCTGCTATACTGTACCAGGATTAGATTCCCTTTCAATACATTTTCTCCCAGAAATTATTTCATTTTTTATACTTAAATCTTTAATTTATCAGGCACTTACTGTTATGTATGATATGCAATGTGAATCTAATGTTACTGTTCTCTCCAAATGGCTAGCCATTTGTCCCCCAGCATTCATTAAAACATCCATCATCTTCTCCCATCTTATATAAAATGTCACCTTTATCATAAGCTAACTCTATTATATTCTTGGGTAGTTTTTGCATTTCTGTCTTGTTTCATCAGCATGGCTTTTTCTTCTTGCACAGGATAATGACACTGTGTGTTCTTTCTGTTTCTGTAAATGTCAATGTCAAGAATGAGATGGTGTTCATTTTACTATACCTCCTTAATGCAAAAAGTGCTTGTTGGCTTTGAGTATTAAAATTAAAAGCAATGAGAATACAGACAAGAAAAATTCAGAA
The DNA here is from genome assembly GCF_000151885.1 of Dipodomys ordii. Classification (NCBI taxonomy): domain Eukaryota; kingdom Metazoa; phylum Chordata; class Mammalia; order Rodentia; family Heteromyidae; genus Dipodomys; species Dipodomys ordii. The sequence goes on along the minus strand of NW_012267283.1, from coordinate 6,911,080 downwards.
CAATGACAATTCTTTTTCACTATCCTACCCAATATGGTAGTATAGCAACTAGAGCCATATGACTCTTTTAATTTAAATTATTATAGTAATGAAAATTAAATAAAATGTAAAAATCAGATTATCTGGCACCGTATCATATTTCAAACTCTTGACTGGATTCAAGACCACTATGCCAAAAATATCACTTTTGACTTTTGAGAAAACAGTAAAAACTGAAAGGGATTTGGACCTTTCTCTTTAGACCATCTCCCCTAAAACAGGCCAAGATGTACCCTCCCTAAGGAAAAGGGACATCTTATTTCTGAAACACACAGACTCAAAGAAGAATATGAACAACAGTGCCTTGCTAAATTTTCCCCTTATTCACCATCCGATCATACCTCTTTTGTCCTATGTCTCTATGACTGTACCTCTCAATCAAATGTAAGCCTAAAAGCACACAAATTTCCCATTTCTTTGGACCTTCATTTCCTATGACAGTTTCTCTATCATATAGAAGTTAAGTTTCTGTTGTTCTCTCTTGTTAATCTGTCTTTAGTTATAGGGGCATCAGCCATGAACTTTGTGATAAATAATGATATCAAATATTCTCTACACACCAATTTTCACATGTGCCTACAATTAGTAGATGCATATAGAAAACGTTCCTGTGTTCGGAATACCCTATGAGCTAGCATTGCTCTATAAACCTGGACTCGGTACAAGGTAGAATTTAACATCTTAATGTAAAGCCTTTGAACAAATCTCTGACCCAATTATTATATGTTTGTCTTCCTCCCTATATTCTTTTTTTTTACAAATATAACAGCTTTTCTGGAAAACTACATCCTATAAATGTATGGCATTACAATAATGAAGCCCATAGTTGTGTGAAACATGAAATTAAATAAATCTATTGTATGAGCCTCTAGAGTCATATGAATATTTCTCATTATAAATTGAGAACAATAGATTATCTAACTTTTATACTTTGCATCCAGGAAGCCTTTAGAACCTCCCTAGATTCTAAACACCTTGAGATTAATGAACAAGTCTGATTCTTCATTATAAATCCATCTCAGGATCTACCACTTGAAAGGTGTTTAACAAATGTTTGTTGATTTAGAGAACTACCTAAAAGATTGCAGTACAATAATAAAGAGGAAATTAGGGCACTACTTTGCTGCCTCTCCATCCTCTTCATTTCCTATTTCTACAATCCAATATGTCAACTCACTTAGAAATAACTCTTGCTTTTGCAAATAGGGATACAGGTGGGCCCATTGCAAAAATGAGATGTACACGTTGTTATGTTGAAAATGAACTTTACAACTTTGGTGGAGGGGGGAGGATTGCTTGGGGGGGCAGGGGTAGGAGGGGATGGGAAGGGGAAACAAAGGAGGAGGCTACAATTCTTTATAAGAAATGTACTCATTATCTTGCCCATGTAATTGTAACCCCTCTGTACAGTATTTTCACAATTAAAAAAAAAAGAAATAACTCTTGCTTGGGAAAAAATTCAATCTCTTCAGAATATGTGACTAATTTTAGGAATATTCCTACATTTCACTTCAGTTTTTTATTCTAATTCAAAGCAGGGAAAAGATATTTCCTGTGCCTTACTACTCATAATTTCTCATTATCATGAAAGCAATGCACTTTGTATCCCATACAAAATAAGGGTAAAAAAGGCATTGGGTACATGATTACATATCAATTATTCTTTATGATCTATATAACCAGATACCATCTGGCAATTTGGAAAAAGCTCAACCACAGCAGTAAAACTTAAATGGCAGAGTCAAATAAACTCTTACTAGTGTGAGGCTCTCCTCCAAGGTATTCTACTTAACCTGTGAAGTAACAGGTGATTTGAAAAAGAAAGTAAAGATGACCTCTATTCACTGGCCCATGAGCAATCGCCTGTGAGGAAAATTTAGCCCTTCTAAAGTCTAGAAATATGAAAGATAAGTGGGGAATGGGACCAGTTCCCCCTCAGGTGAAGAACAGGAACTGTTAAACACAAATTTTAAAAAATGAGCTCATGCGACAACTGTCTACTACTTAATTAATTAAGTCTCAAACTTTCACCCCCCCCAAAAAAGAAAGAAATGTAATCATTATCTTGCCCATGTAATTGTAACCCCTCTGTACAGTATTTTCACAATAAAAATAAATAAATAAAAAAGAGTTGCATATAAAGAAAAAAAACTTTCAAAAAATACCCATTGGCAAAAATATAATGCAACTATGGTCCTGGATCATCAAAGAACATATCCAAAGCCAGCTGATTACATCTAGTCTTCTTTTCAAGAAATAATATAAATGTTTCCTCATTTCCCTGTGATGTATATGCTAATGAATTATGGTTTACCAACAAAGTAGAGTGGAATACTTGGACTGGTTAATGTAACAAGAATGATGTCTTTTCAATTTTAAAAACCAGTGTTGAATTGAAAACTTTAACATTCAGAGAAATGACTTACCTGTTCTATACTTGCATCATTACAGGTTTTGAAAACTTAGACAAACAAATGGCGAGCATAAATAGCAGCTTTTTAAACACTCTTTGCAAGGAAACAGCAAGACAACACTCAACAACTCTATTCAAAATGCTTCCACCGAAATGTACTATATTAAATACTTTTCAAGTTACTGTGAGTATAAATATGATGTTTTACCTTGTTTTGTATAAAGGTCAACTGCTAACATAATATGATGATGACTCTAATGCCAGTGTTGTCTTTTGGTATTTTTTAAAAAATAAAACAGTGTCTGATCCTCAAGGGGAGAAAAAAAAGAACTCACGTATTGGAGTTGATAAAGCAAAATATTAAAATATTATCTACAAAGGAACAAAAATCAGTTTTACTTATGTTTATTTCACTGGAACAAGTAAATTGCAAAAAAATTCTTTTTAGGAGATAAAAAGAAAACTCTACATAATAAAGAATAAAGGTGAATGATCATGGGGTCCTTTATATCCCCATTAATGCTATGAATTCTAACTTGGTTAATAGTTTGAAGTTAAAGTGACTAAAAGCAGATATCTATTTTGAGTCTAAATTTTCATTTTCAGTTTTTGGCCTATAAAGATTTGAATAAATACATGCTTTAAATACATTCATACAACAAGTCTTGATATATCAAATAAAATATGAACAGAACATGCTTCAATATAGGGTACTTTGCTACAAACCACATCTGTTAAACAAAAGTAGGGACAACCAGTATTAGAGTGTCTAAAACATTTTGTTCAGTAACTACTGCAACCAGAGATAAGAGACCTCTGTGTAGAACTGAGTTAAACTGACTTGACAGAATTCTTGCCATGACAGGGCAAAGTAGACACACCTAGGCTTGTTGGTCTAGTCAAGTTTGTGAAGATTAGAGTAACCTGACTAAAATTTGATCAAGGAAAGGACTTGCTTCCAAAGAATACAATACTGGGAACAACAATGTTTTGACTCTATCTCAGTTTTTCCCCTCATCTACGATACATTTTGCATGCTCTGGATGGAAATAACAACTCAATTTTGTACTCAAGAGTTTGATTTGTACTTTCCTCCAGCCATGAAATTTGCACAAATTTATCATAAATTTTCAAAATCATTTCCCATCCTATTACACTCTGGCCTAAGTAGATGTCTGTTCACAATTTACTCGTCCCATTAAACACACTTTAAAAGAAAGAGCAAGTTCTTTCAAGTGTATAATAGACCTGCTTGGTGCTGCCATTCCCACAGTCAAGCTTGCCAAAAATAGGAGTCATCCATGTATATATTCTCATTTTATTTTTCCTAACATAATAATTGTAGCCTTCCTCGTGGAAAGAAGCATACTTAGTGGTGATTATCTTACACCTTGGGAAATAATATTGTAGGATTATTGCAACTGTGCATAGCAATGCTCAGAAGGTCCTATCCAGTGTATGATAATGAATCATCATAACACAAACATGGACTTTATGTTTGTCCACTTCTGCTCAGACTCATATATTGTCACCTCAACCTAAAGTGATGGGGCGTGTTTGGGTCAGGAGAGTGGGGTTAATGACCTGAAGGCCTTGCTTTACTTCTGCAAAATATGGATGCAAGTTGGCTATTGGCAAACCAGGAAGAGAGACCTTACCAACAACCTAATCTTCCCACCTTTTTATTTTAGATTTCTTAGGCTTTATGAACAACAAATGATATTTATGTAACCTAATCTATGGTAATTTGTTGTAGTACCTACAGCATATTAATTCATCAAGTGTTCAGGTTGTTTGTTTTAGTTTAATTAACAATGTCAGACATGGGATGGGCTATAGTTGTAATCCCAGTATTCAGAGAATGGACCAAAAAGACAGTGAGTTCCAGATTAGTTTAGCAAAGCCCTGTCACTAGCAAAAAAATGTGGTCTTTTCCTCTTTTGAATCACACATAATTTCATAATTTACTTTTCACAGCTCACATATTTATCAAATGTTCACTGACTGTAAACATTTTACTCCATAACACAATCCTGAAAAATGATCTTGAAGGCAAATTACTTTTTAAAATTCCATTTATGGCAAAATACCTGTGTGTATCTGATTATATAAAATAATATTTATAAAAATGAGATTTAGGAAATGGAAAAAAGAAGTTTTTTTTCCTCTGTTGCTGTTTTGTTTTCTTTTGTCTTGTTTGTTCATTTAGCTGTTTTTGGAAGGGTAAAGGAAGCACAGAAATGGAAGGACAAAAGGTAAACAAATGAAGAAGTGGTACTAACTAGACATGTGGAAAATGAACTATACAAGTTGTGGATGGAGAATGAAGGAAAACCTGGGGAGAATGAGGGAAGAGGTGATAGTGTTAAAAAATGTACCCTATATTTGACTTATATAAGTGTAACCCCTCTGTACATCACCTTTACAATAACAACATAATGCAAAATATCTATTTATTTAGTTAGTTTTGTTATATCTCCTGAACCAAACATATTTTCTAAAAGTTATAAAGTTCCACTGAGTATTAGATTTTATATGACTATTTATATGCTACTGGAAAAATTTTGCTCCTATTGGATAAATGCTCAAGAGTGAGATTGCTGGGTCATAGGGGAGCTCTATGTTTAGTTTTTTAAGGAACCTCCATACTTCTTTCCAGAGTGGTTGAACACGTTTACATTCCCAACAACAGTGTAATAGAATTCCCTTTCAGCTGCACCGCTGTCAGCATTTGTTATTGTTAGTTTTCTTGATAATAGTTATTCTATACTGGGGTGAGATAGAATTTCAATCTTATTTTTACTTGCATTTCTTTTATGGTGAGAGATGTTGAACATTTCTTCATGTGCCTATTGGCCATCATTACTTTTTCTTTGAGAAGACTCTCTTTAAGTCTTTAGACCATTTAATGAGTGGGTTGTCGAATTCTGAGGGCTTATTTTTGTGGGGTTTAATTTTTTGTCTTCTAAGTGTGTTTTAGATATGAGGCTCTTGTCCCATGTATAGCTAGTAAAAATCTTCTGCCATTCTGTGGGCTTTCTATATTTCTTGTTAGCTATGTCCTTTGACAAGCTCTTCAGTAGAAGCTCTTCAATTTGATGCAATCCCATTTATCCAGTCTTTCTTTGATTTGTTGTGATTCTGGATCTTTACTTAAGAGGAAACAAATAATGCCACAATAATGTGACCAGCACAACTATGCTCATAATGGAATTGTTTACCATAGCCAAGGTATAGAATCATACCAATTAGCTCTTAGTGGATCAATGGATCAAGAAAATGTGGTATATATATATATATATATATATATATATATATATATATATACAATAAAATTCTACTCATCCATCAAAAGGAATAATAGTGTACCATTCATAAGGAAATGGAAAGACTTATAAAAAATATGTTAATTAAAGTAAGGCAGATCCAAAGAAACATTGGTTGCCTGGTTTCCCTCATTTGTGGTAATCAATATGTTCCTATAACTCTATAAGTCAATACACTGAAATGATTATATATATAAATCATTTTATATTTATATACTTATAAATATATAAAACTTATACTTACATATTTATAAATCATACATATATATATATATCAATCACTGGGACATGATAAATTATATGGGTCTCTAGACATTCACACATTTGAGGCCACAGGAAGATATATACAAGAGCAGATCAAAATAGCTCAATAGCTATGTGGCATGAGCATATAAAATAATAGTTTATGAAATGAACTCCTAGAAAAAATAAACATTTTTTAGTTGCTATTGTTTTTGTTTTGTTTTCTTTTTCTTATGTCTTGTTTGTTAGTTGGTCTTAGGCAGGGTGAGGGAGGCACTGAAAAAATAGAACAAAGGGTGAACAAAAACAACAGTGGTAATCACTAGACACAATGTGGAAAATGAACTGTAGAACTGACGTGTTGGGATGAGAGGGAAAAAGTGAGGAAGAATAAGAAAAGAGGAGACATAGTTCAAAAAGAAATGTACTTACTACCTAACTCATAATACTATAAATACTCTATATTTAACATCTATAATAACAATAAAATAAAAAATTTTTGTTCCTTTCATTACTAATTTCAGAACTTTCTTGTAAGAAGAAGATGCACTTAAAGATACTTTTGTTTTTAGTACACAGGACATGTTTACTAACTACATTTATGACTAGCTTCCAATTCACCATTTTTGTTGGCATTTGTGTTTATTATTTAGGCAACTGTTGAGAGGGTAAAATAAAAAATTCCTATTTACATGAACTTTAAAACATTTCAAACTATGCTATTTTTCTTCACTATGTTTTCAATGGGGGAGAAAGTTCATGTTCAAAATTTTCTTTTATGCAACTTTTATCATGGTCTAATTAAATGAATATTTTTATTGTAAAGTGAACACAGTTGATTTTATTTAATGGTTCTTCAGTGAAAGAGAGAACATTAATTCACCAAACAAATTGGACAATGAACCTTCAGTACCACTTTTGTTGACACAAGACTTGAATGGTATATACATACTGGGCCTTTGCTAGAAATAGTGGCTGTCATCACTCTAGGATTGTAGATGATGTTATGTAAAAAATCTCAAGGTCCCTGGGGAATTCTGAATCTAGCAAAGAATGACAGTTCCTGAAGTCAGTTCCAAGGCTTAGGGCATAACTTATGGGCATGTTCTATTCTTCAGTATTGCCATGGAAAAAGTAGAGTCTTTTCTCTCAAAGTCCAAATGAGTAACAATATTGTTGTCTTGAAGTTTGTGCAGGTATTCAGCCAGGCTGAATACACACTTGGTAGCTCATTCATAATATACTGAAGAAAATCACTTATGATTTTCTAAACATAATGTTTGCACTAAATTCAAGAAGCACGGTGACGTTTGGTATTTACTGCTACATAAGAAATACCTATCCCATTATTTAGTAGCTCCAAAGAACTCCTTTATTTCCTCATTATTGAACAATCAGAACTCAGCCAGGCAGCAATTTTGCTACTGTAGTCAGTAGACATTAATGTGAATACACTGAGCTAGTGTCAGCTGAGGACTTGACTTTGTTCAGATACTGGGGCACTGCCCTTTTCATTATCTCCATGTGCTTTGTGACCTCTTCTTCAAATAGCTGGTATCTTTAGCAAGGAAGATAGTCTTCATATATGAAGGGTCAAGGTTTCCAAGTTTCTACCAAGTAGAAACTGTCATCCTTTAGTAGAAGTCCTGGAATGTAGAGTCCTGTCTATAATAATAGTCTTTTGGTTAAAGCAGATAATAAGTCAAGCCTAAATTCAAGAAGAGTTGATAACACAAGGACAGAGATATGAGGAAGTGGAGCTGCTTATGGGCCAATTAAAAGAGTGTCATAAAATAAAATCCATTCAAAAATGTGATGGCTTCACAGAAAGGTAGCAATAGTTGCTAAATTATTAGTTCAGCACCACTAAAATATGAAAATTATATTTTTTTAGGAAATTCCTACCAAAAATATCATTAGTTTACTAGGAAATTAAAAAGTATTAAAATTGAAAAATAAAAATACTCATTAAATTACACAGACTGATCAAAAATATTTTATCATGAAAGTTCTTAGAAAATTAGTGCATGTTTATTTAATTATTTTTCCTTTAAGCAGTTGTGGCAGGCTGTTAAACTAATTTCTGGGACCTAATTTTAGTTTATGTAAATGGGTTTCAATAAAGAAACTAGGTCATAAGTATCCAAATTCATTTTCTGAGAACCTACTGTACTGGCTACCACCAAGGAGTACAATAATTAGAACAGAAAATCTACTTTGGCTGATCTAGCTAGTGATGTTAACATATTCTTACTAAGATAAGACATCTACATGAATGCACCAATAATGAGACTTTTGATAATAAAAAAGGAGTCATTTTCTACTTTCAAGAGTTCATAATAGAGTTCCGGGAAGATGGCGGAGGAGAAGCTGGAAGCTGAACAAGCTCTCGCATAGAAAGCAGTTTTAGAGTTCCAGTGAACAGTCCTAAGCCAGAGAATCACACCAAGTGTGCCATCACAGGACAGAGAGTTAGACAAGAGAGGCGAAGCCAAGGCAAAAAGACATATCTAAGCGCTCTCCAGCAGCTGCCTAGGCGGCGGCGGCAGGGTACCTGCGGAGAACGCAGCCAGGGCCATAACTGAGCACTCACACAGAGAGTCCGGGACGAAGGAGCCAGATGCAGAGGGCGAGCGGATTCTACTCAACACCAGCAAGAACCAACAAGGAGCAGACAGCTTCATCCTGCAGTTTGCAGACCAGAGA
>NW_012267283.1:6855658-6892043 GCF_000151885.1 Dipodomys ordii | reverse complement strand
GGAGACTGGGAAGGGTAAACAAAAGGAGGAGGCTGCAATGCTTGGTAAGAAATGTACGCATTATCCTGCCCATGTAATTGTAACCCCTCTGTACAGTATCTTCACAAATAAAATAATAATAAAAGAGTTCATAATACCTTATGAAATCGGCCAACATGATTTTGTTCAAATATTTAAAATTTAAATTTCTCCAAAAATATTAGAGTAAGTTGATTCTCGAGAAACCATAATCATGAACAACAAATAGAAAGGTAGTTTATTTCTGCTCAACATTTAAATTAATTTGGAGAATTTTCCTCAAAGATTTAGAAGAACATAGGGTAATACAATATTTCTCATGAATAAATTATGTCATTTCTGACTTAATCTTCCTTTTACCTGGAAGGGCAAGTTTAGATGATTGGTGCAGATTATTTTTGGTAAAATATAAATTAAAAATCATAACTATTGTAGTCATTTAATTCAAGGAGAATTATTTTAAAATCTAAAATGTTCTTATAGTATTAAAGAGAATATGAGGACTATTTCTCATGTTCCAAGGACAATTTTGAAATTTCATATCCAGAGTGCTCTTAATTTTGATAAAATCCTTTGATTTAAATGCCCAAGAATTAACCTCTAAAACAACAAAGCAAAATACATCCTGGATATTAGGCCCTTGTCTGACGTACAGCTGGTAAAAATTCATAGCTATGTCCTTAGCTGTACAAAAACTTTCATGTTTGATGCAGTCCCATTTATCAAGTCTTCTTCGAATTTTGTGTTTCTGGATCTTTACTTAGAAAGTGTGACTTATGCTCAGGAGCCCGAGTGTTTCCCCAATTCTTTGTTGTAATAGTTGCATGGTTTCCAGTCTTACATTGAGGTCTTTGATTGAACTGATTCTGGTATAAGGTGATATATAAGGATCCAGTTTCAGTTTTCTACATGTGGATATCCAGTTTTGCCTTCACCATTTGTTGAAGATGTTGTTTTTCTTCCATACTGCTTTAGGTTGTCTTATTGACTATTATATGAGTATAGATCTGTGGGTTCATTTTCTATTCCATTAGCCATCAGGACTATTTTTGTGCCATTACCAATCTGTTTTTATTACCAGAACTTTGTAATAGAGTTTGATATCAGTATTGTTGCTCTTCAGTGTTCTGCCTACTAAGGATTGCTTTTGCTATTTGGGGTCTTATGTTGTTCCATATGAATTTGTAGATTACTTTCCCTATCTCATTTTCCCTATCTCATGTTAATAGGATTTTAATGGATAGAGCATTGAATTATTAAGTATACCAATATACTTTGGTAAGTATCAACATTTTCACAATGTTAATTTTTCCCATCCAGGAACATGGAGCTCTTTCCATTTCCTTAAATCCTCTTCAATTTCCTTTTTAAAAATTTTAAGTTTTCACTATAGAGATATTTTACATCGTTGGTTAATTCTAGTTATTTTTTTCTTTTTCTTTTTCTTGAGGTCATTGAAAATGAGATTTCTTTCCTGATTTTAGCCTCAGTCTTCTTACTATTGCCACACAGAAAAACGACTGATATCTGTAGGTTAATTTTAGAACATGCTACTTTGTCAAAGTTTTGAGAGCTTAAATAGCTTGGTGAGGAGTCAATAGAGTCCTGTAAGTACCAATAAATGGGCTAATGACTTAAAGAGAGACTTCTCAGAAGAACAAAAAATGACAAATAAACACATGAAGAAATGTGCAACAACTCTAGCCAAAAAGGAAATGCAACTTTAAATAACACTGAAAATCCATCTCAACCCAGTTAGAATGGCGATTATCAAGCCAAGAACTGGTGATTCACACCTGTAATCCTAGCTACTCAGGAGGATGAGATCTAAGGATTGTGGTTCAAAGCCAGCGTGGGCAGGAAAGTCCATGAGAATCTTATTTCCAATAAACCACTCAGAACGTTGCAAGTGGCACAGTGGCTCAAGTGGCAGAGCACTAGCCTTGAGCTGCAGAGCTGTGGGACAGCATTCATGCTGGGAGTTCAAGCCCCATGACCAACCAAAAAAGAAAGAAAGAAAGAAAGAAAGAAAGAAAGAAAGAAAGAAAGAAAGAAAGAAAGAAAGAAAGAAGGAAAGAAAGAAAGAAAGAAGGAAAGAAGGAAAGAAAAGAAAACGACAAGCAATGGTGGTAAGGATAGAGCCAAAAAAATTCTAACACACTAATATTCTATTGGTGGGAATGTAAGCTTGTTTAACCACTCTAGAAGAAGTATGTACGTTCCTCTAAAAAACTAACATAGAACTACAATATGACCCAGCAAGCCTACCTCTGTACATTTATCCAATACAACACAAACAAGGTTATACAAAAGCCTCCAGCATAACCATGTTAATTGTACCACTATTCACCATAGCCAAGATATGGAATCATTATGTATATATTAGAATTTCATTCATCCATTAAATAGAATGATTTTGTATTATTCATTAGGAAATGGAAAGACTTGGAATAAATTATATTAAGTGAAGTAAGCTAGACCCAAAGAAACAAAGGTTGCATAGTTTCCCTCATATGGTAGATAGAGTGTGCCCATATATCTACAACTGAAAATATTGGGTGATATTCAAATGGTTATGGATGAATTAACTAAAGTACAATAAACTCTATAGTGCAATATTTTAGAAGGACCATGTCAAATTCAACAAAATAAACACCAAGAAATAGGTACATACAAGAGGGATATGTGGTCAAGAGGAGAGGGGTATACAAATGCATGACAAAAGGAGGAGAGAATGCTGTCAAAAATTTTGCCTATCACAAAAGTAAGAAAAGTAAGGGAAGGGGTGGGCCAAAGGGAGGGGGGATGAGAATATTGAAGGGGGTGACACTAATCAACATGCATTTTAGTCATAACTACTTTGTTAAATGCACTTCCTCTACCCAATACAAAATTATAAATAAGGGGCTGGGAAGGTGGCTCAGTGGTAGAGCACTTGCCTTGCATGCCTGAGGCCCTGGGTTCAATTCCTTAGCACCATATAAGCAAAAAGAAAAAAGCTGAAAGTGGCGCTGTGGCTCAAGTGGTAGAGCGCTAGCCTTGAGCTGAAGAGCTGAGGGACAGCGCCTAGGCCCAGAGTTCAGGTCCCATGATCGGACCCCCAAAAAATTGTAAATATATAAACAAATAAATAAATAAAACAAAGCAATGAACTGTTGAAGAGAAAAGTAAACAAGTATTCTTCTAAGCCCTCCTGTCATTTACCAATTTAGGAAGTCCTAGGGGCCAGGCATGGTAATATTCCTTTGTAATCCCAGCTACTTAGGCATCAAAAATCAGAAAACTGTTGTGAGACCTTAGTGAGACAGTATCTTAACAAAAACAGAAACATTGTGATTTATGTATATACTCCAAGATGCCTAGACAGTGAAGGAGGAAGATTCAAGTTCAACTGTGTCCCTTGGCAAAGTTGGTAGATTCTGCTTGAAAAACAGATAAGCTGACAAAGGATGAGGGTATATAGCTCAAGTGGTAGAGCACCTGCTTAGCAAACCCAGGGCCAGGAGTTCAAACTGCAACATCACAAATATAAAAGAGGAAGTTTTAGAAAATATGTGTTTCCAATACTAAATTTATATACATACATATATTCAAATTGAATGTGTATATTAGGCCCTGTGTATTACAAACATAAAAGGATTTGAAGTGCACGTTTTTTCCAATCCCAGTTAAGGTTCATTCCTCTCTTTAAAGTTTGTCCTTAAGTAGATATTTAATAATAAACTCCTCTGGTTATCAACTACTTCTAGGGCATTATATTTCTACCTGTGCTGATAATCACCACTGTTTATATTAGTTTTCTAGGGTTTTTATGGCTAGGTACTATGAACTAGATATTTTAAAACAACTAAAATGAGTTACTTCATATTTCCAGAGGCTAGAAATGTAAAATACAGAGCTGGTTCTTCCTAAGGTCTTTCTGATTAGGAATTGAAAAAAAATAATATGAGGCAAATATTTAATAGTATTCATTCTTCATTCCTCTTTATACTTCACCTATCATAAAGAACGTGCTAGCTACTTGGGAGACTGAAGTTAGGAGGATGATGGTTCATGACAAGTCCACGCAAACAGTTTGGGAGGCCCTGTCTCAACAACTCTGGGCACAGTGGAAGATGTCTTTTATCCTAGCTATCACAGGAAGCCAAGAGAGTTCTGATTAAAACCTAGTGACAAAAATAAAGAAACAAAACAGCAACAACAACAAAAAAAGCCTAGAATAGTGAATAACATATAAAACATAAAAGAGAAGCATTTCATTTTTGGTTATAATTATCAACAGGAAGAACTACTTCTGCTTCAAAATATTTGATTACCTTTAGGTTTTAGTTTAAATTCCTTATGATATTTTCACAAATTGCAATTTCCCATTTCATAGTTGCTTCATGAGAAACTATCAGGAAAATGAATTATTTTATAAATTACATTGTAATTGGAAAGTCTGTCTCAAATGCGTTAATTTAACACACTCATTTTGTCCCTTTGTACTTAGGATAAGAAGTAAATATCTAAGGCGTTGGGAGAATGTTAGTGGTATCAGAAAGAGATGGCAGAACAAGGGGGAAATGAATGACTATTTACTGGAACATATGTTATTTTTAAAATTTATTTGTGTGAGAAGAAAGATTGATGGTAGTGAACAAAGATAGATGATCTTAACAATTAGACTTGTGGGTTTTATTTATTTTTTGGTTGATTTTTTTTGGGGGGGGCCAGTGCCAGGACAAGGGCTTAAACTCAGGGCCTGAGTACTCTCTGGGACCATTTTTGCTCAAGGCTGGTGCTCTAGCGCTTGAGCCACAGCTCCACTTTTGTTTTTTTGATGACTAATTGGAGATAAGGGTCTCAATCTTTTTTGCTCCAGCTTGCTTTAAACCACAATTCTCAAATCAGCCTGCAGAGTAATTAGGATTACAGGAGTAAGTCACCAGCACCTGGCCAGATATGTGTTTTTACTGATACCCTTATCCCCATGTTTTTTTGTTTTTCTTGTTTTTTGGGGGGGAGAAGGGGTTGGCAGTCTTGGGGCTTGAACTCAGGGCCTGAGCACTGTATCTGAGCTTCTTTGGCTCGAGACTAATACTCTACCACTTGAGCCACAGCTCTGTTCCACTTCTGGCTTTTTCTGCTTATATGGTACTAAGGAATTGAACCCAGGGCTTCGTACATGCTAAGCAAGCACTCTACCACTAAGCCACATTCCCAGCCATCCTCACATGTTTAATAATAGGGATGAAAAGGGGTGGTAATTCAAATCCTGAATTATTAGCTAGCAACCTACTACCAATTAAGACTCTAAACAGAAATACACAAAGATAAAGCTCTGCAAAAATGTATAAATTTCACCAACACTAACATATTTTAATACTTTTTTACTAAAATTTTCTTATCATTCATTGCATTTTTATTGTAATTATTAACACATAGTAGTTGTACTGATTAAAAGGTTTAAATGTTAAACTTTCTTACTATATATTTCACGCCTTAAGCATATCCACGTCATCTTCACTTGCACCCCTCCCTACCAATACCTTTTCCCCTTCCTCATTCCCTAAAAGTCCCTCTTCTTACTTTCCGTTATTTTTTTTTTTAGTTTCCAAATATGGTAGAGAATATACTTGTGTTTCTGTGTCTGGCTTATTTAAATTAAACATTATGTCCTCCAGTTCCATTGATTTCTTAAAAGTGATATAATTTCATTATTTTTTATTGTGAAATTACCGTACAGAGGGGGTACAATTACATGGGCAAGGTAATGAGTGCATTTCTTATCAAGCATTGTTGCCTCTTCCTTTATTTCCCCTTACCATCCCTTCCCATCTCCCTCCCTCGACCTCTTCCTCCAACCCCTACTCTCACCTCCCCCATCCCCCCACCAAAGTTGTAAAGTTCATTTTCAACATAACATCTTGTACAACTCATTGTTGGATGGATCAAGAAAATGTGGTATACATACACAATGGAATTCTATGCCTCCATTAGAAAGAATGACATTGCCACTTTGTTAGGAAATGGAAAAACTTGGAAAAAATTCTATTAAGTGAAGTAAGCCAGGCCTAAAGAAACATATGTCCCATGGTTTCATTATTATTTATAGATAAATATACTCCATTATATATATATACCCTATTTTCTATATCTGTATATCTGTTAATGGGGGTACTTGGTCTGATTCCATACCTTAGTATATGAATACACAGTAATAAACATGGCCATGTAGTTTGTGCTATACTACATTTTTACTCAGAATTTACATATGGACTCTACATTACAAATTTATTATATTCTTCCATGATGGGGAAGAGTGAGGGTCACTTGTGACCTTGTACCCTAAAATATGTAGTAGCAGATTAATAAAACAGTATGATTCCTATTATTACAGGCTGTATAGAGTGATGTCTTGGTGATTTTTCTATGAGATGACACCCAAACATAAAGGCCAAATAAATACTTATAAATTGGAGAAGTAAAAATTTCTGTATGAATTCACTCTTAGATGATTTCAATCGTTCTCTTATATAATATTTTAAAAACTATTTAAGTTCAAAAGTGACATATCCATTATCACTAGACTTATTTAGTACTGTTAACATTTACTCGGTGCTAAGCTCTAAGCACAGTATTCACAAGACAAGTCTATATCATTAACCTCTAGTCTAGTATGAGATATAAATATTTAACAGGTAGTTTTTGTGATGAATATTGACTCGGAAAACTACAGGATGCTACTGGAGTAAATATAGCACCTAATGGAAATAGTCAGTGAATGTTTCCCCGGATTTGATTGTCTAAACTTTTACAAAATGATGAATGAGAGGGAAGTCTGGTGAGTAGAAGCTATACTCTACAGAAGGAAAACCAATCTATAGAATTATGAGACAACTACATAAGTACAGATTCAGTGTCCATGCAGGGACATCAACTCCAAATCTGACTCTAAATTCCTAATTCTAGGTCATGCTGTGAATAAACATCCATGTGTGTGGACATGTTTCATAATTGAGAAAATAAAATTTAATCTAATTTTAAAATGATGTTTACAGTCATAAAATCTTGAAACTATGCACAGATTATTGTTTGGCACTCAAAAGTTATCTTGATGAAGCTATTAAGGCAGTACATTTTATTCTAAAAATATATCCTTATAAATTTAAGCTTAAAGAAAGCATGTGAAATTACTCATAACTGACTAATCACTAGAAGTTTACTATCCATCCTAAAATTTCACCCACTTGTCCACTTTCAGCAACGGTATTTTAGTATTTATTATAATGAATCAATAGCTTAATAAACCTTATTCCTGTCTTGGTTCTCATATTTAGTATCCAACTATTGAGTAACTTGACTTTATTATTTCCTTTGGATGTTAATAGATTTTTATACAGCCATCATCTATTCCTGTCTACCATTTCATTGTTTAGGCCTAATGTATTATTTGCAAATTCTTAGCCCAGTACCTGAATCATGATATATTAATGACTGTCATGACTGACCTTGTATTCAGTGCTGTTTCAGGGTAGCCAAGTCTTGATTTCTTTAGGAAATACTTAATAATTAACTGAATTTTTCTTCTGATTTCTGTATTAACATCCTAAGTACACTTATTCAATATTTATGATATCCCAAAACCTGTAATCCACAAGAATATTGATGGATTATTATGTACATGATAGCTTTACTCACATAACATTAATTTCCGTTTCCACTTTAATAAGTATTAATATTAATTTGCCCTTCTATCTGTAAATTATTTATTTTAATTTACTGTTTGTAAAAGGTCATTTTATTGATGGCTCTTAGAAATGGATTCAAATCACTGTTATGGGACCAATCCCACAAGTTTCATCCTCACAGCAGACTCGGGAACAGATACAAGCTAGCACCTGGTCTGTGGTCAGCCCAGCGAGGCCTTGAGCACACAAGTCCCTCCAAAGAACAAGCACTCTGAAGATGCTGCCAAGTCCTGACTTGGAAGCAGAAAGGAGAACTGGGCATGGGATCAGGGCCAGGATGCTGCCCCAGCCTGACTCTTGGCACCCTGCTAAACTTCCCTGCTAAGACTTGGCTAGAGTCAAGCTCTACTCTGGAAATGATCTCATGGATCATCTGGGAGGTCAGTCTGGGAAAAAGGCCTGCAGATTGGCTCCGCACGTCAGACTAACTCTGTGTTGATTCAGCGGACAGATCGTGGCCAGCCATGTTCCTTGCCCTTGCGCAGTGTCCCTGTAAAAGACAAAAGCTGGGCTTGGCAGTGGGAAATAATGAAATTTGAGACCTGCTCCATGTCTTAGGATGCTGTAGTTGCTGTAGAGTGGATGGAAGCCAGGAGGGGTGACTGCCATTGACCGGTGTGTGTGCCCATTCTTCCATGTCACCACCCTGTCCTGCTGGCGTGGCCACGGAAAGAGAAGAGAGGCCCACAGCGCCGCGCTGCCCTGCTTCAACGCCCAGCACTTTTCCTTAGCTGGCCTGTAAACTGCATGGGCTTTGTACATGGAGAGCTGCCAAGCAGCACTCAGACTGTGCCTGCCAGGATGAAAGAGGTTCGTTTCCAGTCCTAAACAGTTCAGAACAGAGCAAATGCAGGTCTCTAATATCATTTTCTAAATAACATTCTTTCCATTGCTTGTTGTTCTTGTTTGGAGTGATTTTGTAATACATCTAATAAAAACAGTGACAAATCTATTCATACGAAGTATCCCCAATTTAGGAATATATTTTGGAAAGTTCACTTCCCAAGCGACTGGAAAGGGAAAATTTACACCCACAGTCATGCTTCTTCACTTCCAGATTTTCCTTTGTTTTGTTTTCCTTTTTTTTTTTTTAGCTTTGCATGTGGTGGAGCAATAAATTCTAAGAAAAAATAAAATAAATATAAAACAAAATAAATATAAATATAAAAACTAAATATAAAATAAAATAAAGAATGAGTGCTATCCTTTCCAAAATACTGTTTATGCAATTGTGGGTAGTTCTAGTTAACTAAGAAACACATACTTTAATCAAAGACTTACAAAAAAAAATCCTTGAGGCCTGGGAAGGTGGCTTAGTGGTAGAGTGCTTGCCTTGCATGCATGAGGCCCTGGGTTTGATGCCTCAGCACCATATAAGCAGAAAAAGCCGGAAGTGGCTCTGTGGCTCAAGTGATAAAGCAGTCCCCTTGAGCTGAAGAGCTGAGGGACAGCGCTCAGGCCCAGAGTTCAGGCCTCATGACCGACAAAAAAAAAAAAAAAATCGTGAAAGGATAACATTAAACCTTCAATTTACTTTCCCTCTATAGAAACTGTTTTGCTTAAGGAGCTCAAGTACAATGCCATTAGGTAATTAATTTTTATTTTAATCTCAACCTTGCTCTCTGACTTTCAACATCTGAAAAATTCCTTCTAGATTTTGGCAAAATGTGGTTTGTTTTAAATTTGTTAATCGCTTTCTGAATAATTCTAGCTTTCATATTTTGAAATACTTTCCTGAGTTTTTCTTCCATTTATAATTTATCAAGAAAATACACACAAGCATATACTAGGGGCCACTAATACAATGTCATATGATTTGGCTGTGATTAATATACTTAAGTTGATATTAAATGTGCTCATAAGCCTCCACATTATTAATAAAAATATAATGCTAGAAACATGAAAATGAATGTTTACAAGCAAAAATAATGCAGTTATCTTGATCAAATTTTCCTCTGAGACCTTAAGGAAGTGTGGTGCCAGGTTTTGAGATGAAATAGGAATGGCTCCTATCGCACTACAAAAAACTTAAAGCCCAAGATGTTCTAAAAGACAGCTTTTAGAGTCAAAGTGCAATCAAATATATTGGGCAATCCATTCCACTAATGCTCAGATCTACAGGCAGTAGACAGTGAGGCTAAATCTAGACATTCCAGCACAATGCAATACAATGAGGAATAAAAGGCCACATTGATACAAGACCTCTTAAGTGTGATAGTTTGTGTGTGTGTGTGTATGTGTGCAGATCCAGCTGCTAAAAGCCTCAAAGTAGCACAGGGAGGATCAAAACTTTTCAGTCATATTTTAGTTAAATGTTTAACTGTGTATCTAATTTATATAAATTAAGTATGTTGGTATCTGGTAATAGCTTTACATTCTTCTATAGCTAGGATACTAATTATAATGTTGAACAAGAGAGGTTGTAATACATTTGAAAAATAGATTGTCAGAGTACTTGTGGCTCACATATGTAATTATACATACTCAGAAGGCTGAGATTTGCTTCAAGATCAGCTCATGGAGAAACATTTGCTAGATCCCATCTTTAAAATAATCACCAAAATGCAAGGCTTGATGCTAGCTCCAGTAGTAGAATACCAGCCTAACAATTAAGAGGTCCGAAGTCCAAATTCCTATACAACTCAAGTAAGGTTATATCTCCTTCTCTAAGTCTTTTGGCAAGGCCTTAACCAATTCAACATTTTTCCTGTACCTCTGTGACTTCTCATCACTGTGACTTAATTGTAATTTCAATTTTAACTTGGATAGGTACAATGAATGTACTAATTTTTTTTTCAGATAGATTTAGGTTTAGTAATATAACAATAAGAAAAATGAAAGGATACAACTTCATAAACCTAAGAAGCTGATATCTTAGTAGACATTGTAGAATAATTGTTTTTTAATTGTGAAAATACCTTACAGAGGGGTTACAATTACATGGGCAAGGTAATGAATGCATTTCTTATCAAGCATTGTTGCTTCCTCCTTTGTTTCCCCTTATTGGCCTATAATCCTAGCACTTGGGAAGCTAAGGTAGGAAGATCACGAGTTTGAGGCCAGCCTGGGCCACATAGTGAGAGACTATCTCAAACAATAGCAATGAAAACAAAATATTAATACTCGTCTGTCAAAGAATATTAAGCTGTGATACCTTCAAGATCAAAACTCTTGCCATTCACACTTTGTATCCTTCAACATAAGCAACCACCATGTCTACTCTAAAACTACCTTTCAAAACTTTTAGTCAAACAGCTAATTATATATATTTATTAAATAGGATAATTAAAATTTCTACAATACTTATATAGACATTATCTTTTAGTCCTCACTGTGGCAATTATTACTATTTCTATTCAATGAGTAAGAACACAGACCTAAAATAAAAATTTTTACTACCATTATGAAATGGTAAACATGTAAAAGCATATGCATATGAAAATACACATGAGAAAAATGGAGAAAATTGGGCTTCACTTACCCATCAAGTAAAATAAACATTTGTAAATGAAGTGTTTCAGTAACTTCAATATCCAATGGTGAGACAAAGGACAAAGGGTGAACTAATACAATAGCCATGCTCTCAAGACACTATGTTGAAAATGAACTTTATAACTTGTGGGTGGGAGAGTTGGAGGGGAGGGAAAGTGGGAGAAAAATGAGGCATCAGGTAACAATGTTCAACAAGAAATGTACTCATTACCTTACTTACTGTAACCCCTCTGTATATCACCTTTACAATAAAATAAAAATTTTTGAAGTACAGTATTCATAAACTCTAAATAATTTAGCATAAATTGTTAGAAATGTATCACTATTTTCTTTCAAAAACCTCTAAAGCTCTGGAAGCCCTTAATTTTTAAAATTAGTATTTCCCTAGCCTACCAGCAAAGGTACATCTGCTATTCTGAATATTTTAATGGGCAAACATCTACAATAGGAAAACACAAATCTGTTCATGTCCTGCTCTGCTGTCATAATAGTAACTGTTTAGCAGGCATTACCTGCTAAATCATAAAAGTGCAATTTTTAATTCAGATCCCATTTATCACAATTGTCCCTTAAGAAAGTGATTACTTTTCCTTTGATTTCTGGCAAATAGTAAATCTTATAAAAATAGATTGAAAATTTTTTTACACTCCAGAATTTCCTGGGTTCTTTTGCCAATATTATTCCTATAAATACTTGCCACAATACTTGACATTTTTCATTGATACCTTGCCAATCCATTCTTTTATCTCTACCATTACTGCTACCTTCTTCCTAAACACCATCATCTCTCTAGAAATGCCCTCTAATTCTTTCAGTTCCACCTCTGCTAGTCTACTTCCCATAATAACTTCAGAGTATCTTTAGTGCAGCATCCTGATAGTTAATCCTTGATCTACCTTTTCTATGTCCTCTTCTTCATCCTCCCATTGTCTTCATAATAGATTTAAATCTCTTAGTTTGGTTTCAATGACCTTTGCAATTGAGGGATTATCTTGGCCAATAAAATCTTCATCCTCTTCAGTATCTAAGTGTGCAAAAAGCTACATTATCTACATCTCAAAACTTCTGATGTCTAAATATTTATACATGCTTCTGTTCCTACCATGAATTCTTTCCTAGGTTTTCCACTTTTACCAAGCAATCCAAAGGTGATCAGCTGTATTTGCCATGTGAATTCCAGAGAACCTTGCATTCATCATTTTCTTATAATTGCCTACTTAAATTATTTTCTGTTCTAATGAAATTAGAATGTGTGTAAGTTAGGATTAATCATTATACACAATTATTACTGTAATTGCTATCATGTTACTTATAGAAGGTGCTAAATGAGTATATTTGTGAGGCACAATTTAGAGGGTTTTTTTTTTATTTCCCTGGGGTTTCTCCATCCCTTAACATCATCTAAGAAACTACTAAAGATTTCTTACACAAATGATTTTTTATAGTTGATGGACTCAATCACAAATTATTCTTCATCCCCTTATATGATCTGTTTTAAATGACCATGATATATGATAATAATGTAACATTTCAACATTTAATGAATCGCTGAATAGCACATACTAATGTACAAAGGAGAATTTGAGGAACCACGAGAATGCCAATATTGAGTTGTACCTATATTCTAGGGACTGTGGTTAGTCTGAAGCTACAAGTACAAATAAAAGATGCTAATTACTTATTCATCGGGCCCTATTCTAGTCTCTAGATTAGCATTTTCACTGAAGTGGCAACAGAGATTAGAGATGGCTTGGATAAATAATGAGAACAGGGAGTCAAAATTTTAGATTTAGTTGTTAAGCAACAGAATACCTGGTGATTTTGTTATTGGAAAGGAGAGATAATAAGGAAGGAAAATATTTGGTGAAATGCATGATTTTCATTTACAACCTGTTGCTTTGAGCTATTTATCATACACTCTTTCATGCAAACTTGTAAATTATATCATGATTTCCACTTTTAGTCAGTCAACTTGTGATATTTATTATACATCCTCTCATGAGTAAATTTGGTCATTAAGTATATCATTCCAGACTGGCAAGAAAAGTCCCATGGATAATGTCACAAAACCGCATATTATGTAATAATGTTTTTATTTTTGTTTCCAGTTCCTGGAAAGGAGAATCTAAATCACTGAAATTATTTTGTAGCAGGAATACTTTTTTGTATTTGTAAGATTCTGTAATCACATGTGAGTTTGTGCCAAGGGACACATGAATTGGGTTGTAATTTAGTAGCAGAAAAAAGTGATTAGGAAATTGGGACTTTGAGCAATAATAACCACAGGGGAGAAAAGAGAAGTAGAGAATGAGTTGAATTACGTGGGCAGTGAGTTGTTCAATTGAACATACTTGTGTCATACAATCCACTGAAGCTATGAAAACCAAAGCTTGATGGAGTTTCCTGAAGCCAAGCTTCCTGGTTATGGAATGAATCAATGTGGCAGACACTTATGCATCCTGATCTCCTTGGGAAAAGGAGCAGAAAAGTCTGCATTTGGAATCTTCCCTGACTTCCCCCTGTGTCCTTGGCTGGTCTTGAATTCAATCATTAATAAGGAAATATACTCAAAGGTATTGTATTTTCCTGAATTTTGTAAGGCATTCTAGTGAATTATCAAGGCTAACAACTGAAGTGAAAGAAGTCTAATTGGAGACTATGACTTCTAAATTGTAAGATTTGCACTAATCCCACCTGATTAGTACTAGAGTTCATGATAGCATTGAATAGACATTAATGACATCAAAATTTCAGAACAGCAAGAAATTTATAGTAAGGAATCAAATATGGGTTGGTAAAAAGATCCATGATTTTAGGCACAAATAGAGATGGAAAACCTAGGCAAATAGCCTGAGAAGGAATATTTTTGAAGTATGAGTAAGTTAATATTATCAGAGACGAAGAAATAGTTATGCTCAATAAAAACAAGAAATTAAAGGATTTCAAGAAGACGAGGTTCATCTCTGAGATTCTATTAAATGACTAAAAATAACAAGAATAGTAATCCTTACAAAATAGTCCTGATAATAGTGATATTGATTAAAGTTATATTTGTAATGATAGTTAATATTAAATATGGGCCACCATCACACTAGACCAATGTTCCTTTAAGAATATTAAATTAGGCTATTGACTTACCAAAAAGCTACATTTTAATACTTTTGCCATTGTCATGCTGTTATTAAATAACAGGAGGTTGAGGAAAAATAGAAATGAAAACTTCTAGACTTTAACAATTAATTAAAAAGAAAGCAGAATTGAAAAGATCAAATGGAGATGTAGAAATATAAAGGATGAGTTAGTAACAAAGCATATGTTATAAAGAATAAAAGTTTGGAGGCATTATTATTATTATATTATTATTATTAGTGAACAGTAATGGACAGGAAATTGGGTAATGATTAAAGTAGACAAAAACCTACCAAATTATTTTTTCAGCACATCACAGTAAATACTGTCTACAGTATTATTTGCTATATAATCAGATATTACTTGTCATAAGACTGTTTGTCATGTAAACAGATGGATATTAGATATTCTATTGTAAGTACATTTCAGCCATCATTTTACATGAATATATGTGCTTGAACCTGACATATTTTTACAAGCTTATCAATTCATAATACATGTCTATAAACATGCATCCAAGATGTACTTGGTAGCATATTACTTTCTTTAAAAAATATTCTCATTTTTGAAGAAGCACTTTTCTTATATTTTATAACACTCCATCGAATAACTTCTCAAAACTATAATTACATTTTTCAGCGCATTTTAGAGATAAGGGTTACTTGGTTAGCTTGAGATAAATATGAAACTCCTCCAATTTTTCATACATTAGCATATACTATAATCCTTTCCACATGTAAGTTCTTTTTACTGTAAACTAAAAATAAATGTAGATTCACTTATATATATAAGTTCTCAGTAGTAAGGCTTTGAAATAGAATGAAAGGCAGGAACTAACAAATGAGTCATTGTTGTTCTGTACAAACTCTTGAAATTGGATGTATCTGCATCACTTTTATTTTCACCTTTGTTCTTTGCCTGTGGCAGCAATCAGTCACATTCACTTTCTCTCATGAAAATATATTGTTGTTGCCCTTCAGCTCTCTCCTCATAGCTTAAGACCCCAGGAGACGTTTAAAATATAAAGATCAATCTGGTTTTTAGAATGCTAGAAGATTGCATTAACCCTGATGCACACTGGTATCACAGCAGGGACAATGAACCTTTTGATCCAACAGCTTAAAAGTTGGCTTTTTTCAAGGATTTATGACCTAGTCACCTTCTCTAGCCTTATAATAATCCATTATAATCCATTATAATCAGCTGATAGGTGACCAACTGAATCTGGAGATGTACAACCACAAGAATTTTTCTATGGATTTTCCACCACAGAAAAAGAGTGCTATGTTGTGATTCTGTAGCCACAAAAATGCATATATTCTTGCAGGGATGACATCAGCATCACAGCTTGCAGCCAACTATACTTCCTTTATGGTACTGTTTGTCATAGTGCACTAAGCTCGAGGTCAATTCATGAAGACATAAACTTAACATAAAAATTCCAGACAACATAAACATGTTACCTGGGCAAAACTTTATCTTGCATCCAATTAGTTACCTATACTCTTTAAAAAAATCAAGATTACAAAATGTATTTAATTTTAAAACATTCTATACTAACAATACATTCTAAATGATAGTCTAGTTAAAAACAGAAAAAATGCTATCCTGGTAAATAAGCATTTTTAGGAGTACTCTTTTTTAAAAAAAATATATTTCAAAACTATAAAGTTTACTACAATTGCATTTCAATTGTTCTATCAATAGAATAATAACAATTGGTAAATAGTGAAATAAGTGAATTAAAATTAGTTTTATTTTGAAAAGTGTTCTATAAAGAATAAAGCTAAAAAGCAACGAGCTCTCTACTCAAAAGAAACATGTTTTTCTTTTTTTTAATGCAGACTACTATGGTATTTAGGTATTCACTCCAATATGAGCATCAAGTACATAAATACTTAAACTGCTGCTGTCAGAAAGACAGAATATGTCATAATGCTACATTTCAATGTTCAGATTCCAAGAGATAATTCTAGATAGTATCAGTATGCATGAGAGAGAGAGAGAGTGTGTCTCTGCCATTTCTATCACTTTTGAATGCAAGAAGACCAGAGATGAGAAGCAATTTATAGGGAAGAAGATCTTTATAAACTAATTCATTATATGGGACTTTAATGTTTCTGTTTAGTAAAATCTAAGACGTCTTTTGGCCTTTGTAATAAGCAAGCACCACAGGGAAAGAACTTAAAGATAAGACATACTGAACAGATGGATTTCAGAATGAACACAACTGCTTCCTTTGTAGCACACAGAAAATAAATTTTACTAAATTGTTAGTAAGAAGAAGGAAGAGATTAATTTTTTCACATAATTCGCTTAGTTCATGTAACTAATAGGCCCATGATGTAAGAAATGTATAGAATTTTTTAAAGTGTGTCTGCTTCATCTTGTACACATGCCCTTGACTTAGTGGGTTTGCTTCGTAGGCTGGTGTTCTAC
This sequence comes from Dipodomys ordii, assembly GCF_000151885.1. Lineage (NCBI taxonomy): Eukaryota > Metazoa > Chordata > Mammalia > Rodentia > Heteromyidae > Dipodomys > Dipodomys ordii. Next base: position 6,875,232 of record NW_012267283.1, on the reverse strand, counting down.
CACTTGCTGGTCATTTTGGAGATAAAAGACTCAAGAACTTCGTGGCTGGATTGACTTCAAACCACAATCCTCTATATCTCAGCTTCTAAGTAGCTAGGATTATAACATGCATCACTAATGCTAGAAGTGTTCCCAAATTTCCAATCTCTTCACACAATAGGTAACTTGAAATTTTTAGGAAGTACCACAAGCTAAGTAAAAATATGGGAGTAACAGAGGAGGTAACATCAACATTGCTTATTGTGATGAATACTGAATATTTGTGAAAATAATTAAGAATATGTGCCACTTTTCTGAAAAGATCTCCAGTACTGATGAGAATTAGTCTACTGTAAAATTTCTTGCCAATTGCATTGTCACTGGAAAAACGGGAAAGGAAATGTCTTTACGGAAGAAAGACTCCAGCTAATTATTTTGGTGTCATTGCTCTAGAGAATTTAAAGAAAATCCCTTAACCTTCTAGAATTCTAAACATTTTTATGGCACAATTAGTCTAAGGATTCTTTATATAGGGAGGAAAATTAGTCTCTTGTTTTAGTAAACATTTATGTTTCTCCAGTTAAGGAAGTAAGCAGAATATGTTTAAATTAACAGATAGAATGATTTAACAGGAAAAATGTATAAAAATTGTAATAAGCTTATATAATCCTCATTAATTATTGTCATTCTATGCCACACATTATATTTGAGATGTAATTTCCTAATAGCAAGATGTTATTCATTCATATAAAGAAGCAACATATGATCAATACAAAAAGTTATCAAAATTTTATATATAGCTAAGCATGTAATATATTAATACAATTTACTTATTAAATAGCTTACTTATTATTTGACAAATTAATTGAATTTCAATAATCATTTTCACATGGAAAGAGTTCATTTTTATATTCATTTAGAAATCATAGATTAATGCCCCTTTGTTTTAAACATATAAAAATAAAGAATAAGGCCACAAATAAGGTTGAAGCTTTCTCTTCTGGGGCAATATATTAAAACATGCACTCATTCTTAGGGTAATGCTTCAAGTCAATTCAAATCCCTTTCCTACTAGAACTTGGCCTCAGGAATTATCAGAGAAATACCTCAAAGCATCACTGGCATCATTGAGTGATGATGTGGCATAAAAGAAAGTTATGGGAATAAATATAAGGCTAACTCCAAAACATTTTGAGCAATTCCTTATTCCAGACTTCAAACATCCCTGATGAAGCAATGGAAATCAATCATTTCCTCAGCATGAAGCTTGACCTTCAGAAAGGGGGCTGAAATGATTTGCTGCAACTTTATACAGAGGCACAGAGACCTTCATTAATAGTCTACTCAGCTCATGCCATGTTTTTGCCAAAGTGATCTTCCAAGAACCTTCAAAGGAACAGAGATCAGAATATGATTACAGTAGCATCTGATTAGCCATCCTTGGCTCTGCCTTTCCAGAATTTCCACAAACTGTATAAAAATGAAGGTACAGAAAGACATGAAATCCCACTGAAACTATAAGTACAACTGCCAACACTTTCACTATATTCTTTGAGGAAGTTACATTAAATACATGACCCACAAATTTCAATGAAGAAACAAACTCCTAGACAACTCATGACAAAAAGTAGGTATGTCCCTTCCTCCTCTATTAAATGAATCTCCATTCAAAACCTCAGCAGCCAGAATTACCATCAGCAGAAGAGTATATTACAACAAACATTGATCAGCAATTCCAGAAATTTTAAATGAAAATATTTAAGCCTGGCTAGTGTCCTGACTGATTCATTGGTGTTTCTAGACCATGACTCCATATAAAGTCTTTTCAAAAATAGAAGTACAGTTAAAAGTATTCAGATAATATAAATGATAACCACAGGAATATGTCAAGAGCAACAAACATTCCTCATCTGCACCATCATTTAACCTTCAAATGCTATCCACATACAGATTCCATGAGCATTTTCTCTGTTATGCTTGACAAATATGTTCCATGAGGAATTGTCTTATTGTGTGGTATTTCTAAGTAAGTCCTAGTATTTAAGCTCCAAGGAAGTATTAACTTCACACTGGGTTACAGAACATAACTTGAAAATATTTTCAGAAAATATATGTTTAGACAAGATATATAAATTTGTCAAAGATCAATTTAAGACCAGAAGCAGAAATTTTATATTACACAAGCTAGGAAGTGCATTTGGTGTTTGGCCAACTTAGATTAACAAAGTAAGCCTACCTTTAACATTTTTAAAAGGTTATTCAATCATTTTAATCACAGAGTAAAATAAAATCATCCTTATGACCAAGTGTATTTTTAAGCTGTGATATGTAGTCATATAATGTTAAAACTCATAGAACTATGAATTAGGACTCTTCATTTTTTTATTGTCAGGGTAATGTACAGAGGGGTTACAGTTACATAAGTAAGATAATACATACATTTCTTGTCAAACTTGTTACGCCTTCCCTCATTTTTCTCCTACATTCCCTCCCCTCAACCCCCAAACCCAGATCATTTCCAACATATTGTCTTGTGTATGTCACTGTTGCATTGGTTCCCCCCTTGTTCTTTGTCTCACCGTTATGTTGTTCCCCTTCCCTTTGCTAATTCAAATAAATGTATATACAATACCAAGTTACCAAAGTCAAATAGAGTGACAACAGGGGATATACCATAGGGAGAAGAACACACAAAAGAAACAAAAATCACATAGTACATTAAAAGCAACAACAACAAAGGAAAACCTTGTGTCTGAAATACAGAGGAGATTTAATTTCATTGTTAAGTTAGCTAGGCACTAGCTCATGCACAGGAAACACAGTGAAAAGTTCTCAAAATAAGATCGTGGTCTCTTAGCAGAGGGAGATGCTATCCTCTGCTTGATGCTACAACTAAAAAACAAGAAAAAGATGTAAAAGAAATAGAGGAATATATGCCAGATTTTTTTAATGAAAGAAATGAACCCAGAAAAACTTTTATTTTTTATTATTTTTTATTATTATTATTTTATTATTTTATTTATTATTATTTTATTTATTATTATTTTATTTATTATTATTTTATTATTTTTATTATTATTTTATTTTATTTATTATCCTGTAAATTTTCTCCAATAGTAAATTGAGAGCAATTCAGTGAATCATTTGGGAATCAGAAACATAAAAATTTTAAACTGATTCACCTCCATGGGCAAGATTTGTATTCATGAAAGACCATGTAACTTAGATGAATTATATGTTTTTTCAGACTGGTTCAGGCATTGTCTGAATATAAAACAGGTTCAAAATTGGTGCCTCTTAAATGTGAGTTTGGTTCTCTTTACCACTGAAAGACCTCATAAATCTATGTGTGAGTGGATTAACAAGTGGGAGTGCATAATAAGTATCTGAATAAGTAAAAAAGAAATATAATCCGTGAGAAGTAGGCAGAAAGGGCAGAAATACTTGTGGGGAATTAGGATAATAAATGCTTAAAACAGTGCAACCTTTTCACACCTCTTCAACCATTGCAACTGCCTACTATGTACCAATGAAAAATCTAATGTTAAATAAAGAACTATAATTTAAAGGCAAGATTTATCACTATATTTCTTGAATGCTCTTAAGTATGTTTTGATGAATTTTCAGCTTTGAAGTTTGCATGTAGTATATTATATTCAATATAAATTAAAGCTATATACACAAGATAAATATTTGCTCATAGGAGAATTAACTTAATTGACATGGTAATGAAAACTTTTCTGGAGGAGTATGACTAAGATTTTCCTTGCAAAAATCAATATAATTTTAACAGGAAATGCTGACAAAATTCATAAATTTCATAAAATGAAAACATAGTCATAGTCAGGCAGAAAGAAAATATTGAGGCTACAAAGGCTATTTTAATGAAGGATACATAGGAAGCAGGTTAAGAATGTATTAAGACTTAAAGATTAAAGCCCGGATAGAGTAAAGCCACTTGCACAATAATATCTATTGCTGTACTATTCACAATAGCTAAATTTTGGAAACATCCCAGATGTTCTTCAATAGACAAATAGATTACAAAAATTATATATATATGTACATATATAAAATTTTTATTCATCCATCAGGAAAAATACTGTGTCATTTGCAAAGAAATGGATGGACTCAGGAAAGATTGTGTTAAGTAATTCAGGCCCAAAGACACAAAGGGCACATGATTTGTCTCATATGTGGAAGTTAGATACAATTTATAAAACACATGTAAAGATATATGGGATCATATGCACACATATACCATCATATTAACATGAGTACAGTATATGCAGGAAAGAATTCCAATGGTGCAAACCCTTTCAACCTCTAACTTACAGTCTAACAAAATGAATTCCAATGGTGTAAACTCCCTGGAACACTTAACTTACCATCTCACAAAATAAATACCATGAAGTTGGAACTTGGTGATTATGGGGGAGGTCAAAAAGTAGAAGCTAGGCAAATGAAAAAAGAAAAGGTGAGAGAATATAGTCATGATACTCAATGCACATATGTAAAAATGAAACTAGAAAATCTGAGGGAATGGTTGGAGTGTGGAAAGATGAGGGAGAATGATGGAAAGAGTGATGTTGATTCAAATACATTGTACTCATACACTGATGTGTTGAATTGAAACTATTTTGTACATGTACTTTAAAATAATAAAAATACTGTAATGTTGTATAAATGACTAAACGCAGTGAGGGAAAGACATCAAAATGTGAAACCATTGGGAACATGCAATAACCTTCAAAGGTCACAGATCATAAACACTAACTACCATTCTAATGCAGTCAGTGAGACCTTGTATGCTCAGGAAAGTCTACCAGCTATTTCACCTGTGCGGGTAAATGAAAGAATAATAAAAGACACACACAGAAATAAAAGTTGAACTGGCAAGAAAAGTTATATTCATCCACTCACAGGCAAGAAGAGTACTTAAGGCTAAATCATACATAATACAATTCAGTAATGGGAATTGAGATTTCTCTAGGTCATTTGCTGGACATAAAAAGTCAATTTAAACTATGGCATTGAACTGTTCCTAAGCTTCTTTGCTCAACGCTAGCACTCTACCACATGAGCCACAGTGCCACTTCCGGGTTTTTGTTTACATGATACTGAGGAATGTAACCCAGGCCTTCATGCATGCTAGGCAAGCACTCTACCACTGAGACACATTCTCAGCCCTTTGATTATATCTAAATGTAATTCTACTTGGCAAGATTGTGAGGAATACCTATCCCTACAAAATTGCAATGTCTTATGTACATCTATGACCACACAAAAATTGGAGCTACTACGAATTAATGATGTGCATAATTTAATCCTTATTAATGTAGTGAAACAGTTTGATTTTATCAAACAAATATTGGTTTCTATGTTCTTTTAAAAATTTAAAACAACAACATTGATCTGGGCATGGTACCCTGAATCTATAACCTGAACCACTTGGAAGGTAGAGATCACAGTATTGCAGTGGGAGGCAAGCCAATGCAAAGGGAAGTTCAGGAAACTCCATTTCAATTGATCGATGGGTCTATGGCACACAGCTGTTACACATACCAGTTACATGAGTAGCACAATGGTTGCTCACAATGGCATGCACCTGACATCCCCAGCCACACGAGAAATCACAATAGGAGTATCATGGCCAGTGCCATTCAAGGCATAAAACTAGACCCTAACTTGAAAATCACCAGTATAAAAGGAGCTTGGAAGCATGGGTCAATTGACAGAGTACTTCTCTAGGAGACTCAATGTCCTGTATTAGATAAATGAAATTTAATCATTGTTTATATGATAATTTATTGTGTCAATTTGAGCCTAGGAACAGTAATCCTGGTAGGATTTTTTTTCTAAGTTTTTTTATTGTAAAAAGGCTGTACAGAGGGGTTACAGTTACATGAGCAAGGTAATGAGTACATTTCCTATTGAGCATTGTTGCCTCCTCCTTTTTTTCCCCTACCATCCCTTCCCTCCCACGTCCACAACTACCCCCCACCCCCATGCCAAAGTTGTAAAGTTTGTTTTCAACATAGTGTTTTGTACATCTCATTGTTAAAAATGGGTCAACCTGTATCCCTATTTAAGCATTTTGTTTTTTCCCCTACCCACCCCCCACAGAATTAGAGAAGTGTATATACAAGATGCAGTGCACCATCAAATACAGTGAAAACAGGGGTTATACCATGGGAGAGGAACATACAAAGAAACAAAAAAATCACATGGTATATTATAAATATGTTAGAAACAATAGCAAGAAAGAAAAAAGATATTTGTGTCCCTACAGGTAGGATTTTAAATTTACTCTGTCTCAAAAGTCTTTTTCCCCCAAACTTTACAAATTCATTTTATTCCTGTCTTTATAGACAAACATCCATAATGACACCTTTTATCATTCTGCAGTTTGAATAAACTTTATTAGAATTTGACTTTTACCTTATATTGCATGCTTAATAATTTTATTATAAAATATCCCATTTTAAACATTGTTAAGGATACCTCAGTAGTATTAAATAAATGCTCATTGTGTTGAAACCATCATCATCATTTATCCTGAGAAGTTTTTCATTTGCCTAAACTCTGTATTCACTCAATAATAACTTCCCATTTTACTTCCTTCAGACCTTATTAATTTCTACTTTTGGACTCTTTTGATTTGTATGTCTAGATACTCCTTTCACATAAAATACTTTATATAAAATATTGCTCTTTCATGTATGGTTGTTTAAGTGAAACTAATGCTGCCGAAGCCCTTCCATTTGTAGCATATGCCAGAAATTCATTCATTTTTTAATACTAAATAATATTCACTGTGTGTAAGTCCCCTCTTTTTGGTCTCATAGGCATATGCATCTCCATCTTTGATTATTTCATTGTATTTTCATTCTATTCAGTACCTTAGAATATATAGTATATATAGTATCAACTATATAAGATATTGAATCTTCTTTGCTCTAGGAATATCATAATTTAAGATTGTGTACATGTTTGAAAAAGTTAGGAATTTTCTGTTCAACCTCCATAGTGAGTGGGTATCTATGTCATAATTAATAATGTTATGTCAAGAATAAGGAGGAAGAGCAGGAGGAGCAGGAAGGGAAGGAGAAAGAAGAGCAGGAGGAGCAGAAGGGACAGGAAGAGCAGGAGGAACAGGAGCAGGAGATGGATAAGAGTTTCAAAGAAAATTTTAGGATTTTTTAAGCCCTTTCCCTTATTAAGATACATTCATCATTTGGAGAATAAAATGTAATCCTTTAATTGGAAAATAAGTTTCCTTCTACTCTAAACAATAGAAATATGTAAAAAATTCTCTTGTTCTATCTTTCATACTCACTTTATTCTCCTCTAGAAAATGAACTCAAGGCAGGGTCAGAAATATGTTTCATATATTAGCAAAGAGGCTTATGAAGACTGATGGCTGGTCTTCTCAAGCTCTGCTTACCAAAAGCAAGCAATGTCCTTTATAGAAAGGGGATAGCGGATTAATGAGAAGCCAAGGAATTTGTGGGGGTGATAACATCATGGACTTCTTGAGAGTCAGAAATCCTGTATAATTCCCAAAGAGCAGTACATTCCTACTAAGACATATGAAGCGCGAAGACTAAAGAAGGCACACATATCATGTTGGAGAACTCTAAATCCAGATTTTTCACAAAGATACCTTCCTTGTAAAAGAATCCTAATTAATAATGTTAAGAGGAGGAGAAAAAAAACAAAAATCATCATTCAGCAGAAAACAGTAATTGCTACAAACAAGGTCTACCGATACATATTTTTTAAAAATACAGTCAGAAAATATCACCCAAGTTCCAGCACACAATAGAATTTCCTTTTTCTTATGGTTGTTCAGATGGCATTGTATGCATTTATATTTTCTTAAACTATTCATCTGTGGAGGGGACATTGGAGCTGCTTCTACTTCTTCACTATTGTGAATAATGTATTCGTTTTTAATGTTCTTTTCTTTGGATATTTTACAATTTACCTTCTGGGATTATTTTTTGTTCTGATTGAAAATGACTGTTGCCAAAGATGTATCTTTACTTTTCATAAATGTTCTATCTTTGAAATGTATTTCTACTAAATATATAGAAAGTCATTTCACATTACTTTTCTTATAGAGCATGGCAAATACTATTTTACTCTCTCCTGAATTTATTTTATTATTCTTCAGAAATTTATACTCATGTGCAAAAGAATTATCATTCTCTTTTTGTCTAAGACACACACATACATATACATTCATACATCTATACATACATACACCTGTATGTATGAATCTTTACTTCCTAACTTATTTTACCATTTTAACTGTGTTCAGGATTGCTCTAATTTAATCAGTCCTCCAGATTGTGTCAAAAATGGTTTTGTTTCATTGTCTACTTACCATTGTATAATAGTTCAGATTCCTCGACATACATCATACTTTGATCCCTGTATATGTAGGACTATCATCACTATTCTCTTTTGTCTTCTACTTATCATCTCCTACTTCCTGAATAGCCCATACTTGCAATTGCATGTCTCTAAGCCTTTTATAAATTAGACTCCTTCCCATAGTTCTAAGAAGTTAATTTTATCCTAAAATATTACTTCACTTGAAACATTTGAATAATAAATGAATCTAGCATCCTCAGTATTTGAAATAACTATGAAATAAGATCTTGTTTTGAGTAAGACATATGAACGTGTAGAACTGTAAATTTTCTGACAGTAATGTGGTCTTTCTATGTGTGTTTCAAGTTGTGGATACAGAGATCTACTGTTTATACAGTACAAATAAATTTGAATACTTTTTAAATATCGAGCTTTCATGCACCTTGAGTATTCATGGGTTTTCCTCTACGATGGACTCCTTGAAAATACCTCATAGGTATCAAGGTTATGTTGTATCTTTCATGATTCAGATTTTCTTTTTTTTAATTTTATTTGTGAAGATACTGTACAGAGGGGTTACAATTACATGGGCAGGATAATGCGTACATTTCTTACCAAGCATTGCAGCCTCCTCCTTTTGTTTACCCTTCACATCCCTTCCCAGCCTCCCCCCTCCCCCCCAATCCCAATCTTTCTCCTTCCCCCTCCTTCCCCCCCCCCCCCACCAACGTTGTAAAGCTCGTTTTGGACATGACAACTTGTACTTCTCATTGTTGCAACAGGTCCACCTGTATCTTTAAACAACTGGTTTTTCCCCATCTCCTCCTCAAGTTATACTGACATCAAATATAGTGAAAGCAGGGGTTATACTGTGGGGGAGGGACATACAAAGCAACAAAGAGAAAATCTTATAAGTGCATTAGAAACACATGCATGAAAGAAAAAAAACATTAAGATACATATCTAAAGGCTCATTTTCCTGACATCACATTATCTGACCTTTTCCGCTTGACTCATAGATATACTAGATATTGCACATAAGGGAAACCATGGGACCTATGTTTACAAACAAGACCACACTAAAGCTACCAGCACAACTATGTTTATTGCAGCATTATTTACCATAGCTAAGATATGGAACCAACCCAGATGCCCCTCAAGATGTGGTATATATACACAATGGAATTCTATGCCTCCATCAGAAAGAATGACATTGCCCCATTTGTTAGGAAATGGAAAAACTTGGAAAAAATTATATAAAGTGATTCAGATTTTCTTATATCTGACATATAATAATTTCCACAGTATCTATCCTAAAATATTTCCTTGTTACTCAGTATACATCCATATTAATGAAATAATCATGGTCAAATAATCAAGCAAGTTTTTTTCTTTCAATTCTTGGTAGTTTCAACATTCTGTTTGTTTTATGTAGGATTTCTCTCCAGTGTATTCCCTTGGTTAGCTACACATCTTTTAACTATTATCTGAGATGTTTATTACCAATTGCAGCCCTTCCCAAATATCTTAAGTCAATATTCCAAGTAAACAAACTCTGACATAGAAGTTTGCATGTTGAAGTATATTTGGACATTTTTTTTCAGGATAATTGCCTCAGAAGTGTGAAAGAAGTGGAATCAGGTAGAAATGACATCGTTCTCTCAGTAAATGGATGAGTGAATCTTAGGCCTGAAGAGGTTGTCTGGGTGACACAACACAGCATGCAATATGCCTTCCCTGCCAACATCACAGTGGGTCACTTGTACCTCCTCCCAACACTTTGTATTTCCCTAAATACAAGTATATATAATTGCTTAAAATGTTATCTGAAATGAATAGGAAGAGTCTTCCAGATAAGCAAGAAGACAAAAATACACCAGGCAGAAGAGGCAGCAAGTGGGGCTTGAATATCATCAACACAAGGGATACACACAGAACCACATATTTAGGTCAGGGTGACTAAGATAAGAAAATAAATGAATAAATGTCAAACAAGGCAGGAGGGTTGGAAAGACAACATAAATGGTACTGAAAACTCAATAAAAATATTTCTAGTTATCTTGTAGACAATCCATTGACCATAGCTTTTGGAGAAAGTGCTAATAATCAAATATTCATGACTAATAAAATGTTCTATGCCATACATGTATTATGCAGCAAAAAAACATGTGAAAGATCAGATGTCAGGAAAAGGTTGTCAAACCAGCATTACTACACCTTAGTAGATGTGCATGTTGCTCATAGATTTTAGTGGAAGCGTTTGGGTCCATTTACAGTGATATAAGAGCTAGTTATTACAATCAGATGTCAACATAAAATTTGGATGCTAGTTTATTTAAGCAAATATATATCAATGTCACCCTAAAACAAAACTACTTCCATCACTGTGCCAATAGCAATTGTCAAAACAAGAAAAACATTAACCAAATTCCCAGACCTGTTTCGGAGTAAAAATTCTTTGGCAGATGTTTATTTGGAGCAGGTGTTAGAAATTTATCAACTGGCTACATGCCATTTGATCAGCAGTAGCTTTAAAGATATCCTATTCAATTAGACAGATAGAAAGCTATTAGGTAAACCATCAGAATCCTATCCTGAGTGTATCTATTTGCATTATACTATACTTACAAATAATGACTATATGCTAATAAAACTTACATTTAAATACCTTTTCTTTGAGAAAATTCAAAGTTACCATCAGAAATTATGTTCAAGTAATGGAATATCTTGTATGTGTTCTTGTTGATTATAAAATGCAATCCTTGTAATGATGGAAAGTCATGAACTTTTAGGACTATAGAAAATTTTGAAGACAGTGCAATTCAATCCTTATTTTGAAATGCTGCAATTGAGATTCTACAATGTACAATGCCCAATTCGAACCTAGGCAAGTTTTCAACAAATTCAGTAACAGGTTTTGAATTCTGAATCAAATCCAGTTATCTTTACCTTTGGATCACATTGTTACCTAGTCTGTATCTATAGTTGTTAAGTCAGTGAAGGTCCATTCCAAAAGATGGGTTAGCATTTTAGCTGCAATACTTTAGCTGCAACCTATTTTAAAATAAAATTATAGCAACCAGGCATTTCCCACTAGTGATGCAATCACTGAAGCAAAACCGCTAATCCACAGTTGACAGGGTCAATGTCAATTAGAATAATGCCAATTTTCAATATGACACATTTCATCCTGAGCTAAACAGAAAATAAATTGATAGTGCTAACCATGTATGCCTGTTTTACAGGCAGCTGATTTTATTTGGGCGCAGACACCTTGAGGTCTTTCTTTATATACAAAGATTTCAAATCCCATTGCCTTGATTCCTAGAAGCTTCAAACACTACTCTTTTATTGTCCTATATGCAAAGATTGTGCTTACTCACGTTATGTTTCTCTTACCACAGATCAAGTTCACCTAATTATAGATGCCAATATATTTCATCATAAATAAAATATTTCAATACAAGTCAATTAATACCAACAAGGCAACTGCATATGGTTGCTAGTAATTGTGATTAATGGAAACCTCAGGCTAGCACAAGTAATTATCTTGCTAGTGTAAAATGCAAGTGGTTGTATAATATATAGACAGGAATGAGAGAGTTCAGTTAGAGAATTTAATTTTTTATAAGATTGTATGCTTAATATTGTATACATTAGAATGAAGAACAAAGACTTGTTATTTAAGTGCTAAGAGATTTTACTAAATCCTGCTTCCACTGAGACACACCTCCTTTCAACAAACCTAAAATATTCATCATAATTGTTACCTTGTTTGGAGGGCACTATTTTGCCTGCAGGAGGGTCATTTTTACAAAATTAAGAACAGAACAATAAGGAGACCATCACACAATGAAATAAGCACAGCTAACAATAATGGGGACTTACTAAGCTTGTGTGAAGCAACTGAATTACTTAACGTTCGTGTGGACACTGAAACTTTGGTCTGGGGAATTTCTTCTGGTTTCTTTAAAATTAATTTTGTTAATCTTGCTTGGTCAAACACCCATGAGTAAATCTGAGAATATGTCAGGCTTACTCTATTTACATAAATCCATTAATGGTTTTAATACACCATTATTCAGACATTGGCAAATCTGTGCATTTCTCACATAGAATCTAGATACTAAAAAAGTCAATTATTCAGCTTTGCCAAAGATAATACAAAATCAGAAAAGGTCTATTTATCCATACTACAGAGAACACAGTTCAAGTTTCCTTTAATACATTCTCATCTGTGATGGTTTATATGCCTGTAAACTCATCTCCCATTGATGCGTGATTTAATTTCAATTTTGGTGGGTATGGGCTAAGAGTAGTAATTCTTTATTGTAGTATTTTAAAAGTTATGTGACATCTGAGGCTAGGATGAGTGGAGTCTATGTATCAGTAGAGTTAGTGGTTTAAAAGAGAGTGCCTTGTATGCTTCCTTGAATCAGTGCTACAAGGGAAGAAATACCCATCATGTAATGGTATTCAATATACCCTGTGAAGAAGCCTAAACAAAATATCCCCTTGTGCTTCTGTCAAACTACCAATATGGAAAACATTGTAAAAGTGTGTTCTTCAATCTCAGTGGAATTTTCATCTTGTTTATGTGGAATCTTGATAACTTCTCATACCCACTTTGGGGTTTCACCTTCCCATCAGTGGCTCCAGACGCTGGGGAGCAGGACAAAGTTATCCCTAGTCTTTCCTGTCTGAATTACTGAAAAACAGAAACCATGAGATAATAAAAGATGTTTTGTTACAGGAGTATGTTTTGGGAGTGATATGCTTTATTAGCGAATAACTAGTGTATCTCCCCAGATCCCGTAGTTTTTAAAATTCTTCTACTTGTTTGAATTTATTAAGCACACTCCATCCCAGTTGGCTGAGATATCTATTCTTCTCATCTCTTGTAACACACATCAAGATGCTTTGTTAAATGGCAAAAAAATCTACAATCTAAAAATGGAAAAATTTTAAGAGAAGGGGTGGGGTAAGAGAGGAGGGTCAGAATTTTTTTAAAGGATAACATTGATAAAGAGGCACTGTTGAATGGCAATTCCTTTGTACAACTACTTAAAATAAATATATTCAAAAAGAGAGACATATTTGTTAACCCAGATTCATTCAATGAGCAAATGGCTTTGCTATAATCAAAACCATGGTTAAACTCTTATGTTATAAGTATATAGAATATGCCACATGCCCTTAACAATAAAATTCAATTGAATAACTTTAAACAAAGAACAGCAATTTCTTTTCAAACATATATTTATTATGCTAGTCAGTGGCATCATAGAGAAAGATAAACCATGTGTTAAAATGAAAGAAGCTGAATACCAGTGGCTTATACCTGAAATCTTGCTAGGAGGATGAGATATGAAAATTAATGTTTAAAGTCAGCCTAACCAGATTAAGTCTGTGATAGATACTCTTATCTCCAATTAAAACATCAAGAACACAGAAGTGGAGCACAAAAGCTCAAGGACAGTGTCCAAACCCTGAGTTCAAGCCCTAAGACCAATACAGAAAAGAAAGAAGAAAAATACACTATAATACAAACATAGTATTAAATGTATTATGTTTAACCATTGGCATATAGTCAGCCATAAAGAACAAAATTACATCATTTGCAAGAAAATGGATGCAATTGGAGATCATCGTGATAAGCAAAATAAGTCAGACTCATAAAGACAAATATTGTATGCTTTCTATCATATATGGAATCTAAGTTTTTAAAAAGACATGGCAAGCCGGGTGCCAGTGGCTTTCGCCTGTAATCCTAGCTACAGAGGAGGCTGAGATCTGAGGATCACAGTTCAAAGCCAACCCAGGCAGAAAAGTCCGTGAGACTCTTAGCTCCAATTAACCACTAGAAAACCAGAAGTGGTGCTGTGGCTCAAGCGGGAGAGCACGCACCTTGAGCTGAAGAGTGCAGGGACAGTGCCCAAGCCCAGAGTTCAAGCCCCTATGACCAACAACAACAACAAAAAAGACATGACAAAGAAGGTAGATTTGGGGAGGAAGAAAGGGACCAGAGGGAGAGGGAAAGGAAAACAACAAAAGAAGATAATTTGGGAGAAAACCTAACTTGGAAGGATATCAGGAAGAGATTATGAAATAAAATTCTAAGGTCTAGTAAGACTAGGAAAGGAACCGATATAAGACAATTGAGAATGCATAGATTCAAAAGAAGATAATAGAACATATAAAAACCAAATATTTTATCTTCCTTGAAGTTTAAACATCCGTAAAAGTCTTAAGTAGCACGTTTGACACAGCAAATGTGCATCAGTTAAAAAAGATCTGAATAAATCACACAGATGAAAAGCGAATACAAATACCAAAGGAGAGATTTGGTACTACTGAATCATAACTTACGTTGGCCATAACAACTTGTATAAACCTCCGTCCATTTACTTAATATTAAAGCTTATATATTTAAAATTTTATTGTAATGTTGGTATACAGAGAGGCTACAGTTGCATAAGATAATAAGTATACTTTTGAACAGTGTTATTTTTTCCTCATTTTCTCTCAGTTATCCCCCAAAGACCCCCACCCCAGTTGGAAAGTTCATTTCCAATGTGGTATTGAGTATCACTGTTGAATTGGTTCACCCACAATTTCTGTGATTTCCCTTCCCTTCCCTAAATCAGATAAACTTACATATAAGACAAAGGACTCAGAAAAAAAGCAGTGACAACAGGAATAAAAAAGAAAGAAAAATGACTACAAACAGTACACTAGAAAAAAAACCCTCTTGTTTCCATTTCTTGGAGTTCATTTCAATAAGCATCATTTTATCTATGGTCATGTGCACATAACTATTGAGCCTTTGTGATCCTCTCCTAAGTAAATCCTCCTATGTTCTCATTGTAAAACAGACAATGTGTTTTACTATCTATTGGATTAAATTGTAGATTTATATACATATTCTATTTATTACAAATTAGGGAAAACATGCAGCCTATGTTTCTTTGGGTCTGGTTTACTTCACAATATAGTTTTTCCCAAGTCTTTCCATTTCCTTATGAATAGGGCAATGGTATTATTTCTGAGGGAAGCATAGAGCTCCATTTTGTATATATACCACATTTTCTTGCTTCTTCATTCATCTACTGAGGGGCATCTGGGTTGATTCCATCTTGGCTAAGGTAAACAATGCTGCAATGAACATTGTTGTGCTGATGGCATTAGTGGCAGGCTGCTTTGTGGTCCTTTGGTTAATTGCCCAGGAGTGGATTTGCTGGGTCATAGGGAAGCTCTATGTTTGAGGAACTTCCATAATGCTTTCTAGAGTGGCTGAACAAGTTTACATTCCTACCAACAGGGCAGTAGTGTTCCCTCTTACAGTTTATATTTGTCATGCTTTTCTATCACTACCTAATCAATTACCTGAGATAACTAATGTATAAAGAGAAAAGGATCAGAAGACCTTGTTTCAAACTTTCACCTTGAGTATTTATCTATTTTAATGTGTCTCTTGGAGATAGAAGATTGTTCGGTCTTGCCTTTTGAATCAACATGCCTATGTCTTTGATTGGAGAAATGAGTCCATTAATATTGAATGTTAGAATTGAGAAGCATGCAATAGGTCCTTACATTTTCTGCCCAATTTTGGTTTTGTGTCTCTTCTTATCTTTCCTACCTTCATCTACTCCTTGGATAGTTTGTTTCCTCTCCTTTCATCTTTATATTGGTCATCTATATGTAAGATGTCTTTGAGAATCTTCTTTAATGATAGCTTAGTGCTGATAAATTGTTTTAGGTTTTGTTTATTGTGCAATGTTTTCATTAGCTCTTCAGTTATAAATGAAAGCTGGGGAAGATATAGTATTCTGGCTTGGCTATTGTTTGCTTTCGGTGTTGGAAATACATCATTCCAAGCCCTCTTTGCTTTTAGGTTTTTTTTCTAAAAGAAAATCTGCTGTTATTCTGATAGCTTATCCTTTGTAAGGAACTTGTCTTTTCTCTTGAACATGTCTTAAGTATGTCACCTTATTTTCTCTTCATTTCTTAAAAATTTCACCCATTAATGTCAGTTAGTATACATGCTTGTAATTGCAAGTACTGGAACGCATCATGAAGACAATGAAGAGTTTAAGGTCAGTCCACAAAAAGTTAGTGGGATTATATCATAAACAAATAAATAGAGAAAGGACTTGTTTCTGTGGAATGTAAAAAATTTATTTCTTCAGACATGATAAAAATAAGTTAATATTTACAGTAACCTAAGATGTGTTTATGCATAAAAATTGTACAATGATCTTCCAAATCTGTTTGTGATTTTCTACCAGCAGCTAGAACATTCTATGCAATCTGAGCCATATGTATCTAATGGAAAGCAATGTTCTCAGAATACTTGATGAATATCAAGTATTATTGACCATCAGCAAGGTCAACATGTAAACAAGCAAGACATAGTGAAAACTCCATGAACATTGAAAATAGAAAAGATAGTTTAAAAAAATAAATGCTTTGCATTATTGTTTTTATTCAAATTAACATTTCTTTGAAAACATTTTGATGAAATTGTGGATGTGATTTTTTTATTGACTTAGTCTGTTTCCATTTATAATCATAATTGGCATATATTTATATGTTCATAACTTAGCTTTTTAGAACTCAGGTTTATATTATTATTATTATAAAACCATCAGAGAGATATTTTGTATTCATTTATGCTCTCAAAGAGAAATTACCTTATGGAAAAAATATTTGGTGTGAAGGATTAAATGAATGCATTATCTAAGCCACTTGTTCAGTATCTTATTATTTTCTTAGTGCATTTTTCTGTGTATATTGTCTCCATTTCTTTGGATTGGTTAAGAAGTGGGTGTTGTATAAAATATACACATTAAGATACATATTGTATTAATCAGGATTCTCTAACTTAAAAATAACCACTAGGATGTATGTATAAAGGTGTGTATGGAAGTAGATTTATTTTAAGGAGTTTATTTACAAAAGTGTTAGAACTAGAAGGACTAACATTTTTAGAGCAGGCTAGTAAACTGGCCTCTCAGGCAGAATTTCTAGGTTATAATATTGAATCCCAACCCTATCTTCTCTGGAAAACTTCAATTTTAATTCTTTAAAAATTTCTTTATCCTTTAGTAGTTGTACAAAAGGGATTTCAATTCAATATGTCATTTTGTGAGTATAATGCATGCATCTGGATGAATATCATGCCTTTTGTCATTCTCCCCAACTCTCTCAATCCCAAATATGTCCTCAATTTACATAGAATATCATGACTTGGTCCCTTCCCCTTCCTCTTTCCAATGTTTGACCCTGCCCCAACCTCATTTCTCCAATACAGATGTTGCAGTTTCCTACTATTCATTTTGTTTAACTGTAAGTTAATTATTTAAATAAAGCTTTTGGGAGTTCAATTTTTAAGACTTTTAATGAGGTAAGATTTGGCCCACCAGGCGTTAGTGGCTCAAGTCTGTAATCCTAGCTACTCAGGAGGCTGAGATCTGTGGATCACGATTCAAAGCCAGCCCTGGCAGGAACCTCCCGGAGACTCTTATCTCCAATAAACCGGAAGTAACGCTGGGCCTCAAGTGGTACAGCAGTCCCCTTGAGCGGAAGAGGTGAGGGAAAGGGCCCAGGCCTAGAGTTCAAGTCCCATGAACGCCAAAAACAAACAAACAAACAAAACATCTATCAAGGCCATGTTTCCTTGCTTAAAATGTATAAGATGTATTCTAGCCAGTTCATGACATCTACAAATTGACAAAATGAGATACTACAGTCTAAGTTGAGAGAAGCATAGAAGCATTTTAAGTATCACAAGTATATGTTTTTCAGAATTAAAATGATGCAGTTTTTTGTGGAGCTTTTGTTCTTGCTAATGTTTGGTGGTACTGAGGCTTGAACATTTGATATGCAGTATTTAAGTATTGAATCGCATACCTCCAGATCTGACATAAGTCTTGTTGAGGACAGTGTGTGATAGCTTATCCTAGAGTATTACTCTGTGTTAAAGAAATGGAATCTCAGAGAAATAAAATTATGTTTATTCTTCATGCATTCTACTTGTATTTCTTGAGGAGGCTACAACTCTCTTCCTTATAATATTTATTTAAGGACCCAGGTTGATTCATCAAACTCAGTCTGGGATACTATCAGTACCATGACAGAAAAAGAAGGAAGAAGTCAACAGGCTAAGTTGATACTTTGGGTTACTTGAATTCACAATGCTTTGTCCAGAGCCCATGATAGGATCAATCCTGCCATGAATTTAGGAGAGAAAATACATAATCTTCCAGCCAGTCGCAGCATAGCAGGTTAGATGGTCAAACTCACTATCAGTGCAACATTAATGTAGAGAGGAGAAAAAAGTAATGTGAAAAATAATATTGTCACACACAGGGCTACTTTCAATGTGTATCCCAAAGTTTGTAAATGTTCATATCATTTAAGCTTTCTAAAATCTTTCATTAGTGGATATCCACAATGCAAACAGAAACTTATATTAAGTAATGTAATTTCAAAGTATAAGTAACTGGACAAACTTTTTACATTTTGAGGTGTGAATATAGTTGGCAGCTTTAAATTGTTTCTACTGCTTGGTTAATTGTTTGTATGCTCTGATTAATTCTATAATTAGAATGTTTAAAGATATAGTTTTCTGATATATAAACTATTCAAGAGAAAAACATCAAATAATTATAGGTGTTGCTTCTTTCCCACCTTCTTTCCCACTTGAGCCTCATTAATCATGCTAGGAAAAGAATAACAACATAAAATGAGTGAAAATACATATTACTGTTTAAAGTTAGCAAAATTTCTCCAATCCTAGAAAATGTGAATAATATTTCTACTTATAAGATTGACTGGATCATATAAGAAACAATCTTTTTTTATTCAGCTTCCAAGAAAGAAAAACTATATATTTTAATAAGTGGAGAGGAATCCTGTGTCCCAAATGGAACATCATTTTGGAGGTAAGGGTAAAATTTTAATGATGAATATTTTACTTAAAGAACATTTTACAGCAGATATAAAATTTGAGAGTATGTAAAATGCTTTATATAAATACTGTGTCCCAGGAGGCAAAGCTTATAATGACAGTTTTATGGGCTTTATTCTTTTTTTTTTTTGGGTCCGGTCGTGGGCCTGAACTCTGGGCCTGGGTGCTGTCCCTCAGCTCTTCAGCTCAAGGCTAGCGCTCTACCACTTGAGCCACAGCGCCACTTCCGGCTTTTTTCTTT
>NW_012267283.1:6816000-6853918 GCF_000151885.1 Dipodomys ordii | reverse complement strand
CATTTCTTCATGTGTCTATTGGCCATCCTTCTTTCCTCTTCAGAGAAGTTTCTCTTTAAGTCTTTAGCCCACTTATTTATTGGGCAGTTGTTTCTTTGAAGATTTGTTTTTGGGGGATTTAATTTTTTAAGTTCCAGGTATATTCTTACAATTAGTATTAAGAATTTTTTTGAGGGTCGTGGGGCCTGAACTCTGGGCCTGAGCACTGTCCCTCAACTCTTTACTTCATGGCTAGAACTCTACCCCTTGAGCCACAGTGCCACATCTGGCTTTTTCTGCTTATGTGGTGCTGAGGAATTGAATCCAGGGTCTCATGCATGGAACGCAAGTACTCTACCACTGAGCCACCTTCCAAACCCAATACTGATTTTTATGATGACTCATGTAAGGACTTTTCTTACTTTTTGTAGACAGTTTGTTTTTTTTTCTCCATAGATTTTTTTATATATGGATAGACTTGAGTGCTATATAAAGATTCAGGGTTCTCAAAAACCTAAAATTTACATTTTAATAGACTGCTCACCTTTTTGAAAATAACTTTCATTGAAGAATACAATTTGAAGAAGACTAGAAAATGAAATATTCAAGGCTTCTAGTTCTGAAAAGAAATATACTTTTCTAAGGAAAAGGAAAACAATATTTTAAGTATGCTCATTAACTATGTTTAATCTAATACAATAGTCTCCCCAGTAATATTTCTTATATGGAAATTGTTCTTAAGAATTTTAGCAAACAATAAAATGTCAAAGTTTTGTATTGGGCTTATGTGGTTTCTACATGATACTGGTAAGTTAATCAGGAATTGTTAAGATAACATTTAATTTCTGTTATATCTAATATGTGATTGTTTATCAAGCATTTTGATGATGTGTAGTACTGTTTTGCCATCAGGCTCACCTCTTTATAGAATAGTGACTAAACCAGTGGTAGAGGGAGGAGAAATACCTATATGCAAGATTTTTTTTTGTTAAGACATTGGTAATTATGTTAATACAATACATTCCAATGAGTCCATGGACAACTCTAGGCTACTCAAGATCAAGTGATGTGAGATCCAAGAATTTTCCCTATAAATCAGAATTTTCAAAAAATGTTTAATATATAATACATTTGTTTTGTTGTATAGGTAACAAGGCTTGACTACTACATGTAATCAAATCTTGCTGTAAAGAGATATTTCGTTAGGATTAATGATAGCATATAATGAAAACCACCTAGTAAATCTAAATGAGATAATATTGCATCAGTGTATATTGTGCCAAGTGATCGTTTTATATTATGTGCTTCTTAGAAAAATAAGTGTCTATGATCCAACATGGAACAGTGTTGAAGCAAGATAAATAAGCAATCACTGTCTGAGTTTTAAAAATCAAATCAATGTAGGAAATTGGGATAATAGCAATCAAACTGTGAAGAGATTCGGAACCACGAAGATTAACTCAATTATATGAATAAAGAACATGAAAACAATTTGTTGCTGAAAATAAGAAGCTTTTAAAGTTAAGAAATGGTGATGGCAAAAGAACTTTAAATAATAATCACAGTATTATAATTTTACATTATGATCATTTGGTTTAGGCCCTCCATTTGCACAGAAATCCAAACGCATGCAGCTGATGGGAGGAAAATTGATGGATCCAGAGAGATAGTAAGACACTAAATTAAGGTCTACTTTGCGAAAGAAGCAAAGAACAGACAAAGTGTAGAATTTATAATCTTAAAAGAAACTTTCAAGAAATCTGTTTCATTGCACTCACTTTGGAAGCACATATACTAGAATTGGAAGATTAGCATGGCCCCTGCACAAGGATGACCCCCAAATTCGTGAAGCGTTCCATATTAAAAAAAAGAAAAAGAAATCTGTTCCAGCTGCCTTGACTTTTGTAGGACACACAGCAAATGTGTCAAGGAGATGAATGATTAAGTGATCAAAGTTACAGAACCTTTTTTGTACTCTGGTGATTGTGAAATTCAAAGTCATTTAATATATTTTAAACATGTTCATATAGTTTTTTCATCCAGAATCCAAATAAAGAAAATATAGTACTGAAAGTATTTTATGTAGAAAAAGCCCAAGAAAAGTGATCTAGTGTTATTAATGATCAAATTTTATTTCATAGAGATCCTTGATAGTGTTCGGTTGAAAATCAAATTAATACAATAAAATGTATCCCAGTCTAATAACTTTACACAGAGATGCCAAATAAAATTTCTCTTTTTCACATGTATTAAAAACACTAATTATGACTGCTTTCCTGGATAGGAATATAACTATGTAAATAAATATCTGGAACCAACCCAGATGCCACTTGATTGGATCAAGAAAATGTGGCATATATACACAATGGAATTCTATGCCTCCATCAGAAAGAATGGCATTGCCCCATTTGTTAGGAAATGGAAAGACTTGGAAAAAATTATATTAAGTGAAATAAGCCAGGCCCAAAGAAACATAGGTCCCATGGTTTCCCTAATTTGAAGTAACTAGTATATGTCTGAGACAAGCAGAAAAGGTCAGATAAATTGATGTCAAGTGAAATGAAGCCCAGGATAAGTATTCAAATTTTTTTTCTTTCATGGGATTGTTTCTAACATATTTATAAGATGATTTCTTTGTCACTTTGTATGTCACTCCCCGATGGTATAACCCCTGCTTTCATTGTATTTGATGTTGGTATAATGTGTGGAGGGGAAAGGAAAAAACAAATTGTTTAAATAGGAATACAGGTGGACCCATTGCAACAATAAGATGTACAAGTCGTTATGTCGAAATAAGAACTTTACAACTTTGGCCAAGGGGTGGGAAGGGAGGGGGAAGAGGGGAGAGGGAAGATGGGAAGGGATGGAAAAGGGAAAAAAAGGAGGAGGCAACAATGCTTGATAAGAAATGTACTCATTACCTTGCCCATGTAATTGTAACCCTTCTGTATGGTATTTTCACAATAAAAAAAGAAAATGCTAAAAAATAATAAATAAATAAATATATGTATTTTGAAAACTGAGACTTCAGAATGCATCAGATTTCTCTCTATGCAAATAATTATCAAACTTGAGAATACAAATCTTGGATACTTCTTCCTTGTAGTAATATAAACAACTAAATAAGAATAACTAACTAGAATAACAAAGAATAACTAAAATGTTTTTCCCAATATAGTGTGTCAAGCACAAAAGATTCTATAAATGCTATAGTTCATACTGTTGACTTAACAAAATCTTCTTGTCAACAAACAAAATTAGTTTATATAAATTTTACTATGTTGAAATTTTTACATATTGAGGGAGGCATTAGTATTATTTTCTCTAGGTCATCTTGGAACCATTTGCATTAATGTCTTTGCTGAATCTTTAATACTTTTAGGGCAAACACAAAATAAAACTTTTACTATTATAGAAAGCATTAAATAGCATATACTCAGAAAATAGAACTTCTGACTTCATGAAAATAAACTGCATAAATTGTAAACATGAGGTTCAGAAAGGGTGTCTTAAAATATTAAAGCTTTAATTCATGTTTAAAGACTACATCAATTATTAGTTCAAATGCTTTCAATAAACATACAGGTAAAACACACAAGATACTAGAGATAGAAAATATGTGTAAAAAATGGTACTATGATCAATATCAGCATGCAGAACTAACTAAAATGTACTAAAGGCATCACTAAATATCATATTTGAAGCATATTAATTCCCAAATCATCTAATATTGTCTCTGCTTAAGTTTTCCTTCAATATTCAAAGAACAATTTCACATAAATTAATTAATTCAAATGTCACAATCTGGTAGCATGTTAGGCAGTTGATCTTCATTATCTAGTAGTACATGAGAAGATTAAACCCCAAACATGTTGAACAAGTCCAAGAACCCTCTACAAAATTTTATATACATAGGCTAGTTTACAGGTTAATTTTTGTAGAAGAAATAAACATTCTTCAGAGATATATGCTACAAATTTCCCATCAAGCTTAATAATAATCAATTCTATGGAGTTTACTCTACTATTGTTAGGCCCGTTGTCATTGGTAGGGAAGCAGTTCTACTTAGAGAAAGAAAAGGGAAGGGTGAATGGAACTTTGATCTCCTCAAATCTGTTGCTACTAAAATAGAGCAAGGACATAGTCCTTCTCTTTTTCTATATTTATAAAAATGGTAAGTAAATTGTAAGCTTATCACACAGGTGAACAACTTGAGTTGATAAATGAATTATTTTCCATTGTTTTATCCACACTAATCAGCATATCATTGAGAAAAAACACAAATGTTCTAATTACTAAATCCCAAGATCAATGAGCAAGGCAAAATTAAAATAAACTCAATCCCTCTTACTGAAAATAAGATAGAAAGGAATAACAAAAACAGAAACAAAAACAGAAACAAAAAAGAAAAAGAAAATGGGGATAGCATAAGAAAATTTCATGAGAGTAAAAAGTAACCAAGATTGTCTGTGGTGAGCAGAATGAAGCACTAAGAGACTTGAGTTCTCTTAAGCTCGTCTTAACTTCCTTAAACTTTTAGTGCAGTGGGAAAGAAGGAATGAGGAGAAAGAATAAACCTAAATGGAACCAGACTTGGGGCTAATATGCAAATTTTAGTTAAGTCAGAAATAAAGTAAGTTAATGCTATTGCACTTCAAGTTGACAACTATTACATATTATACAAGTTATACTAAATACTTTGGTTTTTTTCTTTTTTATTGTGAAAATATCGTACAGAGGGGTTACAATTACATGAGCAAAGTAATGAGTACATTTCTTTTTTTCTTTTTTTATCTCCATTTTTGTTCTTTTATTTATTTATTTATTTATTTCTTATTGTGAAAATAGGGGTTACAATTACATGGGCAAGGTAATGAGTACATTTCTTATCAAGCATTGTTGCCTCCTCCTTTGTTTCCCCTTCCTATCCCTTCCCATCTTCCCCACACCCCCCCCCTGCACGACAAACCCCCCTCCTCCCTCCTTTTTCGACAGAACTTCTTGTACATCTAATTGTTGCAATGGGTCCACCTGTATCCCTATTTAAATGATTTGTTTTTTCTTTTCCCCTCCACAAATTATACCAACATCAAATACAGTGAAAGCAGGGATTATACTATGGGGGAGGGACATACAAAGCAACAAAGAAATCATCTTATATACTTTGTTTTATGCATATTTGTTTCCTTTTAGTCATGTATGGCATGTGTACAAGAATTAAAAAACATTGCTGAGAATACTGGTCAAAGAGAGAGAGAGTTTAGGGCTAGAATAAATATGGTTGTGGAGGTGACTTAAATTGTATCCAGGTTTGTAATCATTGGATAGAAATGCCTAAGAGGAGTATTACTTAATCATAAGGAAGTTCTATGTTTAGTTTTTCTGGGAAATCTCCATATTGCTTTACAGAGTGGTTGAACAAATTTACATTCCCATTAACAATACTGTGTCTTATTATCTGTGCCAGAGTCTGGTATTGTTTGTATTCTTGATGATGGCCATTCTAACTAGGCTGAGATCATATCCTAATGTTGCTTTGATTTACAGTTTTTTAAGAGCCAGAGATGTTGAACATTGCATTATGTGTCTGCTAGTCATTCATCATAGCTAAGGCATGGAAGCAGACCAGATGCCCCACAATAGACAAATGGATCAATAAAATGGTGTATATATGTAGTAAATGGAATTTTATTCATTCATAAGGAAGATTTATATTACATCACTTAGAAAGAAATATATGATCTTGGGGGGAGGGGAAAACCATGTTGAGTGAAGTAAATCAGGTCCAAAGAGACAAAGAACAAATGTTTTCTCTCATATATGGAAATTATAAACTAATCTATTAATATACTATTAGAATACTTTAAGGTTGTTTGAAAATGTAGACAAATGTATCAACTGAAATTGGTATTTTAAGGTGAGAATCCAAATAATGTAATTCCTTAGAAAGGCTAACTCATAATCTAACAAAAATGAAACATGTCCTCCAAAAATATGAGGTTGAGTCAAGGGGAGGAGGGTAAATGAATGAAGAGAGGAAGAGGTAGAGAATACAATCACAAAACTTAGTGCATATTACTAAAAACATTAATAAAATTGAGAGGGAGGGTAGAGTTGAGAAGGATGAGGAAGAATGATTAAAAAAAGTAACATCAATGTTATGTTGAATGGCATAATAAATGTGTTGAATGGCAATTATTTTGTACAACTACTTAAAGATAATAATTTAAAAAAACAGAGTTTAGTTGGTCTGCATGTATTGCTAACTTCTCCAATTTAACTGCTTTTGCAGGTTGTGGACTTTACTGTGACAATGTCTATTTGGAGGTGATTCTCTAATTCCTCTTCTTTTCTCAGGTCCATCCCTGCCCTTATTTTCTTCTCATCTTGAGAGGAGTCTTCTTCAAAATAGAAAAATCATATATCACTATCAAGACCTGAGATCCAATTTTAAAAAATGATCACACAGGGCTGGGAAGGTGGCTCAGCGGTAGAGCGCTTGCCTTGCATGCATGAAGCCCTGGGTTCGATTCCTCAGCACCACATAAGCAGGAAAAAAGCCGGAAGTGGTGCTGTGGCTCAAATGGTAGAATGCTAGCCTTGAGCTGAAGAGTTGAGGGACAGCGCCCAGGCCCAGAGTTCAGGCCCACGACCGGACCCCCCAAAAAAATGATCACACATTTTGTCCCATAGGCATAGCACTGGGACCCACATTTTTTTCAAATCATTGCATATTTTAGGACTTGCTGAAAGGTCCTCATAATGTCGTGCAACATGACACTATTCTCTAATGACAGGGAATTTTACATTGCCTTGCTGATCTTCTCTTACTATTTGGCTCAGTCTGTATCCTCTGTAACCTATAGTTAACATCATTCCATAGTTTCAACCCCAGTAAAAAAAATCAGAAGAAAACTGCTCCCCTCTCATTTCTTTTTACTTTTTATAGTGTTTTTCTATTCCATCTTTGATATCCTTCTCAGAACTCCCTCCTCTATGTCTTTTGATCCCTAGAATATTTATATGTCCTACTAAGACAACTCTTGAGAATAAAGAAATACCAGGAGAAAAGAGACTGGCAAGTTGTCTTACCAGCAGCATCTACCAATAGCAGGCAGCTGGATCCCACAAGAATCTAGTAGAGACCACATAAATGCCAATTCCAAAGAACTGAGATTACAGAGGCTTCTTTGCCTTGGGCCAATGGCAGTTTTCCTGAATCCCAAATGCATTACAATGCCCTGGTGATTGTACTGTAAAATCTGTTGATTGCCCTTACATGTGATGATTACATCCCTTGCATTAACACTGCATGACAATAAATGCTCAGAAAAATCTTAGCAAAGCACATTTAATTGTATGTATGGTAAAACAACCAAGAGCATGAAACTGTTTCCTCACAAGTTACCAACTTGCTATAATCCTCTATGCAGTGATCTATGGTAACTAAAAATCACAGAGGTCTAGGGTAGCTACTCCCGAGGCAAGATAAGATTTACCAGAACTCTCCAAATAGATGCACAATTGCATGGAGTGAAAACAATTCATCATTATACTTAAAAATATTAATATTCAAGAATTAGAGGAACTACGCAAGTCTACGAGTAGAATAGAGCTAATCATTGATATTCAAAAAAATAGTATACAGTTTTTAAGAAAATAAAATATATTCAATCTTTATATTTACTTTGTATTTTAAGGGACTATAGTATCTTCTTAGTTCTAGAAAGAATGGAAAAATATCCAAAGTGAAACATTGAAATCTTAACTTTTGCTGAAAGTCATATTTTTATGCAGCTTTGCATAAAATTCCATTTATATGTGATGTTTTGAATATACAATATATTACATATATATTATATAATGTTTTGCCATGGAATTAACTGCTGCAATAAACTTCATCATACAGAAAGATAAAGAATAACATGATCTTGGTTTTCCCAAGCAAAGCAAACTGTCAAATTAAATTACAATTGTTGAACCTTTTTATCCAGTTGAATCTAGCACAAAATTTTCTTAATTTATTGAACTTGATACATATTAATTCATTTTCCACTTACTCTAAGAACTGTCTTAGGAGTTTGGAATATAGAATTGAATTTTAAAAATGTTGTCACAGTAGGCAGAAGTAACTGCCATAAGCCAATAATTACCAGAAAATGGAACAACTAGCTGCTTCAGATTTTGGAGGGAGACTTGCAGAGATGACATACGGCCTGCTATAATGATTACTCATAATTTTATAATGCCTTGGCATCTATTTTAAATATGTTTAACTTTCTTATCCTAAAAATAGGGCACAGTCAACCTTCACACAGTTTGCAATTTTATAGCTGATCTCAGTTTCTCTGTATGGCCATGATGCATATGTCTTTCATTTTTCTCCAGGTGACCACCTCTCAAGGGATGGTTAGATACAGCTATTTGACTGGCCCTGCTGACATCTCACCTTAAATGTACTATAAGATATGTCACAGTATGGGCTCCTGGAACTGTACTTGCCACCAATTAAAATTCACCACAAGAATTCTGTTTGGATTGCACTCTGGACACCAGTAAAGATCTTAGCTGACAGATATTCCATATCCCTCCTCCCTCTCTCTTGGTGCTGAGTGCTGATTTTTTTCCTGAAAGGAAAATGGCATCAAAAATCGTTTTTTAAGCTAAAGATGGACATAGGCAGATTTGTTGTTGTTGGTGGTGGTTGTAGAGCTTGAAATTAGAACCTGGGTGCTGTCCCTGAGTCTCTTTGTGCTCAAGATTAGGGCTCTACCCACTGAGCCACAGCACCACTTCCAGTTTTTGAGTGATTATTTGGAGATGAAAGTTTCATGGAGAGTCTTCTTCCCAAGCCAGTTTTCAACTGTAATCTTCAGATCTCAGCCTCCTGAGTACACCTGTGATTATGTGTGTGAGTCACTAGCACCAAGCCCCTAAGGAAATTTTTATAGAAATTTGAAGAGTGGTAAAAGAAGGTAAAATTAAGTTTAGAAAAAAGTCATATAATTTCAATCTCTAGACATATTTTTATCTGTGAAGTCATGTTTATTTAACTATTTTGGCAAACATTTCCAAAATTCAAAGAAATAATACCACTTTCATATGTTTAGTTCCAAATTTTTTGATGTGGTTGGTTGTTCTAGGCCCACAGATAAATCTAAAACATATATGTTAACACTGAGTGTTGACTTTGGCTATTTTAACTTAATATTATCAGTTATACACATTTCTCTTATAGCGTTTTAGAATCTCCATTTATAATAGATTTCTAAGTGTTTAGAAGGGTTAGGGATACACATTTGTTTCCTAGAGTCAAAATGCTAAGAGTTTTATGCATTTGTGTTGATTGGTCAACATTTTAAAGTATATTAATGGCACCTTAAAGAAAAATTTCATAGCCTGGAAAGATGGGTTCTCTGAAAATAATTATTAGAAATAGAAAAGTTAGCCAGACGCCAGTGGCTCATGTCTATATCCTAGCTACTCAGGAGGCTGAGATCTGAGGATCCTGGTTCAAAGCCAGCCCAAGCAGGAAAGTCTGTGAGAATCTTTTCTCCAATAAACCACTAGAAAAGTGGTACTATGGTTCAAGTGGTAGAGCACTAGCCTTGAGCTGAAGAGCTGAGTGCCCAAGCCCAGTGCTCAAACCCTATGACTGAAAAAAAAAAAACAAGAAAAAAAAGAAATGTTACCTTGACACATTTCATACACCTCTGTTAATAATTTCCCATTAAATCTATTTGGTCTTTAATTTTTACCAAAATAGTTTTCAATTTACAGGATGCAAAACACACTTATCAGAGTGATTTAAACAGGTTACACAATGCTCCCCTCCCCGAAAAGGTATCACCCTGTCTTCTTTACATTTGTAATAATAAATAGCTATATTGTATTTGGTATAGTTTCAATTTTCTCAGAAGTATAAGCTAAAATGCCAAAGTTCCAAACACTAGATAGAGTAAATGAACATTGTCTTCATATAAAGAAGGAAAGGTTCCAGGGTGGGGGTGGGGAGGGAGGAAGGACTGAGATAAATGAATGCGGCAAAGTGAATCTAAGCTTGCTAATCTGATCTCTCACCTCATGTATACAGACTGCTAGACACAAAGGCTTTTAAAACTCTGGGCAACAATTTGCTTTTGGTAGGATCATCACACTTTTTCCTCCTCTTCCTCAGAAAGGGGGATATGCTCCTTTCTAACAATCCTACAAGACAAACAGAAAAAGATTTGAGAAAGTGAAAATTCCTAAAAGAAAGGAAGCTTATCCCAACTTTTCTACTGACTGTAGCAACACGTACACTTTTGCCATTATGTAAGAGAAAGCTCAGTGAAATTCTTTGGATTGGTAAAATGTACATGTAAAAGGCTTTCCGAATCCTCTTCCAAAATTAAGACATTTCCTCTGTCCCTCCTGAGGAATTCTTCAAGAAAACCCTGGCTAAAACAGCTACAGTACGGAAGGAGGAGGGAAGAGGACCATAGCAGAAGCAATTGTACTCCTAATATTTCATGATATACATAGACCTCTGAAAAGATGGCCTAGCTTCAGATATCTTTATAGCATCCACATTCTATTACTGATAGAACGATACCAGAAGTATGAAACAGTGGTCGTTCCATCAAAAATAGATGGCTATGTAAGAGCACTGTGGATTTCACAAACGTCTGGCTAGGGATGGTTTCATCTGTGCCAGAGAACTGTGTTGTGCTAAGAAACTGCAGAGCTTAAGATAAGTATATATTTGTGCTTAATTCACAATGAATGAAAATGCAAAACTCAGAAGATTTCAGTCATTTAGGTCCCTTTTATGAAGGGAAAAGTAAATGATCATTATTGTTTTAGTTTTGTCTTGGAAAATGAGTTGGAATGTGTTCTGTACAATGTCAAAAGTAAGTAATGATCAAGTAATTTTAAAAGACCTTTGTAGCAGCTGATTTTGTCAATACGTCATAAGTAAGTTTGTTTATTTTTCTTTACCAAAAGCCATATTTAGCTGAAGAGGAAAGGTGTGTCACTATGCTGTGTATGTCCCCTGTTACAATGCTTTTATTGCTAATATGTCCCAGATGGGTTATAACAGAGTTAGTAGAGTCCTAGGATCCATGATAAAGATAAGTGTTCACTGAGAAAAATGTACTGCCTACCAGCTGCCTCTTCAGTCTAACTTTTCCCTCAGTATTTGTTGTTTTTTAATTTGTTTTGACAGTATCACCCCTTCCTTTGCTTTCCCGCACTTTTCCTCTCCCATCCCTGCCCCAAGCTGCATGGCTCATCTTCCACAGTGTATAATGTGATTGCACTTATTTACCTTTCTTCCCTCCCTTTCTGGT
The DNA here is from genome assembly GCF_000151885.1 of Dipodomys ordii. Lineage (NCBI taxonomy): Eukaryota > Metazoa > Chordata > Mammalia > Rodentia > Heteromyidae > Dipodomys > Dipodomys ordii. The sequence goes on along the minus strand of NW_012267283.1, from coordinate 6,842,606 downwards.
TCCCCCTTTCTCCCCACAAGAAGGAGAATTTTTTTTCTTTCTTGCGATTGTTTCTAACGCATTTATAAGATATTTCTTTGTCGCTTTGTATGTCCCTCCCCCACGGTATAACCTCTGCTTTCACTGTATTTGATGTTGGTATACTTTGTGGAGAGGAAGGGAAAAAACAAATTGTTTAAATAGGGATCCTGGTGGACCCATTAAAACAATGAGACACACAAGACATTATGTCAAAAAACGAACTTTACAACTTTGGTGCAGGGCAGGGGGGTGTTAGGGGAGATTGGGAGCTGTGGAAAGGAATGGGAAGGGGAAACAAAGGAGGAGGCAACAATGTTTGATAAGGAATGTACTCATTACCTTGCTCATGTAATTGTAACCCTCTGTATGGTATTTTCACAATTAAAAAAATGTAAAAAAAAAAAAGTAGAAAACGAAAAAAGAAAACACATATTAACATACACACATACACATACACACAAAACAACAACATAAATGGCCCATGTGTCTGTTTGCTAGAATTCATTTTGATAAATGATATTTTCATATTCCAAAGAGTTACAGCTTTAGGTTCCTCCCCTACTAGTATCCTCCTTTAGTGTGAATGCCTAAAGTCATGCATAGGTTGTCATATTGAGTTATATTTCATATTTATCTTCCATATATGAGACTACATGTGCCATTTGTCTCTTTGACCTTGGCTTTTCTCATTCAAAACACTTTGTTCTAGGTCCATCCATTTTCCTTCAAATGACAAAATCTTATTCTTTCTAATGAATGAGAAAATTCCATTGTATATATGCACCACACTTTTGGACCTATGGGGCTACACTAAGACATCTGAGCTGTTTCTGTACTTGGGTATTGTGAATAGTGCAGCAATGAACATGGAAGTGCAAATTTCTTTTCAATATCCTGACATAGCATTCTGGTAGATGCTCAAGAGTGGTATGGCTTGGTAATAGGGATATTCTGTTTCTTTTTTTTTTTTTTGAAGAAACCCCAAACCATCAGCCAGAGTTGTTGTGCTAGTTTACCTTCCTCCAATATTGCTCTAGGGTTCCTCAGTTCTTGTTCTAAACTCAGGATCATAAACAGAAATTACTTCTTTTATTTATTGGCTTTATATTCATTTTCCATTTGTTAAATCATATAAATTGAATAGTTGTTCCTTCAAACAATTCAAAGTGGCTGTCATATCTTACCTGTTAAGTCTGTTTTAAAGAAGTTTTAGAACTTAAGATATTAAATACTAGTCTCATGTTAACATTAAACTGAAAGGACATTCATTTCTTCTGTGACTATTTTTACTGCTTTGGAGGAAGAATAGGATGGGAAATGGTATCATCAATCTCTTCTTTTGTTTGCATCCCATTTGAGTCATTGTACTAATACATGAGAAACTTTCAGATTACCTGCTCTTAGCATCCTTAATATAGCTATTCCTGGTGGTTGCAATGTACTTCTCCAAGTTATCTGCCTAACTTTTAAAAATGTTCACTCTTTTTCAATTAAACTTACTCTGACCTCTCTGTTTAATTCCAGAAGTTGCCTTACCATTCCTAAAAAAATCACAACATCATTCAACCTGTTGAGCTGTCTTTCAGCAAAGAATTTAATCACTTTCTGACACACTCTAACACTCTCACATTTTTATCTTTATAATGACTCATTCTTCAAATAAAATGTAAGGTCCAAGAAGGTAGGCAATTCTGTGTATTTTATTCACTACTACATCCCAGCCTTTTTGAACTATGCTTGAATAATTATGGACACAAAATGAATCACACTGGAGTCAGATAAGATATTCATGACACCTTTCCCAATTTCTAGTGATAAGTTTTTATGATAATATTTTATAGTGAATCTTACTTTCAAAAGGACTCTGCAGTAGAAAAGTTAGATATGTATATTAGAAGATTTTTCATGCCCTTCTTAAAAAATGTCTCATAAATTTATCATTCTTAAGTAGACTTAAAAAATCACATACTTGATAATTGCCCTCTCTTTCCTTTAAAATATAGAAGCTAAGCACATTTATTATCAAAATACAAAGTCATTTAAGTAGCATAGAAACATAAAGAGACATAGAAACATAAAGAGATATATGTTTGTTAACTATTTATGGTATCAAATAATGTTAATCTGATTCATCTATGCTTCCTCAAATGGAAATAATCAAATAAGCACACATTATTCTTCATCAATAAAATCTCTAGACAAATTAGTGCATATATACCATACTTTTCTGATCTTTGGGTTCCCCTTTACAAATTTCATGTATAGCCTCATCCTGTGATCTGGAGCTTTGTTTAGTTAACATGACATTGAAGTAATGTGTTTGAGAGTGTGCAAAGAGAAGACCCTTAATTACATTTCTAGAAATTCTAAGTCTTTGGTAATAGAATTACAGACTGCTTCATAAATAGTGTCATTTCTGCTGCAAAGTAATCTCAATCATGTATTTGCATTCTCTATAATGTCATTTTCAGAGGGTAATCCTAACTTTCATTTAGGAAAGGAATCAAACTATTGCATTTGTATTCTGGTAATATCTGCATACATTAAAGGCCTGGATAGGAGTCAGATAATTCAACTGACATGCCCTAAAAATTATCTAAGAACATGACATTTCCCTCTTGGTTATCAATACCTCATTCGTATTCTGTAAGAAAAGAATTTAATATCAAGCATTTTCATTTAGCAAATTCCTTTAATGTCTTACTTCATTTGGCCTTCCCAAATAGTATATCTCTAACAATATCATAGGTAGATAGATGATAGAAGAAATAAGTTTGTTAAAAGTATACTCTGTATATGCATGGAAGTATCATAATGAAACCCAATCATACTACAAATGAATACTAATTCAAAATTAACCTAATTTTTTTGGGTCCGGCCCTGGGGCCTGAACTCTGGGTCTGGGTGCTGTCCCTCAGCTCTTCAGCTCAAGGCTAGCGCTCTACCACTTGAGCCACAGCACCACTTCTGGCTTTTTTCTTTTTTGCTTATGTGGTGCTCAGGAATCGAACCCAGGGCCTCATGCATGCAAGGCAAGCGCTCTACCACTGAGCCACCTTCCCAGCCCAAAATGAACATAATTTTTAAGGAGTACTTTCAGTGAGCAAAATTAGAGTTCATCATTTGAGCAAGTCACTTTTATTTGAAAAAACAAGAAAGACCTTATGCCAAAAATACTTTATCTCACAAAAATCTGCAAACCTGATAATACAGCACTTTTAGAAGCAAGAATATTTAAGGTCTTAAATGTTCCAGGAGTTATATATGTTGCTTTTATTTCAAAGTTAATGAAACAAATTCAAATATTTTAATAATTAAACAATCTCTTTATATATTTTAATATTCCTCACCCTAATTATTATTTCATGTTGTGCTTATTCTAGCATACACATTCAAATTAATCTATATGATTGTCTAGTATTTAAGCATACAAATAGCAGAAAATAAACTTACTAAGAGTAGGTAAGGGGATCTAAGACTCACTCAAGTTTCATGTATAAATTTGTGAAGAAATTTAAGTTGAGCTATTTAAAATATAAAAACCTAAAATACCAAAGTGGAAATTTTTTATGCTGCTTCAGAAATGGAAACCTCAAAGGCTTTCTAAAGTAAGTACATTGAAATTTTCCCAAAGAATTAAAAAGTAACTGGAGAAATCAAGAATCATTTATGAAGCTGAATGATAAGATTTTTCTCTAAACTCTGAGAAATGATGGAAACCCAGTATTTCTCCAAAAGTAAGGAAATGAAAAAATGATCAAAGTTATTTAGCAAATTATTATTGCAAGATGAATTGCAACCTGTATAACATTCTGAGATATAAAAGTTGCTATGAGCAATATTATATGTGCCTTCGTGAATAAGCCGACATCAAAGATGTCTCTAAGGTTTTGATCCCTCCCTGAAAACATTTAGCTTAGCTGCTGTGCTATGCTGTTGCTTTGGGTCAGAAAGCCTAGGCTTCTTGATTTCACATTTTTAAGTGTGAAACCATTACTAAAAACATGGGCAGTTATTCTCATTATGTCACTTATCAAATCTTACAAAAAATAATATGCAAAAATATGAATACTTCCTGCTAAGAAAGTGAAGTTGTGGATATGACTTTCCTATTATCATAATGTTGAATGGCTGGCTTCACATGGGGATAATGTGCCTGTGGGCATGTCTGTACACCCTGCCAGAGAGTTTGACTGAAGTTCTGAGGATGTACGAGGCCATTATTTCTAATTTGAAGAGAGTAGCAGGGGGTAAAGTACACTGTCGAAAAAACCAATTTCATTTCGTAGGGCCTTTCAGATCAGGCAAAACCAAGATTTCTCAGCCTGAAAGTCTTTAAGCAATTCCTGAAAATTGTAAATTGTATTTCACTGTTGAACAGGACAAACATGAAAAAGGCCATTGCCTTTATGGAGTGTATAGATGTAACAGGCAGGAACAAATCACATGTGCCTGTGTGAGACTTTGATAAGAGATCATTTAGACTGATGTTTTGTAGATAAATGAATATAAATATTTTTGCTACTTTCTTTGGCCTGATTGTTTTATTCTACAAAATAGTTGCCTTAACTTTAAAAGTAAATAAATAAATTTCCCTTTTGATAAAAGTAACATCGGGTCAGGATGTTATAAGTAAACATACATGAGTCCAAGAAACATAATATAAGCTAAAAATCTGAAGAATTGGATTTTAATTCCATTTCGACAATAATTAATTGCTTGTGAAACAGAGTACTAAAATAAGTTTCAATAATCTATATGTATGCCAAAATAAGATAAAGAAAAAATAAAAGGTACTCCTTTAAAATCTTATCAGGGCTGGGAAGATGGCTCAGTGGTAGAGTGCTTGCTTTGCATACATGAAGCCTGGGTTCAATTCCTCAGCACCACATAGCAGAAAAAGCCAGAAGTGGCACTGTGGCTCAAGTGGTAGACCACTAGCCTTGAGCTGAAGAGATGAGGGACAGCACTCAGGCCCAGAGTTCAGGTCCCACGACTGACAAAAAACAATGACCAAAAAAAAAAAAACCCTTTCCTTTTTATTTATTTATTTATTTTTGGTTGGTCGTGGGGCCTGCACTCTGGGCCTGGGCGCCGTCCCTGCGCTCTTCAGCTCAAGGGTAGCACTCTACCACTTGCCACAGCGCCACTTCCACCCTTTCTTTTTAATTTAATTTTTCAAACTGTAGCCACAAACGTAAATATATTGTGATATCCAATTCATTAAAATATGCAAACCAAACCAAGAAATTGAGTATAAGTATGTATTTATGATAACTATAACATAATGGCTATCGTTTTTCTTAAAGGAAAGAATAAAAATTTGAAGAGATATGAATCTCCTTTGTTCACCCCACCTTGACCCAATACCCATGGATTACTCCAAGGACTCTAGGTGGATTCGAGAAGGAAAACACAGGACATCCAATGAGCAAGATCCATCAAGGCACAAGCTGAGGACATGGGCATTCTTAAGAAACTCCTATATATAAAATGTTAGTAGTCAAACTAAAGCTGCTAGAAACCAAATCCCTCAAGGTCTGCTATCTAAAGATGTGGGGGGAAAAAACCTTCTGAGTGTTTTCTTGTGACAAGATATAGGATTAGGCATTGTGTATAGATAACCACAAACATGCAGGTGTTTATGTTCCCCAGACAACACTGGGACACCAAAGCAACAGACTTTTATTACCAGCTTGTACTTTGTACAATAACCCTGCTGTGATAATCGATTTCTTTTTATCAGCACTCCTGAATTCTGTTATGCTGCTACAGACATCCAGCACTTTCACTTGCTTTTCTCTCCATCAATTTTTTAAGAGCACTCATATTGGTTACTTCCATCATTTCTCTGTCAGTTCAGCAAGTTTTAATGTAAGCATTCAAGATAGAAATCTCTCTCACAGTTATGGCAGAAAGCACTGAATTATTTTGTAGAATTAAAGGGATTTCTGGCTCTATGAAAGTCATGATATTGAGGCAGCATTCTGCACAATGATGTGTCTAAAATCATGTCAGGAAGATACCTGTCTAGAATCAACAAACTTATACATGTACAAGCTAGATTTTTTTTAAAAAATTAAAACTAAAGACCCTTGATAGAGAAACAAAATCTCTCTTGTACAATAGCATATCAAGGTATGTAAGTAAATATAATGTTAAAAATAAAAAAGGGAATTTACCTCTAATGAAAAGTAAATATTAGACCAATCTCAACTGACTTAAGAAGCATAAATGAAATCAACAGACAAAGTTTAACTGGATAGTATAATGTTTTTTAGATGAATATGTGGTATTCCTCTTCAGTATTAAGTATTATTTTAGTGTAAAAAGGCTGTTTTGTTATTCATTTAAAATTTATAGACATTTAGATTATTTCTTTTCCTTCACTATGATTTAATAATGCTATTGTAATTATATGTTTGCTATACTGATCTTTATTTTTGAATATATGCAGTCTGACCCTCATTCTATGATTTAAATCTGTATTTCTCTGATAACTATAGTGACTTAAAAAGCATCCCAAATTTACTATCTTATGATTTCTCTATTCAGAAATTAGGACCGATTTGAGTATACTGTTTAAAGTTGTGTATGGCTAATGTCAAGGAATTGGTCAGGTGCATCCTTTCACTATTTAGTTGGGAAGAATTTGCTTCCACACCTCATCAGCTCTTTGCAGAATTCATTTCCTTTTGATTGTAGGATTTATGGTAGTTTGTTTGAATTCAAGGACAGATATATGGATAAGGGTGTATTAGCTAGAAAAGGAATTATACAGAATATAAGCAAAGGAGTAACAGCCAATATCTCTGCTACTTCTTATTGTTTAGAAGCAAGTCACAATTTCACCTCTCCTCAAAGGAAAGCTGTTACACAAAAAAGTGAGGTTGAAGCTGGCACTGGTGGCTTATGTCTCCTCAGGAGGCTGAGATCTGCGTATCATGGTTCCAAATCAGCCTGGATAGGAAAATCATCAACCACCAGAAAACATGAAGTGGTAGCTGTGGATCAAAGTGGTAGAATGCTAGCCTTGAGAGAAAGAGCTCAGGGAAAGTGTCCAGTTCAAGCCCCATTAATGGCAAAAGAAGTGAAGTTAAAGAGTAGAGGACTTACTCCATCAGAATTAATGATTCTTAACATCTTTTCATGTGATGACTGGTTATTTAGGGATCATTTCAATATTATAATGTCACTTCTGATCTTTTAAAATTATGTTGATATCTTCATATAACTTTTGTGAGAGTTCTTTAATGTTTTCAATGAAGATTCTTTATCAATTAAAAATGTATAAGTATTTTCTCCTAGACTATAGTTTTGAATTTGTGTATGGTGCTCTGGAAGCACAAAATTTAATTTTTTTATGAGACCAACTTACTCTTTCTTCACAATATTTTATCCTTTTTATGACATCCATTGGATTCTGAAAGTTATCCTTAGTCCCTTTTTTTGATACCATACTAAGTAAATCTCTTCCAGTGATAACATTGTAGGCAATTTTTGTTTTCTATTTGTTTCATTTTGTTTTTATATTTTTAGACTTAGTTATCACTTCTTCAACCACTTTAGTCTTACAAAATTTATCTATCTTGTCTTCATGTTGTTCCCTCTTCAGTTATTTTTGTTCTTGTGAATCAGTAACATTTATAACCACATATGTTTGATTTAATGGTGATTTCTTTTCATACTACCATATTTAACCTGAAACAAGTGTGTTTTTTTTTTATTTTCTCTTCTCTCAAATCTTCTCAGTACCAAATAAGAATAATAGGATCTATTTGTGAAGAAAAGTGTGATACACGTAAATGTTGTGTAATTTTTGTGAACTGGAGAGTCCTGGGAATTCTACCAGAGAACTCTGTCAGGGTGATGTGAGTATAGTGATGAGCTGTTTGTGCTCCCAAATTCTTGTTCACCAATGGAGGTGTTCCTCTTTTATTAAATTGACATATTGATTTCCTGCTTAAGATTGTATTTGAATAAAAATAAATTTGAGGTGATTACTTACTTTAATCTTTGTGGTTTCCAAAACAACAAAAACAAGGCAGTGATTAAAATAATAATGAAGTATTCTTGAGGATACAAACCATTTTTTCTTCAGAGGAACAACTATGTACCCGATGCAATTGAAGACTGGAGTTGATATTACAAGTCCAGCGGAATAAACAAATAATAAGTTTATTTATTATAATAAGCAATATTTTTATTTATAATAAATATGTGTTAATTTAATAATTAAAATAGTTGAATAAAAGTCCATAAAACAACTAGAATCTAAGGGAAAAGAAATTGAATGCATTCAACGTAGGAATTTATTCCACAAAGAAACTTAGTTAATGGAAGAGTCTGTAAAATTACTTAAACTACTGCCATGTAGTACTGCAGTGTCTCACCTGACTCCTAAGAATTTTTTATTAAGAATTTACAGGCAGTAAGATTTGGTACAAATAAAAAAAGGAGGTCGACTAAGGCACCCATTGTGTACTGGGAAGGAAAAGTTGTGTGCCAGTATTCACAAATGTATTAACTGAAGTATGGTATTTACAGGGCAGAATTCAAATGGAGTAATTCTTTTAAAAATGCATAGTCTAACAATATAAATACCAGGAAAGTGGCACTTGAAAACTGTAGGTGGAGATCAAAGAGAGGCAGGTAGGTTAATGAAGACAGGAAAGGGGGCAGAATACAGACATGATTTTCAATACATATTCTATGAAAGTAAGAATATTGAGGGGAGGGGTTGTATTTGCAAAATGACAAAGTGATAAGGGATGACATTGATCAAGATGTATTGTTCTCATAAACTGATTTGTTGAATGGTAACTGCTTTGTACAACTAATTAAAGATAACAAAAGTATAATTTGAAAAGTAGGAAAATATAGAACTTCATGCTAGTTTTTGCTTGTTATGGGAAATGCATCAAGTTCTGAACACTCAGAACTGTGTAATCTATAACATTATACATCCCAAGGATGAGGTGCATTTTCCTCTGTAAGAAAAAAGACCTCTTTATAAATTATAATTAAATATTATTGAAGTATTTAAATACAAGTTTTTATCCCATTTTTTGTAAAAAAAAAAATTTAGTCAGCATTCAATACCAATGGAATCATTTGCAAAAAGTGCCAGTGTCTCAATTTAGTTTAGCATAAAACTATCTATTTACTTAGAGTTCCCCTGGTGAATAGAAAAAATAAACAATACTTCAGACATACTGGCTCTGATTGCATCAAAAGTTTAAAGGGCTTTTCTCATGATCTGTACAGTGGTCATTTATCACTATTTAGTAAAAGTAAAAGCAAATGGTAGGTGAGATGCAGTATCACTGATTGCTGAAGTGTTCTCTTACATTGTTATGGTTCAAAAGAAAATGAAAAATTGCACAGTAGAGATAGAGAAAATTGTTGATAAAACTGAGAAATGTTTCCACTTTTAGTGATATATTTTTCTTTTTTATTGTGAAAATACCGTACAGAGGGGTTACAATTCCATGGGCAAGGTAGTGAGTACATACAGAGGGGTTACAATTCCATGGGCAAGGTAGTGAGCACATTTCTTATCAAGCATTGTGGCCTCCTCCTTTGTCTCCCCTTCCCATCAAGCTAGCATTCACAGACTAATTTGAAGCTTGCAAACAGAAATTTTGTAAAAAATACCTTGAAGACAGTGAGAAATCCCATCCCATCAAATATGATCATCTGGAAGTGTGAGATAGATAATATAGCATTTACTTTGAATATACTAGCAATTTGGTTTTTTGTTCAAATTTCACAGACTTTCACTAATTTTTCCACATTCTCTTTATAGGAATTTCAAAGATTATTACAAATCACAAAAGTTTCCTGATCACTCCAACTCTGTAGAAGACAAAAACTTATCGGTAGATTATGGGATAATCACATTAAAAGTGAAGCAAAATCATATAAAATGAAGCAAAAATTATCTGTATATGGCAGTTTAATGATTGACATAAATTTATTACTACAACTATAATATCATAATACAGAAAATTGAATTCCTCTACCAGTATAAACTAATTCTTTTACTGGAGTTTAATAAATAATTATTTTACAAGACACTGTGTATGTATGTGAATCTAATAAGTATATAGACAATGAGAAATCTTAAGGATATTTTTGCAAGTATTAGATGCCATAAAATGTTTTTCCCAGTATTTCAATTTTTATTTGAGAAAACAGAACTCTTGTGTCCATATCATGATGTTCATTTCACGTAACATCATCTTATATGGTCATATGTACATGCCATTTGAGCTTTTCAGCTCATCTGATGAGATTAATCTATATGTATACTAATTATTACAAATAAGGGAAACCATAGGACCTAAATTTCTTTGGGACTGGGTTACTTCACCATATTGAGATTCCACCTCACCCCAGTTAGAATGGCTATAATCAGAAAACCTAATAATGACAGATGCTGGAGGGGATGTGGCCAAAAGGGAACCCTACTACTACATTGTTGGTGGGAGTGTAAACTTGTCCAACCACTCTGGAAATCAGTATGGAGGTTCATTCCTAAGACCCAGCAATCCCACTCCTGGGAATTTACCCAAATGATCACAAACAAGGCCATACAAAAGCTACCAGCACAACTATGTTATCACAGCATTATTCACCATAGCTAAGATATGGAACCAACCCAGATGCCCCTCAATAGATGAGTGGATCAAGAAAATGTGAAACACACACACACACACACACACACACACTGGAATTCTATGCTTCCACTAGAAAGAACAATACTGCCCCATTTGTCAGAAAATGGAAAGACAGGATCATGCCATTTGCAAAGGGATAGTTTTAATTCTTCCCCTGTTTGAACCTGCTATAATTTTTTTCTTTTTCCATACTGCTCTTGCTAGGAATTCCAATATTATATTGACAAAAGCAGAGAGAGTGGACATCCTTGTCTTGTCCTAACTGTAGAGGAAATAGTTTCAACTTTTCACCAATAAGTACAATGATTACTATAGACTTTTCATATACAGCATTTATTATATTGAGAAATCCTCCATGGATTTCTTCAGGGCTTTTATCATAAAGGAATGTGGACATAGCTCTGTATGTATTATTTGTATAATTATTCCTCTCATATTCCTGATATTTTCAAAAAATACATAGCACAATACTTTCCACATTTGATTATTTTCCTCTGCTATGTGAAATTGCTTTCTTAGCTTCCAGAGATACAATAATGAACAAAACTAAACAAAGAACCTGGCCATCTGGAACTCATGATCTCATGAGGTCTCAGGATAAACTCCAGCATCATACACTTAATATTGTCTATGAATACAAGACATATAATATTGTGGGTTTAAAGGGCTAATGAATTTTTTTTAATTTTATTTTATTTTATTTGTGAACAAACTGTACAGAGGGGTTACAATTGCATGGGCAGGATAATGCGTACATTTCTTACCAAGCATTGCAGCCTCCTCCTTTGTTTACCCTTCCCATCCCTTCCCAGCCTCCCCCCTCCCCCCCATCCCAATCCTTCTCCTTCCCCCCTCCCCCCACCCCCTTCCCCTCCCCCCCCCCACCGACGTTGTAAAGCTCGTGCTAATGAATTTTTTTAATATGTGCTTGCTGAATGAACTTTTGTATAGTTGAATGAGCATTAGAAACAAATATTCTTAAGACAGAAAACAAAAGATATTAATGAGCAAATTTACTATAGAAACAAATTTTATATCTATATGAGTAAAATATATAATATCATTAAGCATAAAAATCTTTTTGGTCTCATGTATCTATTGTCAATTTTTTAGAAATCCTACATTTTTATTATATTTTCCTTTTTTCCTCATGGATTATACATATATACACATATACATAATCAACCTTTGATAGTAATTCCATCCCATCTATGAATTTATGAATGCAGGTCATTAATTATTGACTTTAAATTGGTTAGGTCAGTAAATATCATGAGAGTTTATAAACATCTGGACTGCAGATCCAAGATATTTGAGTCAAAGCATTTGGCTTTATTTGATGTAAAACTTACTAAATAAGAACTGTAAGCTATTTTCACAAGTGATATGTCTCAGAACAAATTGATGGCATATGTATGATACATTGTTTGTATGCATAAAAGTTCCTGATATTTACTGGAATTAGGTACAGCAGATGTCACATTAACATTTGGCAAGTAATAGCCCACATGAATGACTTGAGAAAGTAAATAATCTACAGGGCTTTAATAAAATGTGTGTACACCCCAGAGACTTCCAAAACTGTTTAATTTTAAAATATATCTAGTGACATTGTACCTGGTTGATGTGATGAAAGTGAGTGAGCTAAAGTAGTAATCAATGATTCATGAAGGTGAAATTTTTCTTCTTTTTAAACCCCAGACATTTATGCTTCATTGAAATGATATGGAACAACATCTTTTAAAGATTTTGAGAAATTCTTAGAAAAGTAACAGGAGGAATGTACAATGTAAAAATAACTTTATTAAATATTTTATATAAAGACCTCTATCTTCAGAAACTGAAAATTATCTAGGCATTTCTTCAGTACATGGCTAAACTAAGTTAATGCCAGGATTTAGATACAGAAAGGTGAGGTAGAGGCAGAACGATAATAAAAACAATTAAAAAACTATAAAACACAAACTAAGGAAGACAAGAGATTTGGGGGCAAATTTCAGCACTATACAATTGAACACTGTAGTACATACACAACTAAAGAAAGCAAGAAATTTGGGGCCAAATTTCAGCATTATACAGTTAAGCACTGCAGTACATTCTTTAGTTTTCTAGATATTTTCCCATTAATAAAAAGGCTGACTTACAAGTTTCCTAAAACTCATTTTTAGATAACACATATATATGACATGGTTTGTAGCATAGAAAAATATGTAAAAGCAATAGAGTTAAAATTGGGACAGGAAAAACAGAAACAAATTGACATAGAAAGGTTAAAAGTCTTAGATTCATGATGAGGGTGTGGCTCCATTGGCAGAAGCAGCATGAGCTCCTGAATTCAAACTCCAGTACATACAATTTCATTTGAGCTTGTAGAATAACTCCAGCAGTAAAGCTCTTGTCTAACAAGCACAATGCCCTGATTTCAAGCTACACCACTATAGAAAAGAAGAAAGGAACGAAGGAAGGAGGGAAGGAGGGAAAGAAGGGGAAAGGAGAGGAGAGAAGGAAGGAAGGAAAATCACTTGAAAATTTTCCAAGACCTTTTGTAAGGTGAGAGAAGGACTATGCTGAAATGACATCACAAAATCATCAAAACACATTTTAACCACTAGAGGCAAGTCCCCAAAGAAGTACCATCACTCTTTAAAATGGCAAAGTTCTGTGTTTACAAGATTGAGTCTATTCTTGGATGTTGTCCTCTGTAAATGTGGAGGATCTATGGACCTAAAGTTGTTTATAAGAGTCACAATAGGCTGCCGTACCTTGCAGTTGCTCAGAGGGTACTTTCAGTGATGAGGAGAAATAAGCACTCTAAAAACTGATGAATTAGAAAATAGCCAGGTTTATTAATACATTTTGGCAATTTCTAAGAAAACATTTTTTAAGATACACTAAGTTCTTCTGACTTAAAAAAATAGATATGAAAGTGACTACAGTAGAACTAGACAAAAGGGCATAGGAGGAGGGAAATGGTGATTTTTCAAAGCATTTAGCTTCTGTGATTTATCTTTTAGTAATTTCCAAACTTAAGAGAAACAGGTAAATGACAGAAATAGAAATAAATGAAGGTGAATATATTCACAGGAACATGTGAATTTTATTCTTGTATAGATAAATATAGATGTAGAGTATGAATTTGAATTTATAATACAATCTTCATTTATCACTATTACCTAAAATAAACAATACTTGCTATTTATTTCATTGGTAATAAAATAAGAGCTTCATTTCAGTAGAAAATAACTACTACTAAGGAGACTTTAACTTTTTATAAGTTTTTTGTTGTGAAAATACTGTACAGAGGGGTTACAGTTACATGAGCAAGGTAAAGAGTACATTTCTTATCAAGCATTGTTGCCTCCTCCTTTGTTTTTCCCCTACCATCCCTACCCTTCCACTTCTATAACAATACTCCTCCCTCCCCACACCTAAATTGTAAAGTTCTTTGTTCAACAGTGTCTTGTATGTCTCATTGATACAATGGGTCAACTTAAACTTTAAAATTAATGGTTGCACAAATTATGCTGACAAATACATTTCATTGTTTTGATTTTTTCATATTACTTTCTTTTTCAATATGTTCTGATTAATTTAGTTATCATTTTTTCAAATTATTTTGCATAAATATGTCTGTGTCTTTAATCACTGTCTTGTTTTCTGGATAAAAGTTAAACTTCTGGGGCTGGGAAGGTGGCTCAGTGGTAGAGTGCTTGCCTTGCATGCCTGAGGCTCTGGGTTCGATTCCTCAGCACCACATAAGCAAAAAGAAAAAAGCGGGAAGTGGCGCAGTGGCTCAAGTGGTAGAGCGCTAGCCTTGAGCTGAAGAGCTGAGGAACAGGGCCCAGGCCCAGAGTTCAGGCCCCAAGACCGGACCCCCCAAAAAATAAAGTTAAACTATGTTAAATAATTTTTTTACAACTGATTGTTTGGCAAAATTTTCACTTCAAGTGTGAGTTATTCTTTACGGACATCAGAGAATATGGAAATATTCTTAAAGAATGGCTACTTTACCCAAGATCCCATTGCTATGCCGTATGCTTTTTAAACTGAAACCTGCAGGGAAAGGGAGCCTGAGAGTTTCATTCTTAGCTCTTCAAGCTTATACTTACGAAGTTCATGTCTGTTAGAAAATTCTCCACCCTCAGGAAAAAGGAAGAAAATGGATTAATATTTGAGGGCAGCTGTCGAAATAGAGTGTATTTTAAAAATGAACATTTTTTTCCTTCAAGTTTACTACAACAGCCATTGTAGATACAGAAAACTTTACTCCATAGGAAGGGTAAATTTTCCCATAAAACTTTAGTTAAATTTAAGCTGTCTGTATCTATGCCTCTAGGATTCAGCACGAGAAAGACTAATACAGTTCCTAATGTACTCTTTTCTTTATATGCATCCAAGCTGCTTGAAGGATTTAAAACATTTTCTAAGATTGACAAACAATAAATTCATAAAAAGTTAATGAAGAGAGAGAGTTAGAGGGCAAACATAAAACAAAGTAAAGAATTGCATACTTGCTATAAATTTGCAATGACTTATTTACTCATGAAACTTTTCTTGAACATTTTTAGATTATCCTTTTAATTATATTTTATTGTTATTGTAGAGGTGATACACATGCAACTATTAGAGAAGAAACATAAGCCAGGTACCAGTGGCTCATGCCTGTAATCCCAGCTACTCAGAAGGCTGAGATCTGAGGATCACAATTCAAAGCCAGCCCAAGCAGCAAAGTCTGGGAAACTCTTATTCCAATAATCTACTCCGAAAAAGCTGAAAGTGGCACTGTGGCTCAAATGATAGAGTGCTATCCTGGAGCACAAAGAATCTCAGGACCTGAGTTCAAGCGCAAGACCAGAAAAAGAAAAAAGAATAAAAGTGTAATTCTCTTAATAAGACATAGGCATCGCATAGTGAAGTTAGGACTGTTTGGTTGAACAGGCATAAATTATAAAATTAAGACATATTTTTCTACTCACAATCATTTAGCTACCATGGACGGGGAACTTTATTCTTAGGAAATTTCATACCAGGTAAAGTATCTGTTAGCACATTCGGTGATGGTAAACTGTAATGCTAAGTGATGATGTAAGCTCCAATTATATCATTTTTCATTTGGTCCATGCAAGATACATAACCTAGGAAAATTGGGTTCTAATGTTAAGTAATGAAGAAAGTGGCAATAATTGAGAACTTTTTTCTAATGACTGATCTCATCTTCTATTTGGGGTTTTTATGTATAATGTATAATAAGTTAGACTTTGTGGCTAAAGCCAGAGATTTTTGTTTCTGTAAAAAGTATCTAATTGATTTAGTACCTACATAGACAAAGAGCTTTTAGAAACTAAAAGAATATAGCAAAATTAGTCATATCTAATCATTCAAATATTTATTTTTAAAATTGAGTAACATTATGCTTTTATTATCTCAAAATTGCCTTGCTATGTTGTGTTGAATATATGTTGGTTGTTTGAATCACCTAAGGAACAAATTCCATGCTCTTCAACTTTGTTTTGTGTTTAAACTCATAGATATTGAATGTAAAGACTTTCTATACATGGCAGCAGTCTTTTTTTTGTGAAAATACTGTACAGAGGGGTTACAATTACATGGGCAAGATGATGAGTACATTTCTTATCAAGCATTGTAGCCTCCTCCTTTGTTTCCCCTTCCCATACCATCCTCCACCCCACCCTTCCCAACCCTCCTCCCCGCCCCCCACAACCAAAGTTGTAAAGTTCATTTTTCGACATAACGACTTGTACATCTCATTGTTGCAATGGGTCTACCTGTATCCCTATTTAAACGATTTGTTTTTTTCCTTCCCCTCCAACAAATTATAACAACATCAAATACAGTGAAAGCAGGGGTTATACCATGGGGGAGGGACATACAAAGCAACAAAGAAATAATCTTATAAATGTGTTAGAAACAATTGCATGAAAGAAAAAAAACATTTGAATACATATCTTAGGGTTCATTTCCCTAACATCACCTTATCTGACCTTTTCTGCTTGACTCAGGCATATACTAGTTATTGCAAATAAGGGAAACCATGGGACCTATGTTTCTTTGGGCCTGGCTTACTTTACTTAATATAATTTTTCCAAGTCTTTCCATTTCCTAACCAATGGGGCAATGTCATTCTTTCTGATGGAGGCATAGAATATGGCAGCAGTCTTAAATGAAGGAACCATCATTGTACACACTATGTTGGGATACTGTTAAATGAGGCTTGCAACAAAGTTCAGGATGGTGATGTTTTTTCATGAATCTAATGTGAGAAAAAAGAAAAGGAGAAGAGGTAACTAATATTGAAACAAAAAGGAAAAGTAAAAAAGCTCAAAAAGCAGCTGAAAACCATAAGCCATGGGTCTGAGCTCTATTACAAACTTTTCTGCCTCTCTTACTCCTTTTTCTCTCTCCCTCTTCCTTCTTTCCTTCCTTCCTTCCTTCCTACCTTCCTTCCTTTTGTACCTTAGCAGTTTTGAGGATCAAACCCAGGGCCTCACACATTTTAGGCAAGTACTCTATCACTGAGCTAAAACCCTAAATCCTATTATTTAATTAACAGTTTGCCTTAATCTGCTATCAAGAATACATGTATTTGATGATAACAGATTTTATGGTGGAAAAGTATGTTCTTTTTTTAAAGGATATTCTAAGTGAGATCTAGTTCATTATGTTAGAAGATGAAGTATTTTCTCCAGTAGAGCCATACAAAACAACATAGTCAAACTTCAGACTCCAAAACTTGATGACTACAACAGTATGTGGCTTAATGTTCAGTTATCTTTTTCTTCCTACTAATCTTGACTAGTAACAAAACCAAGTAAGAGAGAAAAACAATAATGGTGAAACTAACAGTGGTGCTTAGGTACAAGACGAAGATATTTGGTGCAATCTAGATTTATCACAAATATCACCTTTTCTAACAAAAATGTCAAAATTTAACTCTCTTCTAGAATTCTTATGGTTATGCTAAAAGATAGCCACTTGGCTTAGAATGTGGCTTACTGGTAGAGTGCTTGCCTAGTATGTATGGGGCCCTGAATTCAATTTCTCAGTACCACATAAAAAATATAATAATTGCTTTAAAAGATAACCATTTAAAAGCACAAATAATAAGGATAAAGGAAGTTAATATTTTTAATCTCTCCATGCCCTTCAGTTTTAAAACTACCTAATTAGAATGCCTTAACAAGAAGTCTTTAAATAATAAAGCCTGAATTATATCCCAAGAAGAAATCAGCAATAAGGAAGCTAAAACGTAATTTTTCTTATGAATTACACTGATTGTATTCAGACTTACAAATTAAAATTTTAGGTCATATTTCTCATTCTCACCCTTTCTGTATATCCAGGAGGACTATCTGGCATTTTCTTTCATGTTGTCTCATTAATAGTAATGAGGCAACATGGAAGAATTGGACTTTGCATCATGCGTAACTGTACTAACAGTAACATCAGTGGAGAGAATTTTCATGCCTAATAAGTCAACTCTCCTATTTTTCCAGGACAATCTTTCCAGGATTCACTCAGAAAAATTCATCCTTGGCAGGTGGCTCTGTCAGGGTTATATGAACAGGTCTTCCACAGTAAATTCTGGAGTTTTCTCAGTCTCAAGTCAGAATAAGTTGCTCTATGCTCTATAATATTATGGTCATACTTCGTTCAGGGAATTTTTGTTCATGTGAACATAAAAACTTTGCCACTAGATAATAAGCCACTTAAAGGTTTTTCATTTTTTAAAGACATGGATTTTTACCCACTAACTAGCAATAAGTAAACTAAATAAATAAATTGGAGCAAATGCAAAATGAGATTAATAAGAATTATGTGATATTTCATAACTCTTAATGGAGATAGTAAGGGAAACTCAGGAATTTACAAGTATTATTTTTACTACTGAACACATATCCATAAACAGTTATAGCACATAAGAATTACATATACTCTGGAATCTGAAGAAGATACTTAGAAACACCAAAAATGTATTGCATACATGAATATTAATATCAGATCATAAATCTTATTTCCCTAATATAAACCAAGTATTCAGAGGAAATGACACAAACAAACATAATATTACTGAGAAATATTATATGAAGTAAAGTCATAAGTAATAGCATAATGGCTTTTGGAGCTCTGTATTCTAATTGAAAACTACAAAATGAACGACCAAGATAGAAAAGGTTGGGGTCTTTGGATACTTCTTACAGCTTAGAGCTTATGAAAAAATGTACACTAATATTTAAACAAATATGATCATAATTTAGTAGAAAATGAATATTTCTAACTTACTTGTGAAATTGTAACCTAGGAAACTGATGGAAAAGATGGTAAGGGGCAAAAGATCTTGATGTATATAGTTGGGAAAATAATTCAACTGCCTCTCAGGATGTTTCTTATGTTGAAAACGAACATTACAACTTGGCGGGGGAGGGAGGAGTTGGGGAGGTGGGGAGGAAAGGATGCTAGGGGAAAAACCAAGGAGGGGGTAACAATGCTCAATAGGAGGAAATGTACTCATTACCTTACTCATGTAACTGTAACTCCTCTGTACAGTATCTTTACAATTAAAAATATATTAAATAAAAAGAACTATAAGAAAGAGCCTTCATAAAACAAAACAAAATACTTTTCCCTCTTAATACACATTACTGTGCTTGGTTTAATTTGATTGGCCAAAATAAAATCCAAAACCACAACCTACAACTTCTGTTTTCTGTTCTTCTGCTGGATATAGATAGAAAAATCAGAGATGATCATCTACTAAGACCACATGAAGTCCTTGTTTATTATACATGTATTGTTAATACTAGACTGTAAACTTATGTTTATATTAATCACATAGATTTCAATAATAAATTAGCAATAATATCCTCACTAATTAGTCCAACTAAGGAACAATTACACATGTTTAAAAGTGGTGTCTCTCTGAGTCATGAAGTTTGAAAGCTCTTTTCATTCAATTAATATTGAGTAGATGATAAGAATTTATACTTTTGGTGAATGAAGTCCTACTACTTCACCCTCAAAGAATATGGAAAGAAATGCATCTTGTATATACATTTATCTAATTTGGGGAGGGGAAGAGAAATAACAAGATGCTGAAATAAGGATTCAGGTTGACCCACTGTAACAATGAGATGTACAAGACACTACAACTTTGGGGTGGAGGAGGAGTTGGGGAGGTGGGAAGGAAAGGGATGTAGGGGAAAAACAAAGGAGGAGATAACAATGCTCTATAGGAAATGTACTCATTACCTTACTCATGTAACTGTAACCCCTGCAGACAGTACCTTTACAATAAAAATATATACTTAAAAAAACAAACAAACAAAAAGAATATGGAAGGAAAGTTTTTCCACAGACTAACATATAAAATCAATAGAAGAAAAATACAAGTTTGTAAAAGTAACTCAAAAATTACAATATCGTGAGGTAAACTTGATAGCAGATTGGTTTAAAAGTGTTGTGGTAGAATGTGTGTGGAAGTTTTATAGGCAACATAAATAAGGAAGGATCAAATTTAGAAACTTTGATATAACATTGTCCATCTGCTCTTTCACCAAACTTCTATGCTGCTAATATCCTGATCATATTTTGTTGCAGACCAAATTTGGTGTCAATTCTGATGTTATTAAACTAAATGACAAATCTAGGTAGCCTGAATTGACTACTCCAAAAAATGTTGGATTTGGCCCATGCAGTTTTTACACAATAAAATATTATTCTTGTTAAAAATAATAAAATTCTGTTACTTGAAGAAACATAGACAAAAATGGAGCACACTATATGAATGAAACAAGGTCCAGGGAAACAATAACTATATCTTTTCAGTCTTTTTTGTGTGGAAGCCAAAAAATATACGAGCCCATAGAAGTAAAAGGTTAAATAGTAGTCTCTAGAGACTAAGAAGAGAAATATGTACCAAAATACAATAGGAAAGGAGTCAAAAGTTCCAGTGTAGGGTGACTGCAGTTTGTAACAATGAATTGAATATTTTATAACCTAAAAGAGAGAAGTTTCAAAGACTCCAATACAAAAAAATACTTATGTCCTTAAATTTAAAAAGCTACATATCAAAACTAATTAAGTCTTACATGCCAGAGAAAAAAAAGAAATATGCTGATAAAATATTAGGAAAGGTGATCCAAGGTAATATAAATGTGTAATTCATCCAACAGGAAGAGAAAACTGCAACTTGTCAATTAGTGACACAGGATATTTGTGACACAGAAAACTGTTTTTTGCTCTACAGCTATTTATAAAGTTATACTATAATCTTCTATGAAATTATTTCCCAGAAAACTATAAGTATGTAAACATGTGCTGTCCCATCAGATTTGCCCTTTATTATCATAGTTTAAATTATTGTGGTTCATCTTTCCACAGTTTCACTTAGCCAAAGTTAACCAATGTCCAAAAATATTAAATAAAAATTCTGGAGTAAACTATTCATAAGAATTTCCTAAGTAATTTTAATAAATGATATCATTATAATTAATATTAATAATCATTTATTATTAATAATATCTTACTCTTCCCTATTTATAAAGTTTATCATGGGTAGAAGGTTTGTATTGGAAAAATATAATATAAATAGGGTTCAGTACAATCCAGAGTTTTGGAATATCCTGAGACATATCCTCACAGATACCAAAGGATCTATATATGAAGAAGAATGTGGAATGAATTAAGATTGAGGAAAAGGGGGAGCTATACATTAGTTTGCTGTTCCTATTTCTGTTATGCCTTATATGTTTCTGTGTATGGCAATCAGAATTGTATTATAATGCCTACAAAAAATTTCTTGAAGGCAGGAGCACTGTTTTGCTCATTGCTGTCACATAGCACTTTATTTGTAGTGGTTACTTCCTATTTCTTCAAATTTTTACCTTAACAACCATCATTTCAACACCTTAGAAAACTGGTATGTATACCACAGTAATAAATGGAGGTTTAGTTCATTTTCAGATGGTAAAAAAATCAACCTGATTCTGACTTCATTTATCTGTCAGTCTGTCTATTTGTCTGTCAATCTGTTCCAAGTAACTATATAATCTCACAACATATATGGTTGAATCACCTACATAACCAGAATTGAAAGAGCAGATAGACCTAGGCAGGTCATGCAATTAATAAAATGAGAAAGAATGATTTCTACCTGTTATTTTGACTCCCTGTGGGAAATATCCCATAATTTTAGTATTAGAAGGACCTTTTCTATTTTATCCAGGTTGTGACTTTACCTTCATAGATGAGGAAACTAAGATCTAAATAGGATGAATAATTTATAATACATTAGTGATCTTGACATTAACAGTGTTTGGACTTAAATCACTTTATATTGGCTGTAATGGACTTTCCTTTACACCACAGGGCTTGGAATTGTATCATTCGCAATTATAAGATAAACAAACATGAAATGTTCATGCTACTTTAACAGTAGGACAATGTAGAGACTTGTGCCATTAGACTTAATTTTCTTAGAGATAAACATCTGCCCGGTACATCCTTTTAGAAAAAACAATCCTAGCAATAATAATGTTGTCTTCATCACAATCAAAAAATGTACTAAAGTACTAATAAATTTGACAGATGCCAGCAAGAATAAAAATCTAATAATTTATAGTGCTTTCATTTATTTGATTTATACATAGTGTCAGAGACAACCTTTATGGAGAAACATATAATAATTGGGCACTTGTCAGAATGGCTAAATGTCACTATAAACTAAACTACTAATCTGCATCTGGGATAATTTTCATATGTTACTATGGGAAGAAAGACACTTTTGAATTTTCATATGTTAATTTTCATATTACTGGGAAGGGAGACACTTTTGAAGCACCATTGTGTATAATATGGACAGTTAATCGAATCGATAGATTTTAGTTATGGAACTAAGATTAACCAAATTGGCAAAAATCCCAACTATAGTGAGAAATAACAAGTAACTGAGTTTTGAGAGAAAATATGGATAATCATAAATTATGTCACTGAAGAGTCAACATTGGTGCTAAATAGATTGCTTTAAAACCTAACCTTTCTCTCCCTACTCCTCTGGCTTCCTCATCATCTTTCTTCTTTCCTTTTTTGCCCTTTCTTTTCTCATTTTTTCATAAGAATATCTAGGTTCTTAATTGATCACTTGGTGTACCGTCTTTTTCTACTATCACATCCAAATCTACTACAGGATCATGGATTTTAAAAAATGGAAATGTTTCCTTTTACTTTCTAAATAATTTTACATAAATTTACTGTTTGAGTTCAATTGAGACATCCATCAGTGAATCTCAGTAGTTAATTCCTCTTGTTTTAAAGTTATTCATGAATTCTGATATTGATTTTTTCACATTATGTAACCAATGTGGAACCTATGAGTTGTAGTCACTATTACATATATTAATCTCTTCATTCATCTTATAATTGAAAGTAAGTGATATTTGACCAATGTCTCCCAATTTCCTTCATGCTCTCGCCTAGCTAACCACTATTCTTGTTCTGCTTTGTTCCAGTGCAAGTTTTCTAGATTCTGCATAAGTGAATAGAGTACTACTATAATTGTCTTTCTGTGTCAGGCTCATTTAATTTAGTATAATATCATCTAGGTTAAACTATGTAACATTTGACTGTATATAATTACCACATTTTCTTTCTCATTCATCTGTGTATGAAAAGTTGAGTTGATTCTATATCTTACTTGTAAGCAAAACTGATCAAATATAGGTACAAGCATCTCTGGCAGAGTTAATTTTCTTTGAATGTGTGCAGAAGTATACATTTTCCTTTTCATGAATTCATGGAAAATTTACAAAGATATATTTCCTAGGCCATAAAACAATGGCTTGTAAATTTAATATAATCTAAACCCATACAGGGTATGTTCTCTGATCATAATGAAAACAAATTTGCAATCAGTCAAAGAAGAAAAAAAAAACAAAAATACCCAAAGCCTAAAAAATGAACATCATAAATTTAAGACATCTATAAGTGACTGAAGAAGTCTCAAAGGAATTTTGAAAGTTAATGTTTAGTAATATTTTGCCCGTGTGATCTACAATAAATTACTGAACCACACAGTAACTCTTAGAACCTGATCTTCTTTTGCTTTGCTGCTTTTGCCATTTACTTCACTCTTCAGAGCTGCATTA
The DNA here is from genome assembly GCF_000151885.1 of Dipodomys ordii. Lineage (NCBI taxonomy): Eukaryota > Metazoa > Chordata > Mammalia > Rodentia > Heteromyidae > Dipodomys > Dipodomys ordii. Next base: position 6,818,743 of record NW_012267283.1, on the reverse strand, counting down.
ACTTTCTCACAAGACACGAGATAAACCACTTTCAGTAGCTAATATTTCAACTATATCTGTGTTCTAAAAATGGCACAGTACTTGGTCAAAGAACCCCAACTTCAATTATCTTAATTTTCCCCTCATTTTTCCCTGCATGAGGGCTTGTTTTCACTGTAGATGTAGCTTCTCCAATGTAGCCATTAAAACTTTTTTTGAGCTAGAATTACAGTCAACATTCAAAGTAGTGAATATTAACCACAGACTGGCATTTTTCTCAATAATTTGTATGTGAAATGGAAAGAACACCAGTTCTGTGTGTCTGTAAAAAGATCCATTTAAGCTTTGAAGCACAAACTGAGTTAAACATCTAATTCTACCCATGTCATGTGCTGGTGGGTCTGACATATGGACCAGTGTGAGAATATTCTATCTCTGATAACTGATGCTGACACCAGATGATGATGAGTGTTTAATAGGATCCATTATCACACAGAGGTGCTTTGTTTTTTCTGAAGGTAAATCTACTGTGGTACCAGTAGATTTATGCCTCAAATTACCAGGCAGGTTTAAGTATTTCACATTAAGGAAGTTCAGTTTGTTTTTAACACAGGGACTGATGCCCAGAAAACAGCAAATAGTGTCATCTGATGCCCCCTGTAAATGTATTGTGAATATATCTCATGGATATTCTGGTCATCCTAAACTGGACATATTTCCTATTCTCTGAACAAGAAAACATTTAGTAGAAACTTGAATTGTGGCAAATTTTGCTGTGTGCTACTGATAATGTACCATTTGATATGGAAAGCTTAACCAAAACTAAGCAGTTATTCAGAGAAAATGTGACCTTGATAACAAGTCCCATCTGAAGCAAGTCCACGGCGTATTTAGTGTCTTCTCACAGGATAGGAAGCTCAGGCACAGAACTAGAGAAACAATGCTTATTTGCCCACTCAGTCTATACTCAGAATGCCATCTGATGAAAACCGTTACAGGGGTATCCTTATTGTAGCTTTTAGCAATCTTGTCATACATTTATTTTTGACTTATTAAATAGAGAACTTTTTCTCTTTTATTTAAAGAAAATCTATCTCACCTTCTCCTTGGCATATCTAATTGCCAGCAGTGCCACCTTTAGGTTTTGAAACAATTATCTAATAAATAAGGGTTGCCTTAAAACAAGCACGGTGGCAACATGACATGACATTCCATAAACTAGACAGCTCTTGAATGACTAATGGGCAGGTGGTGTATGTGGTTTGAATATACTAAATATAGACACAATTCATGCCTCAACTGGAATGGAAGAGGATGACATAAAATTTCATCACATTGCACAAAAAAGTAAGCACTTTACAATTTATGAATTTTTATTTCCAATTATTATTTTCTGACTATGGTTGACCACAGCAACTAAAATCATAGTAAGAATAACCATAGTAGTGTGCTGTATTTTACAGGTGAGTTAGGATACTGTGGTTCTCTTCATATCACATAAATCTTTAACTTTTTACAAATTGTTGAGGAAAAAAGTACATACATGTCTGGCCATTTATGCATAGAATATTACTAAAAGTATCCATTACTAACTTTACATTCATAGGGGTTAGAAATGATACCACACCAATTATAAAGTGGCAACCCACTGCTATATTTTGGCTTTTAAGGACCTCCTTCCCAAAAGGTTATTATATTTTCTTGGGGAAATTGCTGGCTCTAACATTGGACCAAAAGAAAAATGAGTGTAGATCATCATATGATTGTAAGATTACTCAAGAAAACAAAAGGATAGAGGCAGATCAAAAATTTACATTGGAAAACCTCATAGTGGGTAAAACTGGAACAACTCAAACATCAAAATAAATAATGGAATATAGGATCATATCCCAAAAATGGCAAATAAATATTCACAAGTCTATATGGACATACATTTTGATACATTAATAGGTGACTAGTTTATTGCAGAAGATTTATTATAGAATTCTAAATATTATATGTAAATAATTCCCTCTTAAGAGTATGGATAATCCCACTTTAAACTCAATGATTTTTTTTTTGGTCCGTTTCATGGGGCCTGAACTCTGGGCCTGAGCGTTGTCCTTCATCTCTTCAGCTCAAGGCTAATGCCCTACCACTTGAGCCACAGAGCCACTTCTGGCTTTTTTCTTTTTGCTTATGTGGTGCTGAGGAATCAAACTCAGGACCTCAGGCATGCAAGGCAAGCGCTCTACCACTGAGCCACCTTCCCAGCCCCTGTTTTTTTTTTTTTCTTTTTGCAGGTAACCAGGTTTTAGTTCAGAGCCATTCAATTGTTCAGCAGATTCTACTTCAGCCACACCCCCACCTGTCTGGCATTTGGCTTCTTATTTTGGACATAAATTTTTAAGGAACTTTCTCCCCACACTGGCTTCAAACTTCCATCCTATATATCATATTTATTTTATTTTATTTTGTTGTAAAAGTGATGTACAGAGGGGTTTCAGTTACATAAGTAACGTAATGAGTATACTTCTTGACAAACATTGTTACCCACTCTGTCATTTTTTCTCCCACTATTCCTCCCTCCTTTACTCTTCCCACCCCTGGAAGTTGTAAAGTGCATTTCCTGCAGAGTCTCTTGCATGTCTCACCCTTAGTCCTTGTTCCGCCATTTTGTTATTCCCTTCCCTTACCAAATCAGGTATATATATATATATATATATATATATATATATATATATATATATATATATATATATATATATATATATATATATATATA
>NW_012267283.1:6776100-6815950 GCF_000151885.1 Dipodomys ordii | reverse complement strand
TATATATATATATATATATATATATATGTATATATATGTATATATATACGTATATATATACGTGTATATATATATATATACATATATATATATGTATATATATATATATACACACACACACATACACACACAAGAGGCAGGGTACCAGAATCAAAAGCAGTGACTACCAGGGATCAACCAAAGTAAAAAATTAAAAAAAGAAAATTTGATACAGTATATTGATGACAACAAAGTGAACAACAAAAAGACCTCTTGTTTCCATATCTTGGATTTCATTTCGATTAACATCGTTCTTTTTTTGGGGGGGGGGCCAGGTCGTGGGACTTGAACTCTGGGCTTGGGTACTGTCCTTGCACTCTTCAGCTCAAGACTAGTGCTCTACCGCTTGAGCCACACACAGCACCACTTTCGGTCTTCTAGTGGATTATTGAAGATAAGAGTCTCACGGGCTTTCCTGCCCGGGCTGGCTTTGAACCGCGATCCTCAGATCTCAGCCTCCTAGGAATACAGGCATGAGCCACCAGGCGCCCGGCTCAATTAACATCATTCTATATGGTCATATGTACATAGCTATTGATCTATTGTGATCCTCTGCTAGGACTATCCTAGACATGTGATAAATTATACATGAGGGAAACCATAGAGCCTATATTTCTTTGGGTCTGGCTTACTTCACATAATTTTTTTTCCAAGTCTTTCCACTTTCTTACAAATGGGGTGATGTTATGCTTTCTGATGGAAGCATAGAATCCCATACCACATTTTCTTGATCCATTCATCTATTGAGGGGCATCTGGATTGGTTACATATCTTAGCTATGGTAAATAATGCTGCCATCCTATAGATCTTAACATCTGAGTAATTAGGATTAGAATTCTGAGCGATTGGTGCCCAGTTTCAAGGATATTTTTAAAATTAATCTAGTGACTCTTCCATAGAGCAGAATAAAGAAAGAGGAAATTAACAATTTACAGTAGAGAAAATAATGGTCAAATGCCACTTTGCCATCTGATCAAATTTAACATCAACATTAATGTCATGTAGATACTATTATTTCCTGGTATTATATAATAAAAAGATACTTTCTGTTATTGATATTTTCACAAATTCAAAAGCAAAGCCTAATTATGAAGAAAAATATTAGAAAAATCCAAAACAAAGGACATTCAATCTTGAAAATTATAAATGTAATGAAAACAAAGAAACCTTGAGACACTTTTACAGACCAGAATAGCCTACAGCATGCAACATGGTGGCTATGCACCAATTTGGAACATAAAATTTACTTCAATTGGTGCATCTTGTGAAGTCCAAATAAGTTTGAAGTTCAGTCAATAGCAAAATGCGAATTCTGGTCATTTCAAATAGAAAAAACAAAAACTACTCAGAGGTTTTACTCCACATATTTCACCAATTTCTTCCTAGTCATAGTTTTCCTGGACAAAAGACTCTGCTATTAGCCTTCTTTTTAATCAGCATCCTTTTCTTCACCATTTTGACCAATTCTTTAATAGTGTTCTCTACAACTCATTTCTCCATTAGGTAAAATAGAAATAAAACAGAAATGATCAAAGAGGAGCATTAGACTTTCTAAGTGGAAAATGCATGGAGGAGGAAAATATGTGCTACAACCAAATGTGAAAATTGGGCAGTTTCTTCATCATTGACTCTTACCTAGGTACATCTATTGGTGGAAAAATGCACATTCATATATAGATAAATTAGTGTATAAGAAAGCTTGAGAAGCACCCAAATACACTTCCAAGATGCACTTTACACTATAACTGTTACTGTAGGAGTCTGTAGGAGTCACTTAGGGAAAATAAATACAGGAAATACTTTAAAAAATAGTTACATCAAAAAACTAAACCAGAAAACAAGTTTATATTGTAAAAGAAATTCAATTACCTTAAAATATGAAGTATTAAAAATTTTACATAACATTTGTGTTTGTAAAAAAGGCAATCTGATTACAGCCAATCTACTATTTGAGATAAACTTAATGAAATTCTCACTTGAGGAATAGTCATATTTTTCTTGAAATATAATCATTTTCTCAACTGTTAAAGAAATAAATTAAAACATTTCAATCTACTGGTACCTTTTATATTGCATTTTTCTTGACTATTTTTTTAATATTTTTAAAAGTATACAGCCAGGTTAATATCAACCTAATTATCTCTAAACATTGATTTGATAACATATTTGCTTACTTCAAAATACATCACCCCATTAATAACTATTATCATAATGCATCTATGAAAATTTGTATAAATTGATTTGAACTGGCAATAAATTATTGTCAGATGCACAAACAGGGCCATTATTTGTGCATGTGACAATTTATAAAAATGGAAGTATATTGGCCATGTTTGTGCATGTGACAGTAATTAAAGGTAATATTTTAATTATTTAAATATTATCTTAAAGGTAAAATTTATTTCTCTTTCAATACTTTTCACTCTAAAATTCCAGTGACTTATAACCAACAGAAATTGCATTTTTACTCCCTTGAAAACAAACTTTCAAGTGGCCTCACTATGCAGAGATGAGTTGATGGATGCACGAAATTGAGAGAATAGAGGAAAAGTAACATCAATCATGATACCGACAACTGTTGCTGGCCTGAAAATCAACAATCAGATTGTCTTTCTTGCTGAACAGAATATCAACATCAGTAAAGATTAATCTGTAGCCCTGATGTAATCCAGAAACGAACAACCTATCCCAAGATGGCTAAATTGAAGTGTCCTGAACTCCCTTGCTCCTCAATAAAGAACCAACATATCAATTGCATAGATGCAGTTCAAGGTAAATGATAGTAAACTAACCAAGGGAAAGACTGGAGCCTTTGACGACATGGACACTTGGGACAACAGCACAAAAAAGAAACAACTTGTCTCTGCTACAATAATTCCAGGAAACTCCATCAGTGTGGCTACTGGAAATCCTAGTTACTGGAAAGCTGCATCCCAATTAGGGAAGAAACTTGGAGTCTACATACCATGGTAGTGCTTTAGGGAAGGAATTCTTATCTCATCAGCACCTTCAGAACAAAGGCTGTGATATTGCTTGATGTCATCTTGAGAAGGGAGACACTATCCAACATTCAGAAATGTCCTATACTGCCATCTCTGAGACCCAACAAATGTTCCATGATGCTATGTCAGAGGAATTAACCTCACAAACCCAATTTGACCCAGCATAGTAATTGTGATGCCAGTGATGAGATCAGAGAATAAATAATAATATCCTAACCAAAAGAAAGCATGGCTGTCTGACAAACTGAAAATCAAAATCTGTTTTTTAAGAACAAATAAACTAGTGGCATGTTATTGTTTGGATTTGATATGTTCTCCCAATGACCATGTGTGCTAAATGGAATACTATCATTAATCTGTGACACTCTTAGGAGGTAGTGCAACCTTTAAGTGATGGAGCCACATAGAACATAGGTTGTTTCACAAATGTCCTTGAAGGAAAAAGGAGTACACTTTCCTGCTTGCATCTGCCATTGCCTTGCTATGTATAATATGAACCTCTTGACTCCACGTGAGCTCCTAATTATGTTCTTCAGCCTTGCTATAGAGTCTAAAGTGACAAGGATAAGAAACCCTAATGAAACCTATGCAACTGTGAGCCACAATAAACCTTTCTGTCCTTCTCAGTTATTTTGTCTTGGTCATTATGTGTACATTTCTGCTTCTTTACAAGAAGCCCAAATAATATAATAAATTCTTACTATATTCAGTATATTCTGGTATATATGCAAAAGTATTTTGCATTTTATTGTCAGTGGACCAGCTAGTGTACCTCTCATCTTTATTTCTACAGGGATATCCTTTGTCAAGAATTCTCTCCTTCTCTTTGTCAATCTATCAAATTCCTTCCAGCTTATTATCAACTGAGATTCTACACCCAACCACCCCATCATGCCATTCCTATCTCTTCACAAATAATTGTTTTTTCTTGGTGTCCCCAAAGTTTCATGTGTATAATTCCACTGTATTATGCATTCCATGATAAGTTATGACCAAATTCAGTACGTCTTCTGGAAAAGATAGTGCTATTAACTTTGTACCCCCAACTGTAAGTTCAGCTCTCAGCCTCAAAGTAGATATTCAGTAAATGTTTGTTTAACAAAGAAAAGAAAAGAAATAGACAAACATATGAAAGTTCCCTCCTGGTGATGCTCATCTGTCACACATAATGTGTGTATGTGAACACAGCTCACTGCTCTAATTGCCTGGAAATGTACGTGCTTGCACCCCATTGGTTTACAGTGGGATAGCAAAAAGTCTGTTAATGCTCTGATAAATCTTGCTGAATTTTAAGAAACAACCACGATCCACTGAAAAGTGTACTTAATTTATTCAGAGTGCAAAGGGATTCCTGTGACAGGACTAGCAACAAACTTCTGGACCTTCAGACAGGAAAGATACATTCATAATTAAAATGTGACCCAGGCTGTCGCCTGCTGCCAGATTTCCTTGAGTAGTCACTGTAAATGAAATTCTAATTATGACAGTTGAAGAAATAAAATTCTCTAGGGGAAGCAGCCTCTGAAGACAGACTATATGTCGACAGCTGTTGTAGAAATTACTTATTTTAACCTTTGCCATAAAAATTGTAAAACCAGTGCAGCTCTTCTTCTGCAGTAGACATTTTGGGAGATGGATTTGTAGGTGTATTTTGAGAATTAGCCTAAAGCCAACACAAGTTCCATTAAAGTTCTTTTGTGTTTTTTTTTATTTCAGTGAACTACTGTTAAGGAAGTCCTTTTAAACTCTGATGAGCTGACATTTGAATGTTTCTGATGCAGATGGCTATCAGCTAAAGAAATATACAATATTCTATTCTTAGTTGCAGAAATTTGAAAGTTATAGTATTTTTTAATTAAAGCTCTTGGCAGTTTAGGCCATATATTTTATATATTAATAAAAAAGAAAATTCAAACTAATTTGAACTTAAACTCAAATATCAAGGTATGTTTTAGTGATTTTTTTTCAAGAATGCTACCATTTAGCTGGGCATGGTGGCTCAAATATGTGATCCCATCTGTTTGGGAGGTAGACATCAGGAAGATTTCTGATTGAAGATGCCTCAGGGTGAAAAGTGGGTATGCCCTATCTCAACAAATCACATGGGTGCCTTGGTTCATATCTGTAATTTCCAGCTACATGAAACTCATTGGTATGAGACTGCAATCCAAGGCTGGCCCTGGATATAGGCATGAGATCCAATCAGGAAACTAACTTGACCAAAAAGCAGGTGGACATGACTAAAGGGCCAATGAGACTGACTAGCAAACATTAGATTCTGTGTTCAAAAACCCAGTTCTGAAGAAAAAAAAATGCTACCAAATGCAAGCTTCTGAAAGCTACCTGCTCAATATCATTGGAAATATAATTTAAAATTATTATGATGATATGGTTAAATCATATTTATTGTTTTTGTTGTTGTTTTGCTTGTTGTTTTTTTTGTTGTTCTTTTTTTTTTCTGGTCCTGGGGCTTGAATGCCTGGCCTGGGTGCTATCCTTGAGCCTCTTAGTGCTCAATGTTAGTGCTCTACCACTTGAACCACAGTGCCACTTATGGCTTTTAAAAAATGATTGGAAAGGTGATGTACAGATGCGTTACAATTACATATGTAAGGCAATGAATACATTTCGTTTTGAACAGTGTTACCCCGCTCTCATTTTCTCCTGATGCCTTCCTTCTGCTCCAAGTTGTAAAGTTCATTTCTAGTGTAGTGTCTAGTCAGTATCATTGTTGCACTGGTTCACCCTTTGGCCCACTGTTTCTGTGATTTCCCTTCCCTTCCCCAACTGAGATAAAATTATATACAAGACAAGGGGTACAGCAATCAAAAACAGTGCATAAGCCAAAGGGAGAAAAAAACAGAAATAACTGCAAAGAGTACACTACAAAAACCTCTTGTGTTGGATGCCGGTGGCTCATGCCTTTAATCCTAGCTACTCAGGAAGCTGAGATCTGAGGATCATGGATAGAAGCCAGCCCTGGCAGAAAAGTCTCCAGCAGAATCTTATCTTCAATTAACCACTCAAAAACCAGAAGTGGTGCTGTGGCTCATTAGCAGAGCGCTAGACTTAAACACAAAGAGGCTCAGAGACAGTGGCCAGGACCTTTGTTTAAGCCCTACAACTGACAAAAAAAAATCTATTTCCATTTGATAAACATCATTTTATATAAAACGACATATGCATATAAGTATTGAGCCATTGTGATCCTCTGCTAAAAATATCCAAGACATGTTCTAGTTGTTACAAATGAGGGAAAACATGTAGCCTTTGTTTCTTTGGATCTGGGTTACTTCACTTAATAAAATTTTTCCAAGACTTTCCATTTCCTTATGAATGAGCAGTGTCATTCATTCTGGTGGAAGCATACAATCTCATTTTATGTATAAACCACATTTTCCTGATTCATTCATCCGCTGAGGGGATATATGATTTTGTTTATGTTTTTGTTTTTTTCTGGGTAGTTTACTGGAGATAAGAGTCTCACAGACTTTCCTGCCAGGCTGACTTTGAAATGAAATCCTTAGATCTCAGTATCCTGAGTAACTAGGATTACAGATATAAGACACTAGTGCCCAGCAATTTTTAGAACTCTTGGTTCAAAAAATTCTATTCTTAGTAGATAGATGGCTCATGCTGCCTTTAATATTGTACAGAAGTTCTAGAGGAATTCATCAAGATGTGTGACCTCAGGAATTTTGAAAAACTAATATAAAGTTAATATTAACAGAGAATTACATATTTTAATACAAAATAAAGATTTCTGAACTAGTATACTTTGGATGCTGAGAGTTTCTCAACTGCGTATATATTGATGATTTTTTTCTCCTGCATGTTGCTAAGGGGAAGGAGTGGAAACTTTGAGAGGTAGAGCATAGTGGAAGCTCTCTTGGTTACTGGGACACACCTTTGAAGACTGCAGGACCCTGGACCCTTCCTCACTCATACTTGTTCTTGATCAGGCAGGTAAGCCACACATTCCAGTGCTTACGTTCTGCCTCGCCACAGTCCAGTAAGCATTTTGCATTTATTGTCAGTACAACCAATTATGACCTGAAATCTCCAAATCTATGAGTTAAGATATGCTCTTTTCTTCTTGTAAGTTGATCATCACACATATTGTTATTATTAAGTTTATAGAAAACTAACACACATGTATACAGACAAAAATACACAAATACACACACACACACACACACACACACACACACTGCCAAACCTCCATATTTAGAAGTGATGACTGAGTTTAGAGATACTTGTACTATTAAATGATTCAAATCTAAGTTGGAGGGCAGTGTTCAACATATGCTCCTACTACTTCTTCTTACACAGTTATAATTACTTATATATTATAGTAGGTTCATTTTTCTGCTTGACCCTCTGATACAAAATGGATATGGATGTACTTAAGAACCAAGAGTTTTCTCTTTCAAAATGCCCTTCTCTCCAAAACAGAAATTCAAAAAGTCTCATAAGCTTCTGCCTCACTCAACTGTGTCATCATCAACCACTAGTAAATAACTCCAGACAAATAAAGTGCTAGCTGTTTCAGAGCTTGATGAATAGCTTTATGGGCTCCTTCTCCCAGCTGTCATTGTTCTGACAGAGTGATTGAATGCAACTCTTACACCACACCAATGGGAGCTGCCCACAAATGACACCACATATTTCTGAGTGCTTCTAGTCACATGATTCTAGGACAGTATTGCAATACTCAGATCAGCAACCCATTACTCTAAGGGCAAAAGAAAAATCTCACCTTTTAGAACCACAAGTTATTAAAAGGTATATATTAAAACTAATTTCTCGCCAGGCTCCAGTGGTTCATGCCTGTAATCCTAGCTGTTCAGGAGGCTGAGATCTGAGGATCGCAGTTCAAAGCCAGCCCAGGCAGAAAAATCCATGAGACTCTTATCTACAGTTAATCCCCAGAAAACCAAAAGTGGCTCTGTGGTTCAAGTGGTAGATTGCTTGCCTCAGGGATAGCACACAGGCCCAGAGTTCAAGCCCTACAACTGACAAAAAAGAAAAAACAAAAACACCTAATTTCTCCAAATGGCATGTTCATTTACCCTTGTAGAATTAGATAATGTCCAATCTCTGAAGTCTATTCACACAAAACAGATACTGAGTAATGTTTCCACTTCATTCCAGTTAAGCATTTATATTTTAAAAGGATAGTACAGAAGCAAATGATAGACTGCTTTCAATTCAAAAGGTTATCTTTCAGAGGTATAATGGTGTACACCTATAATCCCAGCACTGCAAAGGCAGGAGGATCATGAGTTTAAGAACAGACTGGGATGCATTACAAGACCTTTTCAAAATGTTACCTCAGAATAAAATGTTATCTGTTAATCTGTTAATCTTATCTTCCTTTTTCTGAAACTATGCTAAACTGTTACAATACAACCTAGTAGTGTCCATACTTGACTACAAACTCTTTTCTGCTATAGTTTTTGGTGAGGCATGACATATATAAGAAACACAACAAGGTTCTAAGCTCTCAACCATACTTTCCCAGTCTAGTGCTGCTAATATCTAACACCCATGGAGAATCAGAATCCATTTTTCTAGACAAAATCGCTGGTTTATCACACTGCTCTGAGATGTCTTCATAAACAAAGAACTTTAAGCTTTGTATTGCTTAAATTTCAAATCCCATATATCTTGATTGCTCTCTAATTTAAAACTATTTTTCCTTTAATTCCTAAAGTAAAATTTCTGCACTGATCCTGCCACCTAACCGGTAACTACATATTTTTAATACTCTATTTACCTTCTGAGAACTATATGCTCTGCCTGACATGGCCATTGTTCAAATGCTAGTGCATTCTATATCTAGCAAAAAAAAGACCTAAGAACAAATTACAGTAGACAGTAATGCTTCCTCCTTATGAAAGTGATAGAAACTCTGAGTTAATTTAGGCAAAGACTCAATAAGGACGATAACTAAATTATCTCAGTGTAGATATAACTTACCATAGGGAAGGCAGAATTGAAGCTGAACATTGGTAATCAACACTTACAACAGAAGTTAGTGGATCTAAGGGTCTCTCTAGGTCTTTTCTGTCTTCCTCTTACTCTACACAGAATTTATTCTCTCAAGCAGCAAACTGAGAGTCCCCAAAATGACCTTATCATTTATTTCTCAGGCAAAACTCAACCTTGCCATGTCACAAAACCCAAGTTGAATTTTAGTCTACAAAGATATATCCAGCATCAAGTGCATCATGCAGCTAAAGGATGAGGAGGTAGGATGCTTTTCAAAATATATAGACTTTCATAGATCATGCTCAATGCTAGGGTTGGAGCATTTACATTTTAATTATATAAAGAGGGAGGCAGTATCTCAGAATAAAGGACAATCAATAGACATACATAATCGCTGACATCTGCTAAGCAAGCACGTGGTAAACTGTGCCATCTTTAGCATCAGTGCAGATATGTCACCTCTGCCACTGTCTGCCTTGATGCAAACATCTAGGACTTTTGCTAGTACTGGCTTCAGTGTGTGCCAGAAGACATCAATAATGAAACTCATGCTTTTGAAAAAGTTATTGACAAGGCATAACACCACAGTGAGTGAGAGCAGAAGACAAGGAAAACAGTACATGCTATTGTAGTAAACAAGGGCATTACCAGGGAATGAGTGAACCACAGGGAAGTATTTGAGTTTGGATTAAATTCCTATAGGTTTTTATATGATGCCTTATTTATGCTGTAAATTACTACAGAATAAGAAAAATAAAGCTATGACTGGGTCTTTGCACAGAATGTGGATGCTAAACAAAAGGAATTTAGTGGTGAATCGTTACATGGTATATCTACTAGAAATTGCATATTTCTTACACATTCATATTTTTATCTATCTCCTCAAAAAAGATTAGTTGTTCCATTATAAAGACTGACTCCATTCAAAATATATATGTATAGTAATAAAGAAACACTGAATATAGGAACTAATTGAGTGATTATGAGTATTAAAAGGGTCATAAAATTCTAATATGCACCTGTGATTCTTGAGAGAATGCACTAGAGCAGAGTACAACCCACACCTGAAATTTCATAATGTAGGCCATAAGTCTAATTCATTGTAACCACTTTGGAAGTTTGACTAGTGGGTCCTTTGCTGGCAAGATATAGAAAACACCAAATCTGAACTATGGGTTCTTTATTTGAATTTTAATATTAACACTATTAAACACTGGGTTTTCATTTTCTACCTGTTTTTTTCCTTAAAGATTCTCACTTGAGTATCTTGATTCTTCTCAACTTAGGTAATATTATGAAACAATACTAGCTCTAATATTTTCAGAATCATACATTTTGGCTTATCCAAAATTGGTCCAATGACTTGGTACAATGTTCTGAATCTTCCTTAAATCTCTCTAAAGATCAGGATCTCAGAAGACTTTCAACTTCTAGTGAAAATTCATAGACTCTCTGCTATGGTTGCCCAAACAGCTGGGTTATCTAATCAGCTACATGGAGCTATGTAGTGTGAAAGAGAAGCAGATAGGGCTTTTCAGAAAAAGTATAGTGGAAATGAGTTAAGATGAATAAATTTTGATTTTGAACTCACATTTGAAATATATGATTTTAAAGTTTTAAAAATGTTGTGCTGGGTACCACTGGTTCACACCTAAAATCCTACCTAATCAAGATGCAGCGATATGAAGAGCATGGTTCAAAGCTAACATCAGTAAAAATGTCATGAGACTCTTATCTTCAATTAACATCCAAAAAAGTTGTAAGTGAAGCTGTGGCTCAAGTGGTAGAGCACCACCTTTGAGTGTAAAAGTTCAGGACCAGCACCCAGACCCTGAGTTCCAACCTCAGGACCAGCACAATAAATAAATAAATAAATAAATAAATGTTTAAAATGGGTCTATTCCTTCCTTTGTACCTTAAACCTAGTGCCTACACAACCTAGTGCTACATTGTTAAATCACTGTATTTAAAGTTTGTCCTACTTTTACAATAAATAAGTAGTTTTGCCAGAGAAAAATATAACAAAATAACATTTCTGAATCAGTTGATTTCTGTTAAAACTTTGTTATATTATTATTATAGATTTCCTGTAATGTTCTTCACTTATGCTGCTTCACTGTGTCTTCATTTTATTTGCTAGAGCATAAAGTGGAATATAGATCTGACTTCAGTTAGAGAAATTGTGGCTAGACAAGTGAAAATAATCTGTCACTGTAGTTTTCTGTAAATGAGACACTGATATAAAAGAGGCAAACTCTAAAAGGAAACATAAAAACTGAGTCCAATTGCAAAATGTAATGCAAATTATATATAGTATGTATAATATATTATATATAATATACATTGATGCATATGTCATGTTCATAGTTTTAAAAAACACACAAATTGCTGCTTTATAATGGCATATGCAACTCTTTCCACGCGAGACACAATCTGCCTGTCTCCCTTTCAAATTTTCTCTGTTTTCAGTTCTACAACATACCATGTTCTTTTATATTTTCATGATCTCACACTCCTTTTTAAAAAAGTTTTTACTAAAATGCTTTTTCTCATTTTTCCCTCCTAAGAAATTCTTGATTTTCCTTCTAGATACCCTACTCATGTATTAACTCTGGGTAGTTTTCCTAACATTCTTCCCCAGTAACTAAAATGTCACACCCTTTCTGTATTCACGCTGCTCCTTTCACACTATATGCTGAAAGTGCTTCTACTATAGAATTTATCACTCTTCATGGGTATCTTTAAGCCCTTTCAAGGCTGAGACACTGTCCATAGTTCAATTAATTCTAAACATCTTTAATTCATCTCTTTCTATACATGTAATAGCTTTGCATCCCCCAGTGTGTTGGAATCCAGTTGTCCTGAATAGATTCAAATTGGTTCTAACTTAAATGAATTGGGAGAGTCAGCAAGCCCAACAGGAACTTTAGGAAGAGGGTTGAAATTTTTGGTCTTGTTATAATTTTTCTGATTTTCTTTCACTGAGGTCTCAATCTTTTTTCTTTTTTTTCCTCCCATGTATGCTATGACTTGATTGAGCATGCCTAATCTAGCATTCCATTTTTTTAATGTGAACCGTCTGAGCACAAACATGATGCCATAAATGGAAACTTCATTGTCTATAGCAAGTATTACAGAATTTGAAAAAAAAATTGAAATCCAAAATACCTTAGTTGCCAAACATTAAAGAGAAGGGATATTAAACTTGATACTCTATTAGACACTGCTTTTACACCTTTACTACCCAAAAATGTCATTTTTCAGATCCTGGACTACTCCTACTACCTGCATGGTAATCCCATTTATCATGTCTTCCAGTTAGAGCCTCCTGCTTAATTACTTGATTTTATTATTGGTTTTATTATTCTTCCTCCCTAGTTTTCTAGTTTAAGCACCTTTTATGCTCAAACTTTTTGCTTATCTTTTTCACAGAACATTACTGTCTGTGTAGCTCTTTGACTCTTTCCTGGCTCTAATTCACTGTAATTATTTCCCCTGTAGATATTCCACAGAACTTTTTTTTAACCAAATGATAATAGTAGAAATAACAGAAGAACTGTCTTAAAAGTTCTAAACCAAAGGACACTAGAAGAAATAACAGAAGAACTGTTTTAAAAGTGCTTCATAACTCCAGCATATATGTGTATCTGATTATCACAACCTGCTCTATGCTCAAGAAATAGAATAGTAAATAAAACTGTGTCCTGCTCATAAAAACCTGCTAACCTAACAGGGCTCTGCTCCATTTGATAAGAAACAATAGATGAAATATGAATAGAAATTCAGTCCTCCTTCCAGTTGGCTAACATTAATATGGATACTACATGCCATTAAGTAAAATGTGCTTTAAAGTAGAACAGTATGATTTAGAAACATTATGGTTTCCTTATGAAGCTCTAATTCATTGTCCTTTTTCACCAGTCCTTCTAGACAAAAATTTTACATTAATAGACACTAATTCTGGAATATACATACACACCAGTACAATGGCATTATAGAAAAGATAATGTCATTGGGAAATATTAAAATCATTTTATCACACAATTAACTGAAATCATTTTAAAAGTTACTTTCTTCTAAGAATTAAAAGCATTGATTAACTCATACATAGAACCTGAAGGTTGGCCATATAAAGCTTAAACTGATACTTACATTATTTAGGAATAGTATATATCATTTCTTGAAAGGCTTTATGCTTTTGAAAAGAGACCTTACTGAAAATGAGTGAAGCCTTAAATGAACTAAATTGATTTAAGTAATATTTAGTGATCTAATGTAACTATATTTTTCAGAAAAGCCTTATCGATTTCCATTCTGTATGTTTTATTAAGAATTTTCATTATCACTGCCATTCTACTAATTGGCTCTTTAATATATCTAACAGCCTTCCCAGTAACTCAGGATTCTTATTTAACAACTGTTGGCATGCCTTTGTCCTTGCTGTGCTATTCATACAAAGGATAGGACACTGAGCTTTAACTGGCCTTCATCTGAAACAGGGTTACAGGACAGGAGTTTATTTACCAAAAGCTAATGTAGTTTAAGCATTTAGTTCCCTCAACTGGGGAGTCCCAGTCCACAGTCATTAATGGAACCCTAAGTATTAGGTTTAGATAATGACATGTCTTCTGAAGGTTGTGAAAAATATAGTATGATCCATTTAGTTTATTTGTAAAAATAATCATGGGGCAAGTATTCTTTTTCAAGTGCTATTTCTTTCCAAGGCAG
Source organism: Dipodomys ordii (assembly GCF_000151885.1). Classification (NCBI taxonomy): domain Eukaryota; kingdom Metazoa; phylum Chordata; class Mammalia; order Rodentia; family Heteromyidae; genus Dipodomys; species Dipodomys ordii. The sequence continues at coordinate 6,802,187 of NW_012267283.1, read as the reverse complement.
CTTTTCTGCCTCTGAAGTAATCAGATGACTTTGGAGTTTGGCTAAAGGAAAGTTAAATAAGAAACATACTAAATTAAGTTTTGTGGTCTACATGTGTAATGCATAGCCCTATATGCTTGTAGCTATGGTATCAGTAGCTATCTTGTATAAAAATAAATTCTAGAAATATTCTTTATTTCCATTGTGCCAACTAACCCAAGACATATGATGAAGACACAAGACCAGAATAATATTGCAATGTGAATATAACTAGTGCTACCTACCACCAGAAGTCTTAAAATATGTAGAAGGAAGAAATGAATTGAAAGTAGAGCCAGAACTGTGTCAGTAAAAAAATCTTTTTTTGGGGGGGGTCTGTTTGTGGGGCCTGAACTTTGAGCCTGGGCACTGTCCTCAGCTCTTCAGCTCGAGGCTAGCGCTCTACCACTTGATCCAAAGTGCCACTTCCGGCTTTTTTCTTTTTGCTTATGTGGTGCTGAGGAATCAAACCCAGGGCCGCAGGCATGTAAGGCAAGTGCTTACCACTTCCCAGCCCCATGTAAAAAAATCTTTTCCAATCATTGTTTACACAAAAGAGAAGACGTAATTCTCATCAATGCTTACTTTAAACAAATTCATTATTGTGAGTAACATTGCTAATTCAGAGTATATATGAACACATTTTATATTAATCCTTCATTAGTGGTAGTTATTCAAAATTCAATTTATCAGACTTCCTATAATTATAAAACATAATTTTATCATAGTGCAAAAAATAGTGAGTAATTCATAGCAGTTTGTATTTGAAAGATACTCAATACAGGATTTCTAAGCTGAATTTACTGTTTTACCAATGATGAATTTTGAGCCTGAGAATTTTCTCAATTTTATCGACAATGAGGAAATCTTGAACAACTATTATTAAGACTTATTATCTGTCTATTCACCATATGGAAAATAATGTGTTTAAATTATTGAGAACAAAGAGGATGAAGACATAAACACTAACCAAAAGATATTACAAAAGTGCAGGGGCAATTAAGTAAGATAGATAGATGATAGCTACATAGATACACAGATAGATATAGATAGATATAGATAGATTGACAGACAGATAGACCTCTATATATATTCAATGTTGTGGAGTTTTATTATTTTCAACATTTGAAATACATAATCATAGCAATTTCTTTCCTCATTCAATATAAATATCAATTTTTTTATTGTTTGGTATTGTTTTACTTGAAGAAGACTCAAGCTTTTGTTAAGTAGCATGGTTTTCAAAATCGTAATCTTGAGAGAGGTTAGTGTAAGAATCTAGATGCATCTTTTTTTTTTGTTATATTCCACTCCTCTCTCTACTCTGAGACACAAGCCAGTTTTGTCCCCATCCTTTTGGAATCCTATACTCAAGTGAAACTCAGTTCTCACTTGCTGCCTTCTGATGATTAAGCAAAGATCCTGTCAGGCCCTTTCTGTCGGTGAAATAATGCATATCTCATTAAACTTAAAGTATTTTTTATTGTGAAAATAATGTACAGAGGGGTTACAATTACATGGGCAAGATAATGAGTACATTTCTTATCAAGCATTGTAGCCTCCTCCTTTGTTTCCACTTCCTATCCCTTCCCATCCCTCCCCTCCCCCACTCCATCCTCCACCAAAGTTGTAAAGTTCGTTTTTGACATAATGACTTGTACATCTCATGCTGCAATGGGTCCACCTGTATCCCTATTTAAACGACTTGTTTTTTACTTTCCCCTCCACAAATTATACAACATCAAATACAGTGAAAGCAGGGGTTCTACTGTCGGGGAGGGACATACAAAGCAACAAAGAAATAATCTTATAAATGTGTTAGAAACAATCGAATGAAAGAAAAAAACATTAAAGTATTTCTATGGAATAGGTGAGGTGAAAAAAACTCTCGAAAAAGTAGGTGCAAATATTTTAAAAGTCACTCTATGCTGCTCAAAATATCATAGCCTTTACTGAAAAGAGATAAAATTCTCAAATGATTTAGTACATCTCCCCTCAAAAGTTCCATGTTCACCAAACAATCTTATCTCCTAAAATGCCAGAAAGGTAATATGTGATCTGCTCATATGGAAGGCAAAAATCACAGAAAAATATATAGAGGAAAAATAGAAATAAGAATAAGGAAGCAATTTCCAAAAATTTACAGTTCTTAAACTCATTAAGACCTCATCTGAACAGCCAGGCTCTTCTAAGACATAAGAACCTCACTGTTTATCTGGTCCTATGTTAAGCTTAAACTAGATAAACAAAGTCTTTCCTTTTTATCTCTCCTCCCTTCTGAAATATATCAAAAAAATGGCTCAAAGAAAACATCATATCTGATAATAATCTTGAAAATATTAAAATCTTATTTGCACATGTTTTCTCCTATTTTATTTCTTAATATGAAACTTAAATGTACTTATTAAAAATAATTTTAAATATAGAAGCAAGTCCAGGATATAGATATAATTACATTAAAATTTACTGTTTAGATTTTAAATCTTCCTTGATTCATGTAACCATATTTTGATAAAATTGAAAATTTTATGGTTTTGTGACTGTGCTTCTTATTAAATGTAAATATTTTCTACCATAAAATTTTGAAAACCAAGAAAATGCAGAAACCACCAAATACATATTGTTATTGTTATTTATGTAATTGACCCTTTAATATTACTTTACATTTTCTGATATAATCTTCATGAATTGTGATATAATAGTGATAAGACCCAAAAGTCTTTTAGTTGAACATTTGACCAAATTTGAGAGAAATATTTAAGTGATGAATAAAAACATAAAAAATACATATTAATGGAGTACAATGTATATTAATGGGGTATAATGTTTAGATTGATATATAGGTCACATAATGTTGAAATCAGGTTCCATGTATTTCTCTACTCATTCATCATTTCAAAGCTCTTTTTTCTAGCATCCAAGATGCACAGTACATTAGAATCTGGACTCAGTCTTCTAAAGAAAAACTTTTTGTTCCTATATAATTCCATGTTCACACCCATTAATCACCTTTCCTCATCCTCCCCTAGCTGTTCTTCCAGTTTGTAATAACCACCAGTTCACTTTCAACTTCTATGACAACTTTCTCAGATCCCACAGAAGTGAGATTATACAGTATTTTTCCTTCCCATTCCTGGCTTATTTTTCCTAACATAATCTCTACCTCCATCAATGTTGTCACAAATGTCAAGAGAACAATCTTTTTAACTGCTGTAGTATTCTGATCTATACAAATACCACATTTCTCTATTCATTCACTGATTGATGGACACTTGTTAATTTTCACTTGTTGACTACAGTGACTAATCCTAACAATACAATACAGGAGTTCAGTTATCTCTTGAATTAATTGATTTCATTTCCTTTGGGTAATAAACATGACAGCAATTGCTGTATCAGATAATTTAATTTTTCAATTTTTTAAGGAAAACTGTTTCACATAATGGCTGTTCTAATTTATATTCACAGCATGGGTTCCCTTAGCTCAAGTTTCTTGCTAGATACTTGATATTTCAACATTTTCTAATTATATGAGGAATATCACTGTCATATCATTCATGAATTTCTATCACATTGGGTAGTATGGATGCACAGAGTAAGAATTATATATCATATTGAGCATTTTATTACTATCTGAGGACTTCTTTCTCTCTATGTTATCTGATGTAGGTTGAGTGTAGCTATTTTCCTTTGGATTCCACTTTTACAGACTATGTTATTTTATCCCTTTATTTTTAGACTACATATGTCATAAGAAGTGAAGTGAGTTTCTGATAAACAACCTATAGGTGGATATTGTCACTTGTTGTTTTAGAGTGGTTTGTATTTGTTTGTTTGTTTTTGCTTTCTATTCATTCAGTTTGTCTTTTAATTGGAGAATTTAATCCCTCCACATTGAGATAATTACTAGTAGTTAACATCTTACTAGAGCCATTTTGTTACATTTACTAGTTTTGTTATAGTTCTTTTCTTCATTTCTTAAAGTCTTCCTTTGAGTTTGAGTGAATTGTTTTAGTAATGTATTTTGATTACTTGTTTATTATTTTTGATTTGTCTATTATAGATTTTGTTTTGTGCTTACTGCAAGGTTTAGAACTAAAGACCTTTTGATTACAACTTGCTGCTTTAAAATGATAGCAACTTGACATGATTGTAAAGAACACAGATAAATAAACAGAAGTCCAGAAGAAAATATGTTTCAAAGCAGCACTATGGTATTCTGCTCAATTGTGAGCAGGCAGGATCCCTATGAATAGATTATCATTATGCTCCTGTGTTAGCACCTGTAGCAACCAATGCTTCTAAACCATGCCACACCCTAAGTCCCAGCATGCAAATCAAGCACAACACCAAATAGTTTTTAATCTTTCATTCTGGATTAGAGCAGCTTTTCAATAAATATTTGTTGTACGAATAACTTTTGTTTTTGATTTTTTTTTTTGTTTTGGTCGGTCATGGGTTTTCAACTCTGGGCCTAGGTGCTATTCCTGAACTCTTCAGCTCAAGGCTACCGCTCTACCACTTGAGCCACAGAACCACTTCTGGTTTTCTAGTGGTTTATTGGAGATAAAAGTCTCATGAACTTTCCTGCCTTGGCTGGCTTTGAACCTCAATCCCTGAGTAGCTAGGATTACATGAGTGAGCCACCGGTGCCGGTATTAAAAACTTTTTTAAAGTCAGAATGAGTCCCTTCCCTTCACAACTAAGAAATATTAGAAGAAATAATAAAGGATGTCTTATATAAATAGAATTTTTAACATCAGTTTTGTTGTCTGATTTAGATCAGAAAGTTGAGTGTTTCAGAAAAAAACACATTTGAATTGTACTAAGGAATTTTAGGAGATAATATGCTGAATTAAGGTAACTTGTTAATGTAAACAATATTTGGTGGTTATCAATATGGCCTTTGGATAGCTTTCAAATCACAAGCTGCCTAATGCAGTTTCAACAATTAATAGTTAAGATTATCTTTGAAGAGGCACAATCGGAGGTTGGGGATGTTGTTTAATGGTGGCATAGCTGGCATACCTGGATCCCCAGGTTCCTAAAAAAAATAAAATAAAAAAGCACCTAACGAAAGGAATCATTCTTGAGAATCATCTAGTAGGCCAGGATGTAAGTCCTACAAAAAAAGGACCTATTCAAATAAGATAAATATGTATGCAGTAAATTTCATTTTTCTTACTGAGATTTTTATGTCTTCACTGATAGCAGTGCAGTAGTTCTTGTACAAGCCCTTTCAAAAGGAAAGAGGAAAAATGGTTCAACCAGTTAGGATATAAATTCAAATTTAATAGAAAAAATAAATTATTCATCCATATTTATAGCCTGTGTGCTAATGTCTGGCCTTTGCCATCATAGCTGTTTTTTTTTCATGTGAATCAATAATGGATAAGAACCTAGTTGTTTTGAAATGCCAGAAAATCTTTTGCTTTTCTAAATACCTAACTTCAAATTTATTAAATTCATGGTATATTGTACATTACTTCTGATACTTGTGGCTATAAGATATCAGAATTGTTCATCTCAATATCATTCATTTCCTATGATATTTACAACTAGAAGATAGGTGACAATTGCTTTCTAACCAGGGGTGGTCATTGAATATGAGAGCTATATATTCAGTTGATAGAGATGAGATGTAAACTTGGAAAGATTTTGCTATACTTTAAAATAAACAATTATATATTTCTGTTCATAATATTATATAATTGACACTTTTCATTGTGAAACAGATTATGATCATTAATATCTTATTCTTGAAAATTCACATAGTAATTACTTTTAAGTAATGAAATATTTGAAAACTTCTACATCTGCTTAATTGCATCTGTCTCTTTTTCTACCTAATGTACAATTGCCATGTATAGCATTTGTGTTTGGGTTCAGTGATACCTAATTTAAACTTGAGACACTCACCAATCCTGTATGCTATATGCTTAAGAATAAATTATACTACTACAATCTTTTTTCAAATTAAAAATGTAGGTGACTGCCAACATTTAAAATCAGCTCTATCAGCTTAGAGGAAGAAGACTATAGGGTCCTTTAAATACAGGATCATGGCTTCTGAACAAAATATAGTTTTACTTCTTCTTTGTCTATTTGAATCCCCTTTATGTTTTTCTCTTGCCTTATTGTTCTTGCTAGGAATTCCAGTACTAGTTTGAAGACAAGTGGAGAAAGTGACATTCTTGTCTCCTTGATTTTAGAGGAAATGGTTTTAGATTCTCATCATTGAGTATAATGCCAGTTGTATGTTTGTGAAATACAGCCTTTGTTATATTGAGGAATATTCCACATATTCTGACAAAGCTTTTATCATAAAAGTGTATTGGATCTTGTCGAAGTTTTTTTTTCATCCATTGAGATAACTGTGTGGTAATTTTTCTTGTTTCTGTTGATGTGTTGTATTATATTCAGTAATTTACATATACTGAACCAGCTTTGCTTCACTGGAATGAATCTCATTTGAATACAACATATGATTTCTTTGGTTAGTTGTTGAATTTGATTGGCCAGAATTTTATTGAGGAGTTTTCCATCAATGTTCATCAAAGAGATGGGTCCCTTTTTGGGGGAGTGAGTGTAAAGCTGGCTTATTAGAATGAGTTTGATAGTGACCTCTTACTTTCTATTTCATTGACGAGTTTGAAGAGTGTTGGTTATAATTTTCTTTCAAGATCTTATGGATATTGGCTGTGAAGCCATCAGGTCCTGGGCTTTTCCTAGAAAGGAGGTCTATTATTGTCATTTCACTTTCATTATTTGCTATGGGTCTATGTAATTGGCTTAAATCTTCTTGGTTCAGTTTGAGTATATTGATGGAATTCTATTCAACTAGAAAGAAAGATATTGTAACATTTGTAAGGAAATGGAAAGACTTGGAAAAATTATATAAGTAAAGTAAGCCAGAACCAGAAAACATAGATTGCATGGTTTCCTTCATTTGTAGGAGTGAGAATGTGCCTATAAATCTATAAGTAAACACACTAGGTGGTAAGAAAGGGGTAACAAGTGAATTAACTGAAATGTAATAGACTAGGGAGAGTGCAAATAATTTAATTTTTTAAAAAGACTCAGTCAGAGCCAAACAAAATAAGTACCAGAAAATGGGGACTTGCAAGAGAGGAGGATGGGGCCCAAGGGAGAGGGATAGAAGAATGAAGGAAAAAATGGGAAAAATGTAGTCACAAATTCATTGTACATACCACAGAACTGAGAACTAAATATAAAGGGAAGGGGTGGGTCAAATGGGGGAGAGGTGAAGGTGTTGAAGTGATGGCACAGATCAAAATGAATGTATACATAGACTGCCCTGCTAAATGGCAAAAATTCAATATGCAACCTACAATTAATAAAAGTGAGGGAACGGGCAGGGTGGGAAGGCTGCGTGAGAATGTTAAAAAGCATGACATTGATCAAGATCTACTGTATTCATAAACTGCTTCAGTGAATGGCAACTCCTGGTACAACTACTTGAAGATAACAAAAATATTCAAAAGTCTTTTAAAGTCTAGATTGAAATAGAAAACAAAGGGAGAATTTTAAAGTAATATTTGATAAAGAAAATAAATGTCCTTACTACCAAGCTCAGTTGAGTGCTTTCTCTCATTTTTTGAGAACCTACTCTATTACTTCCTCCTATCTGTCAAGATAGGATATGTACCTCCTCTAAGTATACTGCTAAATTTGTTTTAGTTTATAGTGAGGGCATTTCATAAAATTATCTGTGGTTGCTTTCATAACATGCTGATCAGTTATCACCATGAATATACACATAAAATTATCTAGTATACCTGCTGTAAGGCTCCACAAGAGAAACTTTCTCTGGTTTCTCTTTCAAAAATATATTCCTCCTAAACACCTGGGAAGGCTTTTATCTTATTGGCATCATGTTGCTGATCAGCTTAATTAGTGCAACCATTATGGAAATCATTATAGAAGTTACTTTAATGATAGAAGTTTTGTATGAACTATCTATACAACTTCAAATCACATGTGAGTCATACACAGCAAAGTCATCTGCCAGCCCATGTTTATAGCTGCAACATTCACAATAACCAAACTATAGAAAAGGCCTAGGTGCTCTTCAGCTGAGGAATAGATAAAGAATATGTAAATAGATAAAGAATATATAAACTTTTAGGTCTGCCTGGGAGAAACGTCCTCTCCCAATTGCCGGTCCCCCCTCACCACGCCCCGCCCTGGCCCCCTGCGCCTTTCATAAAGGACAGCACATAGTCTTACCAGAAATCATCTGCCCAAAACCACTAATCACCTCTAAATCATTTCACCGTGAGACAACAAACAGACCTCACTTCTGCACACGGGCTGCGGCTCCACCTCCTCCTGTCTTTCCCTACATAATCTCTCTCCACCATTAGTCCAGCCACTGCATGCTACATGCTACTACATCCAGTGTAGGCGGCGGTTTAGTTCTCCCTTAACTCTCTTCTTCCCGAATGGCATGTTGGTCTCCTTTCAGCAACCCCTTACATAAACAATAGAACATTCTTCAGCCATAAAAGGAAATTAATTAAGTCGAGTGCAGATATGTAATCCTGTAATCCTAGTTACTCAGAAGGCCCAGATCTGAGAATTACAGTTCGAAGATAGCCCAGGCAGGAAAGTCCATGAGACTTTCATCTCCAAAGAACTACTCAGAAGCGATTGAAGTGACGCTGTGACTTAAGTGATAGGGCACGAGCTTTGAGCCAAAGCTTAGGGAACAGTGCCTAAGCCCTGATTTCAAGCCCTAGGACCAGAAAAAAAGGAAAGAAAAGAAGGAAGGAAGGAAGGAAGGAAGGAAGGAAGGAAGGAAGGAAGGAAGGAAGAAAGGGAAGGAGGGAGGGAGGGAGGGAAGGAGGGAGGGAGGGAGGAAAAGAGAGAAAGAGAAAAAGAAGGAAGGAAAGGAAGAAAGAAAGAAAGGAAGAAAGAAAGGAAGGGAGGAGGGAGGGAGGGAGGAGGGAAGGAGGGATGGAAGGAAGGAAGGAAGGAAGAAAGAAAGGAAGAAAGAAGGAAAGAAAGTCATTGTCAGGAAAACAGGACTAGAGATCATCATATTAACTCAAATAAGGTAAAGTTTGTAATGTCAAATAATCACTCTCTTATGTTGAATCTAATCCTTAAAAATGAGTGACAGTAATGAAAAATATTCTGTTTGGGTATATCAATAGAAGAGGGTGTGGTAAAAGGAAGGGGTATAAGGAAGTGAACAGAAACTAAGTGTTCTACACACAAATAAAAAATAAAAGAACCTGTCAAATTTGTTCAGGAAAAAGTAAGGAGGAAAGTAGAGGTAGTGATTTAAAAAAAAACACTAATATACACTAATAAAAATTTTAAAAACTAGAAAGAATCAAATTAGGCAAAGCTTCAATACTCTTAAATTTGCAATTTTATGGACTAAAAGCTATCTGTATATACAAATTCCCTTTCTTTTCATCAATAAACTATTAAACATTAAAAAAATTATTGCATATTTACAAAGAGTTGGGGGAAAAAAACCTAAAGAAATAAGACATTTTTAGCCACCAAGTTCATGGATATCACCTAGTAAGGATTTTAAAGTTTTTCTCTAGCACTTTTAACCAAATTAGCATGCTATTGTTGAGTTACATAATAAAAGACTTGAGGAACCTTCTTCTAAAAAAGACATCATTTATTTTTTGTTATAAAATGATCTCCAAAAATCTGTTTCCAGGGCTGGGATGTAGCTCAGTGGCAAAGCGCTTGCCTAGCAAGTGCAACGTCCTGGGTTCGATCCCCAATACCAAAAAAGAAAAGACAAAAAAAAAATACAGTTATAAAAAAAAAATCTGTTTCCAAATTGAAATCCTGGATGATATTGTATGCATTTATGTGATTTGATGCATGAAACATACTTTTTTAATTCATTTAATTTTAAATATTTTGTATTTACTTCTACATTTTCTGTTTGTCTTATATATATGTAAATTAAATACACTTTTAACTTGTTACTTGGAACAAAATAGACTATTAATATGATTATTTATCTTAATGAGGCTTATATAAGTAATAATTACCCAGAGAAAATATGTTCATCGTTTCCAAGTATTTTTTTCTCTCGTACACAGATATTTTCTATAGACACTGATAAACCTAAGAAAAACAAGCCAAGTGAATTTTTCCCCACAAATCAGGATCACCTACCAATCTGGAGATCAACATCTAGACAGAAACTTGATACTGCTTAGTCTAAATGAAACTTTCTACAATAACAAATAAATTGCTTTTTCCCTCAGGCAACTAACAACTTAATCTAGGGAAGTGAAAAGAATCTCTGATTTAATTTATTATGAAATCCATATACTTGTTTAAAAGGTAGAAGGTAGGCCAATTTTTACAACCATTTATTTGGAAATCGAATGCATTTTTATACCATCCAGATTGGTAGAGATATATTATCTTTGACTAACAGAATTTTATCAACTCAGTGTTACTGAGTATATTCTAAAGTCAAGTATAGATTAAACTAATCGGTAAAACCACTGTGAAATGCAATGCTATCCATTGAGATGCTTGGAAAAGCATCAAGGAATAATCTGAGTGAGATAGGTGTTCTATTCTCTTTTCATTTTTCAGAGTAATGGGATTTGCTATTTCAGTGCAGAAGAAAACCTCTGGGCCTTTTGATATTTGACTGAACTTTAAATACTAAATCTATCCTGCACGCAATCTATATTCTCAAAGTAAAATCTGAATGAAAAAGCAAAATCTATGATTAGGAAAATTTAAGTCTGCTACTGCCCTCCTTCGTCACACTTAGCAATTTTAAATTCACCTTCATAAACACAGATTATTCTACAGTTTGCAATATTTATGAAAAGTTCTGCTATACTGATCAATTACTCTAGTAGAAGTACCAAGGTAAGTATTTAAACTACTTCAGAAATAAAGCTATTTTCAAACTTCCAAAACTATACATTTTTTTCCTACATGGTGTCAGTCATTAAGCAGCTGGTCTCATGTAGTTATTTCTTCTTCCTTGTAAGACTGATGTTCATGTATAAGAAAGCACCAAACTACCAATGGAAATTACTGTAGTGTTGAATTCTTGTGTAGGCATTATTATATAAACCAAATTCTTTAAAAAATTATTAAATCAGTTTAAAACATTTCCACTGTAAACAGAGGGAGATGGTTCATGCCTGTAATTCAAGGTACTCAATAGGTGAAGACAGAGTAATGGATAGTTTTAGGCCAGCCTGGGCAAAATTAGCAAGACTTTATTTCAGCTACAAAATAGAAAATACCAAAAGAGGTATTGCTCAGTAGGTACTACACTTGCCTTAACACATGCAAGGTCCTGGGTTAAATCTCCACAATTGAACACACACACACACACTTCCATATTTACTAATAGATATGACTAATAAATGATCATTAGAAGTACAATTGCCAAGAAGAACTTTGTGAAATGAATACTATACTTCATCATCAACATTATACTCTTTTATATCAGTACAGCTTAAAATAATACTGGAAGGACTAAGTATTACATGGCAAGTGTGCCCTTGCCACACTTATTTTTTCAAAGTTCTCTTAAGGAAACATATTCAACAAAAGCAATTGTATATATGTTCCCCAAAAGTATTACGTGTAGTATTATCTGCAACAAAGTAAATTTTCAGCAATAGAGCAAGGCTTGCTAAATGATGAAACATTCATTAACACAACAGGATATTACATACTTATGAAATCAGCATAAAGACTAAGTGGAGACAATGATTTACAATATAGTTTTACATGAAAAAAGAAACACTATATTAGAATTCGTATTTGACACGAACTGTGTAAAATAATCTACGGTTAGAAATAACATGGAAGTAATAAGCAGAAATAGAAACACCTACTACTCTGTTACTCAAATAATAATGGACAATTTTGATTTTTTTCCTTTGCATTTTACTACTAGTAAAAATGGAAAACATGGCCATAAAATCACCAATAACATATCCAAGGCAAAAATCCACAGCACAATCAGAGAAGACAAAAATATTTTAATTTCTTAATAGACTTTACTTAAGAGCAGTTTTAAGGTTACAGCAAAACTGAGCATTAGGGTTTGATGTGTGGCACAAGTGGTAGGCACTTGTCTATCAAGTATAAAGCCTTGAGTTCACACTCCAATATCTCCAAACAAATAAATGAGTAAAAGATAAAATTGAGCATTAAGTACAGAGTTTTCATATACTATTTGCCATATATGTATGCCTATGTATACATGAGTATGTATTTATATATTTAGATACACACACATATCCTCCTCCTACTGTCAATACTGTCAACATAACCAAAATGGTGTGTTTGTCACTGTGGCACATCATTACCACCCAAAGCTAATAGTTTACCATCAGGAATCACTCTTGATGTTTGTACATTCTCTAAGTTTGTGTAAATGTATACTGACATGTTTCTACCTTGCTTCCAGAATAGTTCATGGTCTTTCAAATACTCTTGACTATGCTTATCTATCACTATTCCAGACTCCCCTAAACTCTGGCAATTATTAAGTTTTTAAAATATATTCTGATTTATTACAATGGATACAATTCAGAAACAGCCAATAGGAGAGAGATCTAGAACAATTTTTTAAAGCATACAGAATCACTGCTCTTACATTTTTGTTGCTACATTTATTGAGGTTTAAGAATTTGTATATATTTTGCATTCCTTTACTTTTTTGAGACAGGTAGGAGTGTGTGCCTTTTATAATACAACATTCACTGGACTAACCGGTCAAATAATGTATTTGCTAGGATTATGTGGCACGTTAGTAGTCAGAAGAGCAGGCAGTTATATTTCCACTCACATAGGTTCTTTGTTTAGATTAAAATTGTGAATAGGTAAACTGAAATTCCAATGGGGCCACTAACCTGGAGTCTCGAGTAGCAGTGGCCCTCTCTTAATATTATAACTCTGGGCTTTCAGTGCCAACATCTTAGCTCCCAGCAAAAACTGTTAACAGTTCTCTGGACATCCTTGTTGGCTGCTCCTTTCTTAATAGCATACTATAGCTGTTTCAGCTGCTATTATTCTCTAAAATTCCTCCTCCATCCTTGTCTTCAGAGCTCTTCACTCTCTAAAATCTTGCAATTTCATGACATTTCACTCTCAGGTCTCAAAAGTCTCTTTCAGTTCTCAGAAGCCTCTTGCCTCCTTACCACTTCTAGAGTCCTTCAGAGTTTCAGCTCTCTGCAGTTTCACCTCCATGCTGCTTTCTATTCTTCACTCACTATCATTTGCTGTTGTGCATAGGAGTTAGCAACCTTAATAGGTATCTGTTGTTCATATTAACAGCTAGGCTCAGCCTGCTTTATCAGTGTTAAACATCACAATGGGCAATAAATCTCCTTGAATGAAGCTTTACTAGGGTCTAGGCTGTAACAACAGGAGAGGTGAAGCTCTTGTCACATATGGTGACAAGATTTTTTTACAGAAGAGGCATTAATAGTAGGGAAAGAATTTTCTTCTCAGAGAACAAATATTATTGTTTTAAATAGTATATACATATATCCAAACAAAGAAACCTAAATTTACATTACATAAAAAAGATCCAAGCAGGAAAATAATATGGGGAATTCTTACTATCAGATGTTGGTATTTAATATTACTAAAATATAATAAATAAAATAGTATTGAAAAGACTCAGGAATAGATATTTAGACATTCAGAGGAGCCCAGAAAGATATCCATGAATAGATGTAGAATCCTGTAAAATTCTTTTGGAATAAAAATCACTGAAGCAAATTAGATTATTCCTTGCAAGGATTAGGAAAGTAAATTAGTCCAATGGAATAAACCAAAGGCATCAAAGCTAATAGAAGACACAGATGCTAGATAAGTGTATAGAATTCACTAGGTTTTAGGAAACATGAACTAGAAAACAAATTATTGTTTTCAAGCTGTCAGTATAAAGGACTTTCATGGGATCCATTTTCTCTTTTGTAAAAATAAAAACAAAAGATTACTTCAACTAGTTGCCAAAGAAAAGAAATATTTCTGAAAAGGAGAAAGATTGGTAGTGGGGAATCATTTTCAAAAATTCACAATTTTTTTAGAAAAAATAGTGTCTTCAGGAAAATCAGATAAAAGGGGAAGACCTAATTTAGAGAATACACTCAGAGCCATTAAAAGTTCTGGTATCCCATAGAACAGGAAACTTTTTCTTCACTAAATTCATTAAATAGCTGATAATTTAATAGATGCTAGGCAGTAAATTAGGACCTAAGAAATAAAGAATATATTAGCCAGTGTCTCTGAACCTTAGAAATTGAAAGAGTATTGATAGGGTTAGCAAAACACAAAAACCTATACCTTTATGTGATACTTCTTTAATGTTATAATAATAGTGTTAAGTACTGCAGTGTCTGAGACTTTACCTTCCATGAAAGATAAATAATAACCTGCAACATTTGCACATAGATTACTAAAATATGTAACTATACACATGTATATGCATATATGCTAAACATATAAATGTACATATAACACATATATTTTCAATTTTTAACAGTTACTATTTCTTAGATAATTGTAATTATTTTCAAAATTATTTTCCTCCAAATCAATGCTTTGTTATGTCCTTTATTTACAATGTTTCCTATATATTAGTACCCAAATTATTGTTTCCTACATGTTATAGGATATGTTTTTGATGTGTGTTTGTAGATTTCTTTGCTCCTTTGGAAGGAAATTTGATGATGTGCTGGATAGAATTTTTCAGTTTCAATGTTTATTTTTTATGTTTTGAATAGAATTTTGAACCTACAATTTTATACAAAACCACAGACTTTTTATTAATTATGTTGATTTTATAAGAATTAATTTGGTTAGAAAGCCAGCCAGTTAAATCCATAAACTACACCAATTGATTACTGGCTGACTGTGCATTTTCCTGAAAAAAAAAAAACAAGGGAATTATTGATTTGCTAATATCTGAAGTATATTTTAGGAACCATCTAGCTAATACAGAATTTATCAATCCAAGCATCATGTAATTAAATTCAGTTGACCTGAATAGGCAGCATTTCCTTTCTCTTTCATTGTATAGTATTTTTGTTTGTGAATACAGGTGCTGGAGTTAAGGGAGGGTGATTTCAGATGGAAGAATTCCACTCTTTTCTCTTTTGATGGTAGATGGGGGGAGGGGGAAGCTGGAGAATAACTGAGTACCTAAACTTCTCTGTTTGTTTTGAAGGTTCGCTTTCCTCATTTTACAGATATAGAAAGTCTAGGATAGCTATGTTTTTGCTTCAGGTAAGATCATTAATTACAGATAGAGCTGGGTCACAAACCTTTAACAATGCCATGTTACTCTTTCCAGATCCCTACTTGACACGAGTTATTTCAATCAATTACAACATATATGCACATACGAGTTTTTCTGGAGAAGTCATATGGAGTGAGATAGAAAGAGGTAAATATCATAAATCAAAAGGCTTGTTTGTCTAAAGCAAAAGCCCATCAATGAAATGAACTGATGCTCTATGTGACACAGGTAAGACATACTATATAAATATTTTATTTATAAGAGTCTATATACTGAGTCTCCAATAAGGCCAAAATTCCTGGATCTGGATTAATGGTGATGGAGACATGTTTACCTTTGTCAACTTGTCCTCAGGATATAAATGAATTTGAAGATACAGATTGACCAAGATCCATAAATTGTAAGACTGAGAAAAGCAGAAGATGACTGTGCTCCTCAACTATAAAAAAGTAAATTTTGGTCCAAATATGTTCTTGTTATTTAAGGATTTTCATAAATTATGTTAATGCATGAGAAATATTCAAATACACACATACCATTTTTCTGTAGTGCATCAGTAATATTTGATCACTAATACTTCTTGAGAAGATTTTGATAGGCTATTCACTTAGCCTGAAAAACAGAGTATAAAATAGCATTGACTATGGGCTTTCTTTATACAGAGAAAAAAATTGAAGCCATAGCCAGCTGCCAGATGGAAGATGTGTTTGCAGAGCTCAGAAAACTGCTGCAGAGAACACACTGCTAAACAAAGGCAACTGGGGCCTGCCTTGGCACTTCTTATCTATTTGCAGTTACTCATAAAACTTTAATGTTTGGACATTAAACAGGACACAGAAGAGATATTGCTATGGTCTGCTAAATGTTAGTGCTGGAGGAAGACATACCATTAGAGTTATGAAAAACACAACAGCACAAACAGCTATAATGATTTAAGAGGACATGACTGCTGTCACTCTTACATCTAAGCAGACAGAGTTAACTGATATATATATATATACAGATTGCTTTATATAACTTATTTATCATCTACATGGAATTATACTATCATGTTGGGTAGTGATATATGCTATTGTTGGTAAGTTTATGGGAATAGTTTCAGAAATAATCTCTCCTTGGGGTATCAATATGTAAGAACGTAAGATCCTTGTTAAGCTTAACTTATCCAATTACCATTGAGTAATGTTACCAAGTGTTATTTTTTAAATGAGTGTATAAGTATATTTTTGTGGTACGAGAGATATAAAAAGAACCCTCTCAAATAAAATATGTAATATGTTGAATAAGAGAACAGAATTTGAAGCTGGATAACAGAAAGGTGTTCCTCACTTTCTCTCTCTTACTTTATTACTTTATTCATCTATAAAAACTGACAATATGTTGTTCACATAGTTTAAAGAATAATTTAATAAGACATCATAAAAGTATGCAATTGTCATAATTTATAACAAGATAACAATTATAGAGAATTTGGTTGTTGATGCTAGATTTCTTAAGGTTCAGAATTCTAAACTCTGAGGAAGGATTCTTCAGCAGAACACCCTGGAGAAAATCTGGCCACTCTTTATCACTCTCCCTTTTACCTCATCCCTCCCACCCACTTCAATATTAGTTAGGGCGCATCTCACCCAATTCTAGAAATGATCTATGTATGCCTGTAGGCTAAAACCCAAGTAGTATGAGAATTAGCCAAAAATGTTTTAGTAGTTCTCTTCTTAGCAAGTAAATTGGAAATAGTTCAAGCCTGTCATGCCTGATGAATGAGTTTCTAGAGGTGTTCAAAATTCTCAGTGCCTGTAAGAGCATCTTGTTGAAACTTCTTGACCCACACTAATGGCTGGGCAGCAACTCTGCTGGGCTAGCTGTAGATTAACCTCCCTCTGACAAGCTGTGAATACAGTTTCTGGCCTCAGCCTCTGGTCATTAGTCAGACTCTTCTCCAATATTCTTTCTGTTGCTCACAAATTCATCAGACCACACAAAATGTTCCAGTGACCTATTTAGAATATTTAGAAATAAATATCTCCCCAACCTGAATTTGGGTGTAGTTTTTACTATGGATTTATTCCACCATTCATTCCTTCCCTACCTGTGGTTGTACCCTCTGTCCTGATTGCAGGCTGAAACTCACATAAACTGTTAAAAGGTTTTATCCATCTAGTTATTGCCTTTCCATCCTTGAAACAGCTTCTAGTATTAGTAACACAGCCCAGTCCTATAGTTTAAGACAATCAGGAATTTTTATAAAGTCTCAATTAGCATAGAACTCCTACAATAGGAAAAGTAAATTTGTGCTTTCTGCTTATTATAAAGTTGTTAGTTTTTCTAGGTTAACAAACTTGCTTTTTTGTTTTGTTTTGTTTTCAGTTGTGGTTTGGGTTGAGCCTTGTCCCTGAGCCTCTTTGTGCTCATAGCCACCACTGTACCACTTCAACCATGGCACAACTTCTGGTTTTGAGTGGTTAATTGAAGATAACATTCTCATGGGGACTTTTCTGCCCAGGCTGGCTATGAACTTCAGTCTTCAGATTTCAGCCTCCTGATTAGCTACACTTATAGGCATGAGCCACTAGCACTCAGCCAAACTTGTTAACAAAAAAAAATCTACTGAAATTGACTTTCTTATTTCTGCCATCTACACATACAACAAATAACATTTTTCAATGAAAATAACCATTGGAATTTCAAAACCCATTGGAATTATGGAACATTATGTGTATTATATCTGAATTCAATGTATAGCATACAAAAATAAGAAAAGTTAGGAAAGGGATAGGTTGAGTGACATTGATTGAAATTCATTGTATTCATAAACTGCTTTGTTAAATGGCAACTCCTTTGTACAACTATTTAGAGGCAATTAAAAAAGAAAACAAGTCAAGAAAAATTCAGGAGAAATTAATCAACATTATGCATATTATAAGATATAACATATTATTGTACAAATGATAAAGTAACCAAAAAGCATTCAGTTTGGAAATATGAAGAAATAGAAGCTAATGATTGTTGTTGTCTTCAAGGATACTTTAAGGACCATCATCCATAAACTGAAGTTTGACAATATCAAGAATCTTGCTAGGCAAGGCATGCTTTAACATCAACTGGGAACTCATTAAAAGAATGCAGAATCTCCATATGAGCATTAGAGGCTCAAACCAGTAATCCCAGCTATTTAAGAGATTAAGATTAGGGAGATCTTGGTAGGAGTATGGCCCAGTAAAAGAAGTTTAGTATATATACACAATGGAATTCTATACCTCCATCAGAAAGAATGACATTGCCCCATTTGTTAAGAAATGGAAAAACTTGGAAAAAATTATATTAAGTGAAGTAAGCCAAGTCCAAAGAAACATAGGTCCCATGGTTTCCCTTATTTGCAATATCTAATATATGTATGAGTCAAGCAGAAAAGGTCAGATGATGTGATGTTAGGAAAATGAACCCTTAGATATGCATTTTAATGTTTTTTTTCTTTCATGCATTTGTTTCTAATGCATTTATAAGATTATCTCTTTGTTGCTTTGTATGTCCCTCCCCCACAGTATAACCCCTGCTTTCACTATATTTGATGTCAGTATAACTTGTGGAGGAGATGGGGAAAAACAAGTCATTTAAGGATACAGGTTTACAACGTTGGTGCGGTTGGGGGTGGAGGGGGAGAGGGGAGGATTGGGGAGGGGGGGAAGCTGGGAAGGGATATGAAGGGTAAACAAAGGAGGAGGCTGCAATGCTTGGTAAGAAATGTACGCATTATCCTGCCCATGCAAGTGTAACCCCTCTGTACAGTATGTTCACAAATAAAATAAAATTAAATTAAAAAAATGGACAGGTTGTAATAGCTCAGGGTGATTTCAGGCTGGACTAAGAGGACAGTCTCAGGAAGGGGAAAGCCACTGGTTGCTGGTAGGCCACAGTACCACCCACATCCAAGGGCTGCAGAGATATTAAGTAGCAGATTACAACCACCTTCTTAATATTCTAACACACAAAGCTAACTCCCCCCTCCAACACACACACACACACACACACACACACACACACACACACAAAGGCTGGGTGGAGACCAGCAAAGTCTCCAAGTTTGTAAAGCAGAACTTTATACTGGCTATTCAAACAAACAAATTTGATTATTCAACTATTCACTCTGAATTATAAATAAGGTTAGCACTACCTGGGTATGGCAATGTAGGTAACTGCCACACCCCCATATCAAGAAGGCTTCTAAATTCAACTACTCCACAAGGAAAGCTACCACCACAAAGACTCTGTTAAGAAATAATAGCAGACATTGGAAGACAGAAGGTTCTACACAAAAAATAAATGGAGAACCTTTTTATAAAATTTTCTGTTCTTCTTAGGTCTTTTGTTTTTCCTTTTTCATTGCTCTTCTGCTTAGTCTTAGATATAGAGTCTAGAGTGATTAATAGGCCTCTTAGTTGTGTGCATACTTCATCTGGCTATATTTTTGATTGCTCAATTTTCAATTTCTCTACTTTTCTTAGTATTTTTAAAATGTTAATACTTTTTATATATAATTTTAATTGTTTTTATTTGAGATCATAGCTTTCTTCTTTTGGTTACTTTCCTTTTCTGTATTCCTCTATTCTTATTTTATCCTTCCTCTCTTTTCACTGTATTGCTTAATATTTCTTTTAATTTCACTTTAACTTGTTTCTTTTTTTTGGGGGGGGGTCCGGTCGTGGGGCCTGAACTCTGGGCTTGGGCGCTGTCCTTCAGCTCTTCATCTCAAGGCTAGCACTCTACCACTCGAGCCACAGCACCACTTCTGGCTTTTTTCTTTTTTCTTATGTGGTGCTGAGGAATCAAACCCAGGGCCTCAGGCATGCAAGGCAAGCACTCTACCACTGAGCCACCTTCCAAGCCTCTAACTTGTTTCTTTTATTTCTGATACTTCTCTCCTTCTTCCTTTTTGTGAGACTGATGATCCCTAATTATTTGTCTGGAGATAGTGTATTTGTTTCCATTTTGACTGTGTATAATTGGCTCATCTGGCTATCTTTTTGGTTCAGATTGTTTTATTGCTAACAACAGATTTGCTCACTGGCTACAACTATGTGTAATCTCTTTTCCTGAACCACAATACCCTTCCCCAAACAAAGAAAAGGAAACTTAGATGGAAGAATAGCTATCACTGATTTCGAACCTCTAAATCTCTGCAATTTCAGCTCTGGGTTGCTTTTTTACTTAAAGTTGTGTTCTGTCATGGTTTTAGATTTGCTTTTGTTTCCATCTGGGCAGAACAAAGAACCATATCTTGACCCCAAAAAACAAAAATATTCTGAAAGTGAAAGGCTAGAATAAAATCTATCAAGCAAATGGCCCTATAGACAAGCCAGAGTTGAAATACTAATATCAAATAAACTAGACTTCAAATTAAAATTGTGAGAGGAGACAAAGAAGGACATTACATACTAATAAAGGGATCTCTTCAAAGGAGGATATAATGATTTTAAATATCTATACACTAGATGCCAGAGCATCCAACTTCATGAAACAAGTAATACTTACAATGAACACAAATAGATACAAACATATTGTTTTTTGGTAACTTTAACACATTACTGTTGCCTCTGGATGGATCAACCTGGCAAAAACCCAACAGAGAAACCTCAGAACTAAACAATTGCATTGACAAACTAGACTGAACAGACATCTACAGAATATCTCACCCAGCAGCATCAGAATATACACTCTTCTTAATAGTATATGGTATATTCTCCAAAATATATCATATTTAGGGCACAAAGCAAATCTGTGCAAATTCAGAAATACAGAAATTATTCTGTGGATCCTATCAGACCACAACAGAATAAAAATAGAGCTTGACATCCAAAGCCATTATAGAAAATTCTCTAACTCATGAAGACTAAACAATAAATTGTTGTAGGACTAGTGGGTCATTAATGACTTCAGAATGGAAATTCAAACACTTATGGAACTTAACAAAATGAATATATAAAATACCAGTTCCTCTGAAATATAGCAAATGCAGGAGTCATGGGAAAAATGTATAGTTCTGAGTACCTACATCAACAAATTGAATAAATTTCAAATCAACAATTTAATAATGTACCTTAAGCTCCTTGAAAAAGAGGAACAGGACAACCTCCCCCAACCAGTAGGTGGAAACAAATAATCAAAATTAAATCAGAAACAAATGTATTAGAGACAAAAAAAAAACCAAACTACTGAATCAACAAAAACTTAGTTCACTGAAAAAATTAACAAAATTGACAGAACCTTAGCAAATCTGACCAAAAAAAGAAGAGAAGATACCCAAATAAAATCAAAGATGAGAATGGAAACATCATGGCATAGCAAGCATGAGCCAAAGCATTTATGGTGATAGCTTGCAAACTTTTATGCTAACAAATTGGAAAATCTGCAAGAAATGAAAGAATTCCTAGGAAATATTGATATACCCAAATTAAACAAAGAAGATTTGAAAAATTAAATAGACCCATAATAAGAAATGAAATAGAAATTGCAATAAAAGACCTTCCATCCAAGAAAAGCCTAGGACCAGATGGATCACAGCCAAATTCTGTAAGGCATTCAAAGAATTCAAAGCGGTACTCCTCAAACTCTTCAATGAAATTGAGATGGAAAGATCACTAATAAACTCATTCTATGAAGCCAACATAACCCTCATCCCAAAACCAGATAGGACCCAGCACCAGTAGCTCAGGCCTATAATCCTAGCTACTCAGGAAGCTGAGATCTGAGGATCACGGTTCAAAGCCAGCCTTGGCAGGAAAGTCTGTGAGACTCTTATCTCCAAGAAACCACTCAGAAAACTGGAAGTGGCACTGTGGTTCAAGTGGTAGAGCGCTCACCTTGAGCTGAAGAGCTGAGGGACCATACCAGGCCCCGAGTTCAAGCCCCACGACCGACAAAACACACACACACACACACACACACACATACATCAAAAAAAGAGAAGTATAGACTCATTTCTTTGATGAACATCAATGTAAAACTTCTCAATAAAATTCTGGTCAACCAATTCAACAACTAACCAAAAGGAAAAAAATCATGCACTGTGATTTAATGGGATTCATTCCAGGGATGCAAAGCTGGTTCAATACACACAAATCAGTGAATGTAATTCAACACATGCACAGGAGCAAGGACTAAGGACAAGAATCACATGATCATCTCAATCAATACAGAAAAAACATTTGACACGATCCAACGTCCCTTTATAATGAAAGTCCTGGAGAACCTAGGAAAGCATGAAACATTCTTCAATATAATAAATGCTGTATATGACAGATATGATAGACCTACAGACAGTGCTACACTCAATGGTGAAAAGTTAAAACCATTTCCTGTAAAATCAGGAAAAAAAACAAGGATGTCCACTCTCTTCAATATAGTACTAGAATTCTTAGCTAGATCAATAAACCAAGAGACAAACATAAAGTGGATCCAAAAAAATTCACCTTCGTTTCAGGTGACATGATCGTATACTTAAAGAACTTCATAAATTCCTCTCATAAGTTACTTGAGCTGATCCAAAACTTTGGCAAAGTAGCAGGATATAAAATTAATCCACAAAAATTAGTAGCTTTTCTGTATGCCAACAATGAGAAGAGCTAAGCTGAAAGTAGAAAAGAAACTCCTTTTGTAATAGGCTAACCAATCCCAAAACCCTATTAATTAATTTAACCAAAGATGTGAAGGATGTCTATGATGAAAACTTTAAAGACCTGAAAAAGGAAATTAAACTAGATTTAAGGAAGTAGACAAACCTCCCATGCTCCTGGATTGGAAGGACTAACATCATGATAATAGTAATACTGCCCAAAGCTATCTGCAAAGTAATGCAATACCCATCAAAATCCCAACAACATTCTTCAATGTTATAGAAGAAGCAATCCAAAAATTTATATGGCGTACAAGACTCCAAATAGCAATAACAATCCTTAGCAGAAAGAATAGTGATGAAGGAATATCAATACCAAACTTAAAGCTGTAGAAAAAAAAAACTGGTACTGACATGAGAATAGGCCTGTGGACCAATGGAATAGAATAGAAGACCCAGAAATGAACCCATAGACCTATAGCGACCTAATCTTTAATAAGAGAGCCAAAAACAAATGATGGAAGAAAGATAGAAAGATAGCATTTTCAACAATTGGTGCTGGCACAACTGGCTATACACATACAGAAAACTGAAGCCAGATCTTTAAATATCACCCTGCACCAGAATCAATTCCAAATATATCAAAGACCTCAATGTAAGACTAGGTACCCTGAAATATTACAGGAAGGGATAAGATAAACACTAAGGCTCATTGGCTCAGGTGGAAACTTTCTATGTAAAGATCCAGAATCACAACAAATCAAAGGAAGAGTAGATAAGTGGGATTACAATAAACTGAAAAGTTTATGTATGTTAAAGGACATGAATAGAAAGATAAATAGATAGCCCATAGAAAAGGAGATGATCTTTACTTTACATAGTTATATGTATCTGACAAGGAAGGGCCTCATATCTAAGATATACTTATAACTCAAAAAAATTAAACCTTCCTAAAACAAATCTTCAAAATAACAACCCCATTAATAAATGAGCTCAAGGCTTAAAAAGTGACTTCTCAAAGAAGAAATAAGAATGGGCTACACTAAAGCCACTCATGATCTTGTTCATTCATTGCAGCACTGATTAACATAGCCAAGATATGGAATCAACCCAGATGCCCCACATTGGACAAATGGATCATAAAAATATAATATATATACACAATGGAATTCTATACTTCCATAAGAAAGAATGGCATTGCCCCATTAATATGGAAATGGAAAGATTTGGAAAAGACTATACTAAGCAACGTAAGCCAGAACCAAAGAAACACAGGCTGCATGTTTTCCTTCATTTTTAATATCTAGAATGTGCTTATAAATCTACAAGTAAACCCAATCTACAGTAAAAGACAAATTATTATACCTGGGCATGATGAATGAAACAGCAAGCGCTCTACCACTGAGCCACCTTCCCAGCCCTTTTACAATATTTTTTTTAAATACCACAGCTTCAATTTACAAAGAATAGTAGAATGTTTGAGGCAAACTATCCACTTTATCCTAATTTCTGTTAAGATTCTTTATATTTAAATATTTATTAGCAGAGATATTAGGCATTTGTTCTCTATCAAGAAGATTATGAAGTTTGTAAAGATTTTTCAAATTCTGTCAAATTCTTATGGTTCTGCTCTCAAATATATACATTTAAGAAAATGAAAGATTATAATTACAAATTGTCCTGGGTTCTTATCTCTTGTGTTTTTCTACAGCAAATTTATTTCTTACTTACCAGCTTTTACTCCACAAGATTATGAGTTCTTTTTGCCTAGAAATAATGTCTAAGCTATCTTTGTATACATCCACCAACAGATGAATGCCTAACTCAGAAGGGAGAAAGATGGTACATATTTATGTAACAAATGAATGAAAAAAATGAATGAGTGAGAACATGGGACTAGAACATTACATGATATTATTTTATGTACTTCCAGATATAACATGACTATCCATATTAGAAATAAAAACTAGTTGTTTAACATGCTACATAACATATGACATAATGCAGATTCAGATAGGAAGATTATCCTAGAACATTCAGGCAGGCCAAATATAGTAAACCCTCAAAAGAAGAATGGATTCTATAGCTGAAAACAGAAAAAGACTACAAAATGTCAGGGCAGAGGGAGTCAATGAATCACTGATGAAAAATGAGTCAGAGCCAACAAACAGTAAGAAAATGGGTACTACAGTTCTACAAATGACTATAGACAAAATATTCATACATGTATGAAAATGGAGGTTGTATGAAAAAGTCAGCTTGATGAGATTGATTTGAAAATAGAGATGAGGGAAGAAGTGGAATAATAGAGGGGTAATTATGATCATGAAGCATTGTATATAAAAAAGGACTTGTTAAAATGAAATCCCCTTGTACATCTAATTAATGACAATAAACTATATGCTATTCTACATAGTTTTGGAAACAGATTTTTTTTCTCTGAGTTTGATAAAAAAAAAAAAACATCGCTCAAGCCAAGCTCTTCCAGACTTCCAGACAAGAAACAGAGAGAGAGAGAGAGAGAGAGAGAGAGAGATGGAAGGAAGGAAGGAAGGAAGGAAGGCAGGCAGGCAGGCAGACAACTGTAATCTGCTATAATAGGCAAATTTATCCTTAGCTTCACATAAACCTGTTTCATTGTGTCATTTCCAGCTATTCAGATTTCAATATGGAAACTGAACACTTATAAATAGACCAGATCTGTGCAATAATATGACCATAAAACAAAGAAAGGCCACTTTGTCTGAAATTAACAACATAAGTTTTTACTAAATAAAAATGTTTCAAAATAAAATATGACCAAGATAAGTTTTGTGTTATAAATAAATATCATGTATTTCAATTGGTAAATCATCTTTCAGCCAGGTGTTGGTAGCTTTTGCCTATAATCCTAGCTACTCAGGAGGCTGAGATCTGAGGATTACTGTTCAATGCCAGCCTAAAATGAAAGTCCATGATACTCTTTCCTCCAGTTAACTATCAAAAAAGCAGAAACAGTCAGATAAATTGATGTTAGGTGAAATGCACCCCAAGATAAGGATTCAAATGGTTTTTCTTTCTTGTTATTGTTTCTAACATATTTATAAGATGATTTCTTTGTTGCTTTGTATGTCCCTCCCCCACAGTATAACCCCTGTTTTCACTGTATTTGATGTTGGTATA
>NW_012267283.1:6771746-6776050 GCF_000151885.1 Dipodomys ordii | reverse complement strand
TGAAGGGTAAACAAAGGAGGAGGCTGCAATGCTTGATAAGAAATGTACGCATTATCCTGCCCATGTAATTGTAACCTCTCTGTACAGTATGTTCACAAAAAAAATTTAAATTAAAAAAAAAGACCTCCACTTCTCAATCTAATAGCTGGATGTAACAATGAATGTCCATTATCCTAGGTATGTAGAAGCTGAGATCAAGCAAGATTGCTATTCCAGGCCAGCCAGAGCAAGAACAACCACAAGAATCCCTCTCAGAAGAAATTGTGTAGTAGAATGTGCTTGTCATCACAAGTATATCAGTAAGTGAGGTGGGGGAGGAGGAGTGAAAACAGGAGCTTTGTGGCTATAAATTGGCCTGAGCAGCACAAAAAAGAGTGGTGTTATTGCTCAGAGGTACAATGCCTGCCTAGCAAACGTAAGACTCTAAGTAGAAACTCCAAAACACAGAAGAAAAAGTAAAGCTAAAGAAAGAGAGAAAGAGAGAAGGGGGTGGGAAAGGAGAAAGGGAAAGAGGAGAGAGAGGAATAAAGGAAGGAAGGAAGGAAGGAAGGAAGGAAGGAAGGAAGGAAGGAAGGAAGGAAGGAAGGAAGGAAGGAAAAAAACAAATAAAAATATCAGGTCTCATTCCAAACTGATTAGACTCTGCATTTTAAAAGAAGATCACCAGGTAGTTCCTACATGCTCCTTCAGGTAGAGAAATGTTTAGTAAATACAGTAATTACTTACTATTTTAGATAAACTGCATAAACCCATGCATGCCCAAAATCAGATTTCTGGTTTAGCTTTTTCCAGGGGGCAAAAAAGCCAGGTAATATGAGATTTCACAACTACCACTCAGGGAAGTTTGGGAAACTGCTCCAATTGACAAAACTAAATCTAGATTTTGACTACAGTTTCTAAAACTTTCTTCTCATACAAGAACAAGCTGGTTTAGGCAGTAATGAGCCTCAGTCATGAAGCTTTTATAAGTAGATGCTAACCATCTGTCAGAAATGACAAAGAAAGGAAGTTTGTTCTCTGTGGGAGGTAGAATATGATGATTCTGTGTTTTCTTCAGAATGTAAAATGTAGATTCTTCTAAATCCAGCTGTGAATTCTCAAGCCAATTTGTAGAGACAAACTTACTAATAAAAGCCCTAAGGCAAATCCAAGAATAAAAATGTTGACCTCCATTTCTGTAGGCCATTCCCACTTCTGCCTTTCATGAACATTTGCTGGTAATTCAAATAAACCATGATCCCAATGGCACTAAGAACTGAAAATAGGTTCACGATTTCCAGGAAGTAATTAAGGGTTTTTCTACTAAGCTCAGCTTGAATTAACTTCAAGGAGTCTTGCAGCTGCCTAGATTTTTCACACCAAGTCATGTCATGGTGCATAATTTGATGCTGTAATTTATTCACAGTTAATTCTTATTAAATGAAACCCAGTGGCAGTTTTACCATAATAAGGAAAGAAAGTACCACTTGTTTTATTGCCAGAAAAAAATTGTTCACTGAGGTGAAAAATAGGGACTCATCTATGATCTGTTAATATACAGGTAATTGTTATGAAGAGTTTGAAAATTAGTAGGCTACAAGGGTTCTCAGGTGGAACTACTATGAAATTTTACTCTTATTTCTCTTTTATTACTCTATTTGAAGATAAGGCATCCATTAGAGTTTTATCCTTCTATTTCAAACTCCAGTACAAAGTTACACCACTCAATCAGAATTTTCCGACAGATAGTTCAACAAAATGAGACAGCCATCATTTCATTTGGCCCTGCTCTCTTTTTTACATATATTAAAGTTATCATAAAGGGAAAAACAGTTATTCTGAGAAAAGATGGAGAGTAAAGAGAAGAGAATACGACAGGAGAGAGTATTGATTTTGCCAGTCTAAAGCTTAGATTTAAAGTGTATGATCCTTTTCTTGATTCAAGTGTACATCACTTACATGAGTTTGAGATTTGGGTTGGGAGGGTTGATCTTAGTGGAGAGAAGTACAAAGAGTGATGAGAAACTAGGTGAAGTTCTGTGATGTTCATCTAATGCCATTTGCTGTCATTTTAAGAAATAGTCTTTCCCTCAAGTTTGCATCTAATAAGTTATAATTGAACCTGTCTCAATAGCCATTCATGCTAAAAATCCCATAGTCATGCTCAATATTCCTTTTTCCTCAATTCTACCTCCAATTTTGTTGACTTTTTTGCACTATTCATATATTTTAGACATAAATCCCCTGTTGGATAAATATATGGTAGATTTTCTCCCAATGACTCTGGTCATTGATTCTTTTGTTTTGAAAGAGCTCTAACTTGATTAAATCCCATTGATCAATCCTTGGTCTCATTTCCTGAGCATTCTTATTCAGAAAATAATTGTTTGTGCTTAAATGTTGATGCATTTTTCCTCAGTTTTCTTCTAGTACTTTTAATATTTTACGTTTTCCATTAAAATATTTGATTCGCTTTAAATTGACTTTCTGTAGACTAATACCTTACAATTTGGTGTAATATAGGTCTTGTGGCATATGTTTTTTAAAGATTTTGCCTAATATCTGTGCAAACAAAACCAGAAAACATATTTTTCTCAGGCAGCCAATATCCTTTTTTATCACCAAAGCTAAGTAAGTAGAAACTCATTATTTGCAGAAGGAAATTAGAAAACTAGGCACTTTTGTCTACTGTCTGAAGTTTTGCACACAAAAAAAGCTTGAAAGCAAAGATGATAATACTTCTCAGCTACAATTAGTGATTCAGTGCTCAGCAGCAGTCATCACATTAAAACACATAGAATATACTTAGCTGTTTATTTAAAGTAAAGGCTTTATCATTGAGTAGATGAAAATGCGGTTAAATCTCAGTATCTGTTGTGTGAAAAAGGAAACTGAACCATTTTTGCATGACGCTCTTTCCCAGAAACATTTCAAAATCAATCATGTAAATTTTAAGGGAAAAATCACAAAAGTTTTGAAACTAAAATAAGAAATGTCTTGACTAGGAGAAAACCAATAAAAAGCACAAAACAAGCAAATGAACATTTGTCTGATATTGCCTTCCAGATCAGTTTCAAATCATCATGTGGATGAGAATCTCATATATAGAAGCAAATTTAGAAAAGTGCTGTGTTGCAGATAGGGCCAAATCTGTATGAATCAAAAGAGAAGATAGTTTACAGTTCCCTTTCAGATTTTGTGAGCTAATAGATTTTAATATATTCTGATTATGAAATGATTTATTCAGAAACTAAGGTACCAATTATATCTTACAATTGTTGGGAAGCACACAGCATAATGATTTAATGCTATTATTGTTCTGAAGTACTAAATACATTAGACAAAAGTTCTCCAGAAAAACATAATACACACACACACACATATATATATATAGGTATATATTATTGACATTATAGCATTGACTCACAGTATAGAACCTAGAAAACCTAAAGGCTTTTTTTTTAGAGACCCACAAAAATCAACAGTTAGTTCTAGACTAGGCCACAAAGCCTAACAACTAGAAAAATTGAGTTTATTTCCAGTTCAAACACTGGTAGGCTCAAAACTAAAGAAGAAATGATATTTCAACTTAGGTTCAAAGTCAAAATAAAGAGCTGATAAGATATTGATCAAGATGTATTATATTCAAAAAGTACTTTGTTCAGTGGCAACTCCTTTGTGCAACTACTTAAAGATAATTTAAAAAAAAGATCAGAAGGAAAAACTTTTTGTTGTATTCAAGACTGACTGATCAGAAGAGTCCCATTCATAATGGAGACTACTTATGCTTCTCTCAGCGTAGTGATTTAAATGTTACTCTCACTCAAAAGCACCTTTAGAGAAGCAAATAATAATGAACAGAGTAGGTGCTACTCTAACACTGAGTAGAATTAGATGTGAAGAAGAAATTCTGCTGTGCCCTGGCATAGTAAGGTAGGTTCAGATAATAACAATATATATATATGTGTACTGTAAAGTTCAAAATGTTAGAAGTGATTTTTGAATGTTTTCACCACAAAGAAATGATAACTGAAAAGGGAGAATTAAGCTGATTTAAAGACTACAAAGTGTACCTGTGTATCAGAATGTTCATGGTACGCGATTACTGTGTACAATTGTTACGTTCTTATGTGTTAGTTAAAAGTAAACTCTACAAGTTATACTGACATCAAATATAGTGAAAGTGGGGGTTATACTGTGGGGGAGGGACATACAAAGCAACAAAGAAATAACTTGTGGAGGAGATGGGGAAAAACAAGTCGTTTAAGGATTCAGGTGGACCTGTTGCAACAATGAGAAGTACAAATTGTCATGTCAAAAAACGA
>NW_012267283.1:6743425-6756916 GCF_000151885.1 Dipodomys ordii | reverse complement strand
TTGCTTTGTATGTCCCTCCCCCACAGTATAACCCCTGTTTTCACTGTATTTGATGTTGGTATAATTTGTGGAGGGGAAGGGAAAAAAACAAATTGTTTAAATAGGGATACAAGTGGACCCATTGCAACAATGAGATGTATAAGACATTATGTTGAAAAATGAACTTTACAACTTTTACAAGGGGGGGTGGGGGAAGGGGGCGGAAGCGGGGGCGGGGTGGCGGGGAGATGGAAAGGGATGGGAAGGATGGGAAGGGGAAACAAAGGAGGAGGCAACAATGCTTGATAAGAAATGTACTTATTACCTTGCTCATGTAATTGTGGCCCCTCTGCATGGTATTTTCACAATTAAAAAAAATATATATTTCTTTACTGAGATTGACTATGTACATTCACAATACTGTGGCATACTTAGCTAGTCACAAACACATTTTAACCTTCTCAATTAATACTCATCATTATCTTAATCTATAAAGTTCATGGACTTACAAACTTTAACAATAAAACTATTTCTTACAAATTGAGCGATATATACATTTCATTTGCTTTCTTTCTCTTTTATTCCCATCTTGTTCTCATTCTCATCTTTCAAAGATTAATACTGGCAAGTATAACATGTATATATAGAGTAATTTGATCTATATGCTTGATGTTAATATATGTGTAATTATTAGGTCACAGATTAACTAGATATCATCATGTGAACTTTATAACATCTTTTTTTTAAGTAGCTGAAGTTGAAATTTTATTCTTGCTCTTAAGAAATCAGAAAAATAAGTATTATTAACTTCACTTACTTGCTCATCCATTTCTAGTGACAGAAAAAGAACCATCTTTTCTTTTTTTTCTTCTTCTTTTTGTCAGTCATGGGGGCCTGAACTCTGGGCCTAGGAATTGTTCCTCAGCTCCTCAGCTCCAAGGCTAGTATTCTACCACTTGAATCACAGCACCACTTCCGGATTTTTTTTCTGCTTATGTGGTGTTGAGGAATCAAATCCAGGGCCTCATGCATGCAAGACAAGCGCTCTACCACTGAGCCACCTTCCCAGCCCTCACAGAATTTTTTAGAGCCACTTGTTCTCAGAACATATATATTTCCTCAATGGACCTCTTTTCCCCTTGGATCTTCTACATGTTTTCCAGACTCTATGTATGAGCAATTAAAAATACTATCATAGGTAACAATCTCGACATCTCCCTCTACTTATGTGGTGCTGAGGAATCAAACCCAGGGCCTCACACATGCAAGGCAAGCATTCTAAAACTGAGCCACCTTCCCAGCTTCAAGAATCTTATTTTCTAGTTACAACTTTCAGGAAGTTTATACAAGGTGGACAGTTCCTCCTTCCTTTCTTCTCTTGCTCTGAGAACCACTCACACATCCATGTGTAAAGAATGGACTTGAGGATAAGTACAGCAGACTCTTCTGACAGTCTTATCAGATCAGGGCTCTGGAAGACAAGCTCATTACCAAGAAGTTGCAATGAACAATTTATTCCATAATGCACAGACCCTCCCTCTGTTTCTTATTAATATGATTATGAGGGATGTACAATCTTTCTGGACTAAATAAAATTGGGCAGTTTCAATATACATACTTTTTAGGGTTAGTTGAATTTTAGAAGAAAACTTTACTCAATCTCTTTGTTCTCTTTTGGTGGGAAGGGCCTCCTAAGTATGTGTTTTCTGTCACAAATATAGTTTTTACTTTATTTCTTCTTTTATTGCCACTCACCCTTCCCCTAGTTAGTTGAAATTCTGCTTTCTGATGTCCTACTTGCCTAATCTGTTTATCTAAGTGCATAGACTTTATGATTGTCATACCAGTAAGCTTTTGCATCATGTAAGCAACTTTTCATTCAGTATCAGATATCTTGTCTTTAAAATAGTCCACTACTGACTCTACTTTCCATATAGCCCTGACTAGTTTTCGTGAATTCCAAATCATTCATTACTAGGGCCCAGTTGCCTCATTGTGAGCATACCCATACCTCTGTCTATAGTCTACCTCCACTTAAACACAGCTCTAATCTTTTACTAGCATACTAATCATCTTGCCTACAACTAGAAGCCATAATCAAATATTTCCCTGAGACGCCAGCATCCCAGAAAGTCACTGAGATCAGGTAGTATGTCTATTATCATTCTGAGCTCTAACTTGCATGCTGTTTCAGGACAATATCCTAGGACTGAACCTAGTTGTCAGCTCACTCAGCTTAGGTGGCTGAGTTGAATAAAAGAATGCCAATGACTCTATATTCAAACCTTTTTAGAGTGTCATGAAAGAGTGTGACTTTCCTCTCCAGAAACAGAAATTTGGGCTTTGAGATACTGGACTGAGACCTGTCAGAGAAACAAATCATGAAAAACGGTATTATTCTCTCATTACCTAGAAACCTGGAGGCCCAGGGACTAACTCTCCTGATTCTCAGCTCCCTAACAACAAAATACTAAAATATAATTTAGACACCATTCATCCAGAGGTGTGAAATTATCATATATTACTATAAGTAGATTTTCTCAGTGCCTATAAGGCACTATAAGGCTACATCCCTATTGACTTGAATTGTCCCACTTACCACCCCCCCCACACACCTCTGCCCATCAAGACATCATGACAGTCACAGGCCACATGATAGCTTATAAGACATTATACCCTTACACAAAAATAGACTCACTTCCTCCTCAACCAAACTATAGCAAATTTTGAACACAAAAGCTATAGGCTCATGATTAAAAAGATAAGGAACCTAAGCTTTAAAAAAATGATAGGGAGCAACTAAGAAACAACAAACTAATTAAATCAGAGCATGAGATTAAATATGGACAATCTGATTCCAATTCTGAGTCTAGGAGTTATTAGAGGGGATAATACAGAAAATGGAAACTATGTTGCTGGACAATGGCTCTGAAAGCTGCTGGCCAATGTAGTATCATGTTGTGAGGAGGCTTCTATTGTCTCAGAGGTCAGAGTAAAGTCACACTGAATTAAAGGTGACACCTTCTACTTTTTAGTGATGACAATAAAAGAACCAGAGTAGTGTTTATATATTTTTAATACTAGTTGTTTCAATCCCAATTAAGATAATATTTCAATAAACCACATAGGGAATAAGTATACAATAGAGAACTTCTGAATTATAAGCACATTAGAAAAATTTTAGTTTTCCATGCAAAAGCCTTCTTTCTTAGGAAACATCCAAATCCTTTTTGGCAGAAATTTTACAAAAAAACAGAGTGTCTTCAGTGTCTAAAAAGCCCTGCTCCCAATCTGACTTCCAAGCCTTGTGCTCTGCCCCTCTCACCCCTCCTCCTCATATGTGACCTCTGTCCCTCTAACTCCACAATACTGTCAGTTCCACAAAATGCCAAATCTTCTTATTTCCAGGTCTTTTCTTCTATTTTAATTTTTGTTTGGAACATTCTTATTCCACTCATTCTTTTTGTCATTTTTCCACAAATCAACTTATCCATCATTACTGGGTAATCTTCCTTAATGCCTTTGATTACAGATTTCTTTTATTGAAGAACTGTACTATATTTTTTGGTAAAGACATAACTCACTAAAAGTAAGCTCCTGAACAGAAAATTTCCATCTGCTGTAAATGTGCCTGGAATAAATTATAAGCTCCAAAAATATTTTTGATGTAATGTTGTATACTTACTGTTAAACATTATTTTATATCCAAAGTTACTTACTTTTATAAGAACTCAAATTAGAACACAATTAATAAATGAACTAATGAGTTAAAGAGAGACTTCTCAGAAGAGGGAGTAGAAATGGCCAATAGACACATGAAGACATGCCCATCTCTGGTCATAAAGGAAATGTAAATCAAAACACTACTGAGATTCCTCCCATACCCCAGTTAGAATGGGAATACAATGTTGGTAGGAATGTAAGCTTGTTCAATGACTCTGGAAGACATTATGGAGGTTCTTCAAAAAATTAAACATAGAACTACTCAATGATCTAACATTAACACTCCTGGGCATTTATGCAAAATATTACAAACCAGGTTATAGTAAAGCAACCAGTACAACCATACTTTTTACAGCACTATTTACCATAGCCAAAACTAACTAGAATCCACCAAGATGCCTCTCAGTGGACAAATGGGTCAAGAAAATATGATACGGATATACAATGGAAATTTACTCATCCATTAGAAAAAAATGATATTATACCATTTGTAAAGAAATGAGAAGGTCTGTGAAAATATATGTGAAGAGAAGTCAGGCCCAGAGAGACAAAAGATCCATGCTTTCCATAGAAGGCAGGTTTATGTTATAAATTTATAAGTAATTATGTTGGGTTGATATGCAAAGGTATATAGATGCATTAATTGAGATACGGTAGATATTAGGGAGTTCTCAAATAGTGTAGTTCCTTAGAAAGCCAAAATTAAAGTTCAGCAAAATAAAACACCAGAAAGCAAAAGGGGTGGGATTGATTCAAGGGGAAAAGAGTAGACAAATGGAGAAAAGAAAAGGAAATGCAGACAAGAATCCAGAGGTTCCTATGAAATTAAGTATGGGGAAGAAGTAGGAAGCAGGAGCTCAGTGAGTATGTTGAAAGGGGTGATAATAATCAAGATATGTTCATAAGTTGCTTTGTTAAATGGCAATTCTTTTGTACAACTAGTTAAAAGAGAATAATTAAAATAAAATAAATAAGATTTCTATCTTTAGTTGAGAGTAGGCACTTTAAATGAGTAAGTCTCTGCGAAACCAACATCTGAAAGGACCCATTCACCCAGTAGATAAAGCTCTTATATATACCATCTACTCATATGGTCACAAAGAATTTCTTCTCAGTGCAGTAGTGTGCAGTTATTTTATTATAATCCACAAGTACTAGCCCTGGAATTGAAGGCAGTATTGTCTTCAAGCAAGGAACTTATCACATCTTGCAGACATCAATCAGTTTGATATTAAAGGTGGTTAACTTTAACACAATCACCAAGCTTAGAGCCAATGAGGGTATTTTTAGAATCAGGAAGTCTGCAACACAAGTATTAGTTGTCAAATAGAACTTAGAAAATAAGGGAGCGAAATGAAGAGAAATTAAACAAAGAAAACCACTAATGGATTCCCAAGCAAGTTTTCTACTTCCACCTTGTGGCCAAAGTTCCTTTTGTTCTCCCTCAAAATAGCATTTATTCTTATTTGGTCATATTATAAAATTGAAACTGACTCGTCTACAAAAAATATGGGGTGTATGCTAGAATGCTTATATAGAATGCCATGTGGGAATGTATAAATTCTACAACTTTTTATTAACAAAAATATTTCTTTAAAGGGTTAAGTTGGCTATCCAATTTAAAGCAAAGTAATCCAGCCAAGATCCTGACTGAGTTCTCCAAAGTAGAAAAAAAAATGCAATTTGAGAGCTGCCAATTATTTTGTGCTTACTATGTTCTATACATGTGTAAGCATTCTCCAAAACCTAATTTTAATCCTCAAAATATGCCAATAGGATTAGGCTTCATTAGCCCTATTTTTTCATAGGTTAGAAAAACAGTCTCCCACTTCCACTTTTCTGGACGAAATTCCTTATGCAAAACATATAAGAAACTCCAATCAGATAGTGAGTTTCAAATTCTCCAGTATATCCACTACTCAATGTTGTCTTTTTCTTACTAAATTCCAATTTTTATATTTTCTACAGCTTTCATATATTTCTGACAAGAACACCCAGGACCTGTACAAGATGATTAGTCCACCCTTGTGCTGCTCTAACTTTCTACACCAAAAGGTGAGATAAACATTCCTCTTGACCTGTATATGAATTGCCTATTCCAATTAATACTCAATGGGTATCTTAGAATTAAGAAATTCATTTTGTTTTCTTCTACACACCCTAATCAGCATACAGAAATACTCCATAAAGATAATACAACAAGATTATTTTCTGTAAAATTATAGTAGCCATATCTGGAATAGGGAGCATTTGAAAAAAACCTGCAAAATCATACAAATCAAGTGGAAAGACCTGTGGGTTTTTGTTTTCCTATACCAGAAAATCCTAATTGTCCTTTTTCAGTACAACTGGGTGGGTTTAGCTGCCCAATCTTCTCATACTATTTAAATGGTAACTATAAAATACATTGATAAACAAATGTAAAATACACAGAGTTGTAAATTAGGTGGATTGTGGTAGAAGCATAAGATAGGAGAAGTAATTATCAAATTCTAAAGGCTTAATATTTTGTTTCTACAATATAATACTCCATCTAGTAAATGATTAAGAGCCCAGTTGCTGCTTAGTTTAATGCTTGGCTTTACAGCTTTACAAGAGTGTGACACTAAGCAGATTCATATGTTTTGTAACCTCCCATTCCCACATTTGTGGTGATGACCACAAAAATCTGACCTGAGTCTCAAGTGAGTAATGTTCTTAAGTACAGAATATGAGAGAGTTCAATTAATGTTTGCTTTTTGTATTGGAGCTCAAAATTACATAATCTTTGTAATCAAAAGACATATTTAATAGCATGTTAGTAGTAGCTATACTGTGACTATCAAAGTCAAGAAGAATCTGAATAGCATTATTTTCTTGATAATTTCCTGATGAGATTTCTTTTCATGTTTTCCAACTCTGTTAAATACATCTTGCACTTATAAAACAATTACATGTTTCAAAAACAATCCTATAGATTTACTTACTTGTTATGACAGCCAGAAGGCCACTGTATGTTTCTGTAGCTACTTCTAGCAGTTAGTTCTTAAGTTTTAAGCTTCAATTTGAAGCATTGCTAGAACTATATGTGGTAACCTGTGCTGTTTGCCCCTAAACATCTGTTTAAAATACTGTTAAGTTATGTGCTAAACATTAGGACATTATTAAGTAAATGTTCCCCACTAATGTACTTATCATTATAGCTATTCTGACTCTCTTTTGTGTGATTAAAAAGGTAAAACAACTGTAAATATATATAAGAAAAGGAACTGGGTGCTAGTGCCTCATACCTGTAGCTCTTCAGAGTCTGAGATATGAGGATCACTATCTGAAGCCAACTAGGGCAGAAATGTTCATGAGACTCTTAATTCCAATTAACCAGGCAAAGGCCCTAAGTCGGGGTGTGGGTCAAGTGGAAGGTGCCAGCCTAGAAAGAAAAGGCCCAGAGAAAGTTCAAGGCTTTGAGTTCAAGTCCAAATATTGCCACACACACAAAAGAAAGAAAAGAGCACATGTGTTCTTTGTGAGGGTAAAGATAGGCCTTGTCAACACTTTCATGCATTTTACTCTATAATTTTTCTATAAATGTTTATAGTTTTGTTAGGTATAGAAAGGAAGTTCAATACACACATAGAAATAAAATATATACATCTTGTTCACAGGTTTAATGAGACAGTGGATGTGATTATTTGATGTTTCAAATATAAATGGGTCTCGTAAACAGCAATGATATGCAACTATACTATGCAACTATACTATGAGTGTCTTAAGGGTAGGGTCTATGGATTGTTTACCTTAATGAGAAATCAATGTAATGCCTAAAGAATAGGGTTCTGGAGTAAGATTGGACAAACTAGTTTATTAACTCAGCTCTCTAACATTTGGAGAATCATTTAGGAACCATCTTGTAAAATAATAGAACAGGATTGTCAAAATGATTTTACAGAACTTACATATAAGGAACTTGGTGTGTGGTAGATGCTCCATAAATAATAGCTCTTATCATTGTCTTTATCAATCCAGAATTTAAGATTGCGTGTGGCATAAAAAAGATCATTTAAGTGACTATGACCAGCTTTTGTGTGATTAAAAAGGTAAAAACTGCAGATGTATAGAAAAGGAACTGGGTGTTAGTGACTCACAGCTCTAATCCTAGCTATTCAGAGTCTGATATCTGAGGTTGTAAGAAACAACTCTGGATTTGGCCTTTCTCATCTGTAATGTGGAAATAATGTGTATTAACATCACCAGATTATAATGAAAGCCACTCAAAAACCTTACTTTCAGTTTATTTTCCTGAGATGAACGCTCTCTAGGATCACTTCTAAGGAATCAGGCTATGAATATTTTATCAGGTGCTTTGATATTTTTCTTCCTTCATTTCCAAAAATGTTATGCCAGTTTTCAAATTTAGTAGCACAATTTGCATTTCACTCTCAGAAGATTGTTATTTTTAGAAAAACAATTTGCCAGTTTGATGACTTTGTTAGTTTTTATTGTTTTTTCAAGTTGCTTTTTCAGTTGTGGTTGGTACTGTTAGGTGTAGCTTTTTACTGATTTACCTATGTATTTCCAATTTGTTTATTATGTCTGCTTCTATACTTTTTTTATTGTTTTCTTTGGTCATTTTCCAAAGGACTATTTCATATTTTCTTGTCAACTATGTAATACCCTATTCCTTATAAAGGATTTTAAATAATAACAAACTTTTTACTCATTTTGGAGATATAAACATAGAATAATTATAAAATAGAACAGAATACTGAATATGAACTGAATATAAATCTCTTAGCTCTTTTAAATAACTTTTCAAAATAATTCTAAAATACTAAATGCAAGTACAACTTAGTCTTCTACAGCCTCTTTATACCTTATAGACTAATTTATAAGTATAATCTCATTAGATGCAAGCAAACTTCAGAAGCACTCCTGAAAAATTGTGTGAAGTGCTTTAAAATTGTAAAAATTTTAAGTTGTCACAGTTCTGAAAAATAGCCTGCTTTTGCAGTTAGAAGCTGGAGTGAATTCTCACTGATTAAAGTTTAGAACCTCTTAAAACACTTAATGAACTGAAAGTTTTTCTAATATTAAGCACTCTCACAGTAAATTTTAAAGAGCCTTAATATCAAACCCAAATTATTTTTCCCCTAAAGTAAAGCCACCATCCATTTTACTAAATAGTAAAAAGTTTTAAAACATTTTGGCAAAATGGAGTTGTTTTATTTTTCCACGGGGTTACCATAAAAAATCCTTAGTATAAGGAGAACATTTAGCCTTTACATTTTAAAGCCATCCACTTAGTCGTTGAGTTCCAACTCCTAAAAGTTTTTGTTAATGGATTTCTTTTGTACCCTTTAAGTCAGTGCTGTTACTGAGAGTAGCATAGAACTTTCTTTCTCTGTTGACAGGAAACATATGTTTATGTATTTATTTTATCACAGATTCACTTTGAGCTGAGAAGAAATATTAGTCTTTCTCCCTATAGAACCAGTACTGTGCTTGGTCCACAACAGATCCTAAATAGTGTTTTATGGAACCTAGCAATGGTGAAGATGTATACAAGAACAGTGCCATTAATTTACCTACTTCCTTCTTATTTATGTGGGTAGAAAAAAAATTTAAAATTCTTGTATAACATTTTCCAAATTGGGATTCTATTGGATGACATTTAAGGAGATTTTTACAAGTCTCCACATACTCATAGGAAAATGTTAAATATTTAGAAAACATTGCTCACTCCTGGAGAATTACAATGAATCTAATATACCAATGAATCTAATATACCTAAGAAGCCTCTAAAGAGAGCTTCTTTCACCTTCAAAAATAACTTGCCTGCTTGATTTATTTTCAAAACTATAATATGTAACTTCTTGAAAAAAACA
Organism: Dipodomys ordii; assembly: GCF_000151885.1. Lineage (NCBI taxonomy): Eukaryota > Metazoa > Chordata > Mammalia > Rodentia > Heteromyidae > Dipodomys > Dipodomys ordii. Next base: position 6,747,353 of record NW_012267283.1, on the reverse strand, counting down.
GAGCCACAAGCTGAGAGTTCTTCCAGAAACATGTGGTTTAAGCACAGATGCAAAGATATTCTCTTCAAATAGTAAGAACATATAAAGTATATTAAAGACATTTAATCCTCTGGGTATCAAAACAGTTATTTGGTGTATCTGTGTTTTTGTATTTACTTATTGCTAATTACAGTTCACTGAAATCCCCAGCATAGTTCCAATAAAATTTAAGAACAGAAAAAACAGAAGAGACACTGCAGGGAGGGGGTGGTTCTTTAACATCTAAGACTTTTATTAGAGGTATATTTAGGGGTTCTATTACTATCTATTTTTCAAAATACAACTCTCAGGTAAATCTTATCAGTCCACATTTCCAAATGTTTAATTCTCTTGTTTCTGTTATCCACAATGTTGAGAATTTGTCTTAGTCCCTCTCTTTAATTCCCTTAGAAGATAAAGTAAAATCTTGTGAATAGATTTTCTGAAAGTCAAGATTGGAGAATAGAGTTGTTCAACAATGCTTTTCATGGTCAATATATACTGTCACACTTCATTTTCTATGAAGTTATCACCACGTTGGCTTCTTACTCACCTTACCCTTCCAAAATCAAGTTTCAAAAGAAATCAAACTGAAATGGTATCTTCTGAACATTTTATTTCATGATCTAAGGTAGCTTGGCATTTCTTAGTAGCTTAGGTACAAGTTTTAATGTGTCCTTCATAGAAAGGATGTCTTCAGGTTAACTGTATATTCAGAAGCATCCCTCAAGGTCTTTGAGCAATCTTCAGAGTTTAGTGAGACTAGCAAAACAGTTTGCTAAGAAAATTATCAGATTCCCAAAAGTAGTATATAGCAAGTAGTTATTACCTAAGAACTACATACACTCAAGCATTCACTTAAAGTCTACAAGAACTTAAAAGTATCTTAATTCATGAACACTTATCTGAACCAGCAGGATGCCCTTCACGTGTCCCTTCCAATACAGAATCAGAGATCCTACCCTAAACTGAACATGTCAGTGTTTAGATAAATGGAGCCATGCTCTCTGTAATACTTCACATACACATTACAAACTTCTGTTCTAAACCACTGAGAATTGTCCCAATTATAAATATATACTTTGTTTTGGATTTTACTTATATCTATGATTTCTCTCCCATTCCTTACTATATAATAATTTATATCTCCTGTAATTTTCTCAGTCCATCATGGGTCTAACAGATATTTTCCTAATTTTTTGGCCTGTCTCCACCTAGTTAAATTATATGAAAGAACAAGAAATCTTCCCTGTTTCTGCTTTCTACTTCATGTGAAAGCATGATTCATTTAGGAAGAAGTTTGATAAACTTTAAATTAGTCAAGTATCTATAGGTCCTCTGACACTTCCTAAATACCTATATTACTAAGGGTGAGTTATTTCAGTAAGTCACAACTAGTCATGATGTAAATTTTAGTGCTAAATGATTTCCAATTTAAGTGTGAGTGCTAAAAGTAAAATAGCATTATTAAAAAGGAATTATAAAAACAATCTCTTCTATGAGGAAGGGAAAATATCAGCAAGATAGAATCAGAGCCACTAAAAGTATTTTTGACTGGAATGTCAATAATAGCAATTTTATAGCTGAAAGCATTGCTATAAAATTTAAGTATCGCAGATTAAATGTTCTCTGAAAGAAGACAGGGGTTATAACATAGGGAGTTTGGTATTGGGAAAGGGGTGATGTATTTTGGTTTATTTGTTGGCCTCTAACTTGAAGTCTTCTGCCTTAATCTCCCAAGTGCTGAAATTATAGATATACTCTATCACACGCAATATGCACACATTTTCCCATGCAAAATAAAGGGCTTAGGTTTTCTATCTCCAAAGGCAAGAAATTGAAGAATTTTGCATAGTGAAGAACTAAAATGTTTTAGTTTTTAAAAATATATCACTTTGGCTTCATTCTGAAAATAAATTAAGAAAAACAAGTGAATATATATATTAGCATAAATATGAATCTATATGTGCTAATACATTAGCATAGACATAAAGTGGGAATGACAATAATGGTGGGTTTGTTCTACTTCTGGACTTACCAAGAATTCCTCAGACCTTGACTTGTCTGTTTACTTGAGAATTCATTTGCAGAAATACAAGCACAAGACATTATGCTGAAAATCATGTTTACATGATACTGATGTTCTCTTCTTTATTACACTGAAAAGAATACCTTTGTGAGTAAAATTACAAAATTAAGATTATTTTATTGGATTGGTAGAAAATGAGGGAAGAGATAACACTGTTCAAGAAGAAATGTATTCACTACCTAACCTACATAACTGTAAACTCTCTGAGTATCACCTTTGCAATAAAATTTTTTAAAAGATTATCTTATTGGAACATGAAAATAGATAAGAAATTTAAAGTTTTGATACATTACTGAAAACCGTTCCCCAAATTTTATAGCATTTAATAGTTCCCCTCTATATGATAATATTTTTCTACTTCATTTTCCCCAAAATTTAGTTCATTTTTCAATGAATACACATTATTAAATAGACAATATCTACTCACATTTAACTCTATTAAGAATTCAAGTTTCTAATGAAAAAGCTATGGACTAGAGTGCTATATCTAAACTAGAATTCTGCATTTGAGACATAGGGAAGAAATTAACTGGTATCAACAAAGATTATATCCCCTTGAGGCAAAAGGAAACTGAAAGTTGTTCTATTTCCTAATGGGGCAATGTCATTCTTTCTGATGGAGGCATAGAATTCCATTGTGTATATATACCACATTTCTCTTGATCCATTAATCTACTGAGGGGCATCTGGGTTGGTTCCATATCTTAGCTCCGGTAAATAATGCTGTGATAAACATAGTTGTGCTGGTAGCTTTAGTATGGTCTTGTTTGTGATCATTTGGGTAAATGCCCAAAAGTGGGATTGCTCTATGTGGAGTCTTTTGAGGGACCTCCATACTACTTTCCAAAGTGGTTGAACAAGTTTACACTCCCACCAACAATGCAATAAGGTTCCCTTCTGTCCATATCCCCTCCAGCATCTGCTGTTATTAGAGTTCTTGATTATAGCCATTCTAACTGGTGTGAGGTGGTATCTCAATGTTGTTTTGATTTGCATTTCTTTTATGGCAGGGAGGTTGAGCATTTCTTCATGTGTCTATTGGCCATCCTTCTTTCCTCTTCAGAGAAGTTTCTCTTTAAGTCTTTAGCCCACTTATTTATTGGGCAGGTGTTTCTTTGAGGATTTGTTGTTGGGGAATTGAATTTTTTGAGTTCCAGGTATATTTTAGATATTAGACCCTTGTCCATTATATGGCTAGTGAAGATCTTCTCCCAATCCGTGGGCTTCCTATTGATCTTGCTAGCTATGTCCTTTGCCATGCAAAAGCTCTGCAATTTCATGCAATCCCACTTATCCAACCTTTCTTTGATTTGTTTTGTTTCTGGGTCTATATTAAGAAAATTTTTGCCTGTGCCAAGGAGACCTAGGGTTTCTCATATACCATCCTGTAATGTTTTCAGAGTGTCTGCTTTGACTCCGAGGTCTTTGATCCATTTGGAGTTGATTCTGGTGCAAAGTGATATATAAGGATCTAGCTTTAGTTTTCTACAAATAGTTAACCAATTTTGCCAGCACCATTTACTGAAGAGGCTGTCTTTCTTCCACTCTATTTTTTTAGCTCCCTTATCGAACATTAGATGGCTATATGTCTGTAGGTTCATTTCTGGGTTTTCAATTCTATTCCATTGGTCCTGAGGTCTGTTCTTGTCCAAGTACCAAGCTGTTTTAATTACTATGGCGTTATAGTAGAGTTTGAAATTTGGTATTGATATTCCTCCAGGACTGTTCTTTCTGTTGAGGATTGTTTTTGCTATTCGGGGTCTTTTATTGTTCCATATGAATTTTTGGATTGCCTCTTCTATTTCCTTGAAGAATGAGGTT
>NW_012267283.1:6740857-6743375 GCF_000151885.1 Dipodomys ordii | reverse complement strand
AAGTCTTTAGCCCACTTATTTATTGGGCAGGTGTTTCTTTGAGGATTTGTTGTTGGGGAATTGAATTTTTTGAGTTCCAGGTATATTTTAGATATGAGACCCTTGTTCGTTGTATGGCTAGTGAAGATCTTCTCCCAATCTGTGGGCTTTCTTTCCCTTATTTGCAATTACTAGTATATGTCTGAGACAAGCCGAAATGGTCAGATAAATTGATGTTAGGCTAAATGAACCCCAAGATAAGGACTCAAATGTTTTTTGTTTCTTGCGATTGTTTCTAACATATTTATAAGATGATTTCTTTGTTGCTTTGTATGTCCCTCCCCCACGGTATAACCCCTGTTTTCACTGTATTTGATGTTGGTATAATTTGTGGAGGAGAAGGGAAAAAACAAATTGTTTAAATAGGGATACAGATGGACCCATTGCAACAATGAGATGGACATTATATCGAAAAATGAACTTTATAATTTTGGCTGGGGGTGGGGATGGGGGGTGGTGGGAGGGAGATGGGAGAGGATGGGAAGGGGAAACAAAGGAGGAGGCAACAATGCTTGATAAGAAATGTACTCATCACCTTGCCCATGTAATTGGAACCCCTCTGTATGGTATTTTCACAATTAAAAAAAAAGGTAACTGAAAAATAGCCTTCGTGGGTGAAGTTCAGATTGAAAAGTCAAGTGAACTATAAATCCAATGATAAGCAACCAAATGTGTTTGTGTTATCTTGAGTCACTGTTTAGGAAAAAGCCAAGTGTGTGTCAAAAGAATACTCAAGATTCCTGTGGAGAGAACAGTGTGATTACAAACTTAGGTGACTTGCCAATAGCTACAAAAGCAGGCCAAATTTTGAGCAAATCTTCCAGCTCCAAACAAGTCTTTAAGAGACTGTAACTCATTTGAAATCTCAGCAGAAACTCTGAACCAAAACCAACCAGTGAAGGCATGATTACATTCCTCAATTATAGCACTGACAAATAATATATTTGTGCTTTTCTGATCTTGTTCTGCTCCAGAATAATTTATCAGATAGCAGTAGATCTGTTTCACCTACTTTACTTTTATCCCATGGCTCTCATTACCAACATACTAATTTATTTATTATGTATTCATTTTAATTACTGCATATTGTATTGCACATATTCAAGAGCCTGTTCCTAGAGCCCTCTGGAGAAGGATTTCAGTTTATTTTCATTGTGATATGTCTTTGACAATTGTAATCAGAGTAAGTACCCAGTAAGCTTTGACTTAATAAATAAAACATATAGTATGTCCAAATAGTAATTTCAATTAAGCAATTAGATAAAAACCAATTCCAAAATTGCTGAAAAGAGCCATGGATAGAGAATGAGATTTGCAAGTCTTAAACACACTAAGCATGCTAAAGATATTCTTGGAACTAAATAAAGTCACTCAATACTATAGACAGATAAAATACATCAGAAGTCATACCTCTATACTGCTCCAATATTTAGCAAGGTAAAGGTAACCAAATAAATGAGCAAGAGTACTCAGTGAGTGATAGAGATAAGCAAAAAGCAAGTATCAAAACCTGACAGCAAAACAACAATAAAAGTATAGAATCCCTGCTATATACAAAGCTAGCAGTTAAAGGAATTTAAATCATTTAATTATGGAAATATCCCTGAAGAAAGGTTTTATTGCTCTCAGTTTTTAGGAAGAAACCAAGGTTTTTGGAGGCTATCCATGTGCCTAAGGTACCATCATTAAGAAGTAGTGTAGTTAAAAGATGATTCCAGATCAGGCTAACACCATTTCTATCCATTAAGTCATTACTGGAATTAGTACTTAGCATTCATCTTTCTATGTGAAGCTTATGTTTCACTTTGTATACTCATACTCAAATGCATATTAATATAGTAAAATAACACATGGCAAAGTTTCAAGGCAACTGGAACTTAATACTAATAGGTAAACTATAAGGTGTAACACCTCAAGAATTATCAGAATACTCAAAGAGATACTTTGAAGATAAGTGGCTACTTGACTTTTTAAACTTAATTTGGTATATTCAGTGAATTTACCTACATGCTAAAATATATGAGTAAACACTGTAAATTTTATTTAGTCATAACTAATGACTATATCATGCCAAAAAGTAGTCAAGTATGCTGTTCCTTGAATGACTAAAGATTTAAATTGTTAATTATTTAATTGAGACTCACTTCTGGCCAGGGGACGGTGTCTTATTCCTATAATCCTTACTCAGAGGAATGAGATCTGAAGATCACAGTTCAAAGACAGCCTGGGCAGATAAGTACTTGGGACTCTTAGCTACAATTAACTACCAAAAAAGCTGAATATACAGCTGTGGCTCAAGTGGTAGATTGACAGCCGTGAGCAAAATTGCTCAGAGACAGCACCAAAAAAAAAAAGGATCTGAGAAATTTTTTTTATTTTTCTACATGATTTTTTTTATTGTGAAAATACTGTACAGAGGGGTTACAATTACATGGGCAAGATAATGAGTACATTTCTTATCAAGCATTGTAGCCTCCTC
>NW_012267283.1:6566754-6738997 GCF_000151885.1 Dipodomys ordii | reverse complement strand
CCTAGGTATTTTATTTTTTGTGGGGCTATTACAAATGGAGTTGCTTTCCTAATTTCAGCCACACTTTTCTCATTGTTGGCATACAGAAAAGCCATTGAGTTTTGAGGGTTAATTTTATATCCTGCTTCTTTGCCAAAGTTTTGAATCAGCTTGAGTAATTTTGGAGTGGAGTCTATGGGATTCTTTAAATACAAGATCATGTCATCTGCAAAGAAGGAGAGTTTTACTTCTTCTTTCCCTATTTGAATCTCCTTTATGTTTGCATCTTGTCTTATTGCTGTAGCTAGGCATTCTAATACTAGATTGAAGAGAAGTGGAGAGACTGGACATCTTTGTCTTGTTCCTGAGTTAGGAGGAAATGGCTTTAATTTTTCACCATTGAGTATAATGCTGGCTGTAGGTTTGTCATATACAGCCTTTATTGTTGAGGAATGTTCCATAGATTCTTAATTTTTCCAGAACCTTCATCATAAAGGAGTGTTGGATCTTGTCAAATGCTTTTTCTGCATCTATTGAGATAACCATATGGTTCTTATCCTTGCTTCTGTTGATGTGATGAATTATATTATTTGATTTGCGTATATTGAACCAGCTTTGCATCCTGAAATGAATCCTGTTTGATCGTGGTGTATGATTTTTTGGATGAATTGTTGAAGTCGATTGGCCAAAATTTTGTTGAGAAGTTTTGCATTAATGTTCCTCAAAGATATGGGTCTATAGTGACCTGAGAATTTTTTAACAGAGTCATTCTAATATTATACTGAAGATTACAATTCATTTTCCATATCAGAAGAATAGTAAACGATTTATCATCTATTTTATAAGTTGTCAAAAACAGTGAGATAGAATGCTCTAATATTTTCAACCTAGCAATTTGCAACCAAGCAAACTTTAAAAACCCAGACATAAAATGATTTCCACAAAGGTATCAGAATAACTAAACATAGTAGAAATACTTCTGCAGTATTGCCAAGACTTGTATGGATGTCCTTGTAACTAATCTTGAGCCTACCTAATCTAATGTCCCCAAAATCCCAACTTCATGTATACATAGTAAAGATATACAAACTAGGAGAAATTATATGTTTTAACTTACACACAGACACACACACACACACACACACACACACACACACACAAACAAACACAAATGGATGCATGCATTTATGTATTTATGTATAATTAATTCTCTACATCTATTTCTATTCCTGGTCTAAATTATTAGTGTAAGAGCTTGTGACTAGTTTCTGATCATATTCACTTCAAATTTTTCAAGTACACTGTTGCCAAATTTTGTGTTCAAAACTGCAAAATCATACCTACTGAAATCTATCCGATAGCCTGCCTTTGACTACAGAATAAAATTCAAGTTTCTCACATGGCATAAACCCTTCATTATGCATCCCCTGCCTTGAGCTCCTGCTGCATCTCTCATTACTCCCTGTGTTGCACTGCATGCTCCAACAACTTCAAACCACCAACAATTTTCTACTCATGAAACACTATGCATTTTCTCTGCTGCTCCTTTCCCAGTGACCTCTTGCTTATTCTTTAAGACTGAACCCAGTTATCACATCATCCTGGAATCTTTCTTGAGCTTTCCAAAGCTTCTTGTAGTAAAATACAGCTTATATACCTTTATCACTCTATTTTAGTGAAGTTGTAGTTACTTGTTTAGGGATTTATCACTTACCAAAACCTGATTCCTTGGAGTATAACAGCAAAGGACATTTTGTTTCCCTGCCTAGTGTTTGTGATATGGCTTTGGTGCTGAAATACTAAGAATGATTCTTTTTCCCTTTAAGTATTCTCTTATGAAAAAGCTCAGTAAATATAAGTGATCATAACGAAGTAAGAAATGAAGAATATATTTTATTAATCACTTTTTAATATTACAAAAAAAAGCATTTCTGGTAAGCACAATTGGTGTGAAAGTAGAATACTGAAAAATGAATAGAACATTCTTGAGTTATTTTTCTCAGTCTGAAATGGTCTTTGCTGTAGATGATGATGAGATCTATCGTACCTACTTACCTACTTACTTACTAACAAAACAGAGGACCAGGAAACAGCTGGTTTACTGAAGTAAACTTTGAGGCTGGAAAGGTGACTTAGAGGTAGAGTGCTTACCTAGCATGCAGGAAGCCCTGGGTTTGATTCCTCAATAACACATAAAGTCAGAAGTAGTACTGTGACTCAGTGCGTAGGGCCTGAGTTCAAGCACAAGGACTGGCCAAAAAAGAAAATCTCAGGCTTCTGAATTAAATTTTGTTTGGTGACTTTTCTAAGTAAAGCTAAGGGGTAGAAGAGAGGAAGTAGAACCTGAGGCCCTATATTTTACAAATAATAACACTCACTTTAGGAAGATGAATCCTAGAGGTCTTAGGTTGTATCCATTGGAATAAAGGAAGAACAAACACAATTGGGCATAATGGCACAGGACTGTAATTACAGCTATAAAAGAAGGAGACATTAAGATAGAGGATTTCTGACTAAAGCTGGCTCAAGCAAAAATAAGGAAATCTCAGATAAAAAGAAAGAACAAGTAAAAGAGCATAGGATATGAGGAGTGTGACTCCATAGCTCATGCCTACCAACTGGGAGGCCCAAAGATCAATCCCCACAAGATTTCTAAAAAGAAAAGCTGATAATATAGTAACTCCTTTCATAAATTCCTAATTTCATCAGTTCCTAATAATTCCTCTCATAAATTCCTATCTTTATGACAATTTTCAATAGTCAAAGTTTCACCATAAAATGTAATCTTAAAACTCCATTGGTAATCATTAATCTTACTTACAGGTATTAAATTGGTAAAATAATCAGTTGTTGTCATAAAACTAATGAGGAGCAGAATCAGCAGACCCAGTTCTTCTCAATGTAAAACTATATGATTTTCAAATAAGCATTGTGCAACAAAGCATACTTTAAATGTGTATGCATAAGAGATTCCCAACTGAGGTAACAGGAACAAATGTTAGAAATATGTCTTCACTATTCCCAAATTCATGTACACTGTGGCTAGTATGGAGCCCATTTTTATGGGATATCCTGCTCCAAGCTGCCAAAAGAATTATTATGCCTCTATTTTGAAAATTCTAGACATGCATCTCATACAGTATATATCAAAGAGAAAGATTAAAAAATAAAACAGCCTCTTGAGTCTATTTATGTGTGCTTTTATGGCAAGTTTCCCATTATAGATAAGTTATTTCAAGGTAGGACAAAGACAGGTCTTGACTGACTGTTGGACAAAAAAAAAATGAGAATAAATTGAGGGACTAAGATTTCTTTAGAAAAACCTTAGAAGAGAAAAATCTAAGTTCCCTAGGAAATGAATGCTTCCTACAAAATCTCATTCTGAGAAAAGAGAAATTCTAACAAGTTCAAGGCTCAGAAGAAAGTTTGTCACCTTTACTGATCTTGACCTCAGAAAAGAAAGAACAGTAAGATTTGAAGGGATTTTTAAATAATATGCGATAACATATTATGTCACATATTATATATTATGTAATTATTATATACTATACTTACACTTATACACATTTACTTGGAAGGCTATGTTACTTTGTTTCAATCCACTGATATGTTTAATAAATTACTGTAAAATATTTTAAATCACAAATTATTGGACAATAGAAGGATCTAAAATATTATTCAAATCACGTATTATGTTTTCTATATTATAAAAATATAATATGTGCATATATACATTATGTGATATACATGTGTATATATTAGAGGAGAGAATATGACCCATTTTAGGTGTGAGGAACTTCAGTGTAGTAAAAGTAATGGATGATAAGACCTTTGCACAATTATAACATCTCTCAAGTTATAAAGTATTGAAAAATTCAAGTGAGAACAGTCAATGGAATGTGTAATGTTGTTTTCATATATTCTCACCAAATGTGACTAAAAACATTTTTAACTGTCACTTGAAAGGGATCATTACATTTAATGGGAAATGTGCTTTGTGAAGCATCTCTAATCCTATGATATGCTAGATCAATAGATATAAGAATAATAGGAAAATTTCCTTAATACTTTCTACCTCAAATCTTTGAGACTAAGATCATCATTCTGACATAAAAGAATATTGAAGTACTTGAAAAACATGTAGACTTGTCAAAACAACTGTGAACTAACAATCTTCTAACCTAATTATAAGACTTTCCTACAACAATATATGCTGTCATCAAACACTCAATTACTTACAAGAGTGTGTTGTTTGCTTTCTTTGAGCTCACTTAGTGATAAGCTTTCTTGATAAGCTTTTACCAAAACAGTTTGTAAATCACAAATTGATGGAAAAATGAAAAATCTAAACTTGGATTCATACTTTATATTAAATTATCAATTGAACTTGGAATCAGATACTGTGAAGAAATCAAATAAATAGTCTTGTCTACTTCTTTTTGTTTTCTTGTACAATAAAATAGCGCCTGTCAAGAAAAATAAACCAGTGAAAGTATAAAAACATTGTGTCATGTGAATGTAGGAGAGGCTGGAGCTGATGGAAATTTGCCAAAGTTAAAAAAAAATTAAAGCAGGCATTTGTGGCTCACAACTGTAATCCTAGCTACTTAGGAGGATAAGATCTGAGGCTTGTGGTTCAAAACCAGCCTGGGTAGGAAGGTCCCTGAGATTCATATCTCCAATTAACCACCAGAAAACTAGAAGTGGCACTATGGGTCAAAATGGTAGAGGGCTAGCCTTGAGCAAAAGATCTCAGGGACAGCACCCAGGCCCCAATTTCAAGCCCCATGATGGACAAAAAAAAGGAAAAGAAAGAAAAGTTTATTTGAAAATTTAATGTTCTTAGTACTGTATTAATGACTCTAGGATGTTCAGTATTTACAAAATGACTTGTGACTAAGTCATATCCCATAGGATTAATCTCCTGTGACAATTATTTTTGTTTTCCTCTTTCTTACAAGAATACTATCATTTCTCCCTCTTCCAGCCCACTCTAAAATAGACATAAAGCTTCAAACATAATTCCTTACTTGAAGGGTTCTTTTTAATCCCTTTCCTGAAACTACTTATGGGATCTGAAAAACCAAATATGGGAAGGAAAATGGAAATCTTATAAGAGAGATTCACTCAAAGAAAGAGGAAGACGGTGGGTGAAAGAGAAAGAAGTAACTAGAAAAGCATTTCTCATACCAGGTTCTCTGGAAACCTAAGGTTCTACAAGATGTAGTTGAAGGTTTATTAATAGTATGTGAACAAAAATCAAATTATATCTTGTTTTAGAACAAGAATCAAATTATATCTTGTTTTTGTGCTTTGTGGGATACCAGCATTTGCAGTGGTGGACAATCACCAGCAAGTCTTGTTTCTCGTTGTATTTAATGATTTAGTCCAAACTAATCTAGTTTGGGATATGATAGAAGAGGCCAATGATAGTTGATGAGTATAGTATTGCTTCAAGAAGATAAGAGGCACATGATATTAGTATCTCACTCCCTAGTATGGTTTGGATGTGAAGCATCTCCCTAAAGCCTTATGTGTTCAAGGCTTGACCCCAGCTTGTGGTCTTATTGAGCTGATTAGATTATAAGGATGCAAATTTCATTTAGAGATTCAGGCTGAAGAAATAAGTACCAGGCTGAGAGGGAATTAGCAAGTAGGATATTGTTGGATGAAGTAGGTCCCTGAGAAGTGTTATTGTTCATACATATTCTTGCCCCAGACCCTTCTTTTCTGTTTTCTGGATGTCCTGAGGTTGAGTCTTCTGCCATAGATTCTTGCTGCAATGATGACTCTAGAACAATGAACCACTGAGACTACAAAACCAAATAAATCTTTCCTCATTTAAGTTTATTTTTCTCAAATATTTTATCACAAGTGTTTTAGTATAGCCTGACTAAAATAGTGCCACTACAAGTTCATCCAAACAGTTGGCCATCTAGTAGCATAAATTCATTCTTCAGAAGTCTTGCCTGCAGGGATAAGATCCTTAAGAGTAGAACTAATTCTACCTCAGTAATGTGTTGTCATTTTTGAACCTCTGTATTTCACTGGAAGAGGAAACAATTTCACAGAATTCCACATTGCTATTTCCACAGGATCTATAATAAAGGTTGCTTAAAGTATTCCACATCCAAACACAGGACCAAGTAGGTGGCCAATGGGTGGAATCACAGAATCCTAGGATTCCTCTTACTAATTTGTCCCTTAGATCTCTGCTCTAGCAGAGGCTATTACAATCTTTGGGATGACAAGTATCATTATCAACTTAAAAACTATATCTAATAAACTTCAAAATGGACATTATTAGATCTCTGAAACATAGGCAACTAAATAAATGGCTACAGCTACCTTTGAAGACTGAAGAAATCATTAAAAATTATACCAACTATGGTATTGCTTATTCCTTCCTCTCAGAACATCATCATCTCGGAACCAAGTTGAAAAATCTTGGGCAGATTATGATTTCTGATTAATGTGCATCAAGCGTCTTGTGCATGCATAATTATACACCTTTGATTGTATACATTAAGCAAGATTGCTGTTTGCTCTTAGTCTTTATTACCACTAAGAGTTGAGTGTTTTAATCCCTTCTTGCATACTTGGTCATTATGTTTCTAAATGACTTCCTGGAAGACAACAACTTCCCTGATGCAATAGAAAACCACAGAGAAGTTTTGTTATTTACTTTTTCTTTTGTTTTTCGGGGGAGGGGGAGTTGTTCTTGTTGTTTATACCTTTGTCATTGTTTTTCATTGCTGTGTTTTTTGTCTTGTATATAAGTACATCTGTTTTGGGAACAGTGAAGGAGATAACAGAAATTGTAGGACAAAGGGTGAACTAATGCAGTAAGGACACTCACTAGACACTATGTTGAAAATGAACTATACAACTTGGGGAGGAGGAGGATTGGGAAGAAAAAAAACTGTGAGAAAATGAGGAAAGGGGTGACACTGTTCAAAAAGAAACCTACTTAAATGATTTGTTTTTTCCCTTCCCCTCCACAAATTATACCAACATCAAATACAGTGAAAGCAGGGCTTATACCATGGGAGAGGGACATACAAAGCAACAAAGAAATCATCTTATAAATACGTTAGAAATAATTGCATGTAAGAAAAAAAACATTTGAATACTTATCTTGGGGTTCATTTCCCTAACATCAACTTATCTGACCTTTTCTGCTTGACTCAGACATACGCTGGCTATTGCAAATAAGGGAAACCATGGGGCCTATTTTTTGGGGGTGGCTGGCTTACTTCACTTACAAGTCGTTATGTCAAAAACGAATTTTACAACTTTGGTGGGCGGGAGGAGGATCAGGTGGGGGGGGGGTATGGGAAGGGATAGGAAGGGGAAACAAAGGAGGGGGCAACAATGCTTGTACTCATTATCTTGCCCATGTAATTGTAACCCCTCTGTACGGTATTTTCACAATAGAAGAAAGACAGAAAGAAAGAAAGAAAGAAAGAAAGAAAGAAAGAAAGAAAGAAAGAAAGAAAGAAAGAAAGAAAGAAAGAAAGAAAGAAAGAAAGAAAGAAAGAAAGAAAGGAAGGAAGGAAGGAAGGAAGGAAGGAAAAGAAAGAAAGAAAGAAAGAAAGAAAGAAAGAAAGAAAGAAAGAAAGAAAGAAAGAAAGGAAGGAAGGAAGGAAGGAAGGAAGGAAGGAGAAAGAAAGAAGAAAAAAGAGAAAGAAAGAAGAAAGAAAGAGAAAGAGAGAGGGGGAAGGAAGGAAGGAAGGAAGGAAGGAAGGAAGGAAGGAAGGAAGGAAGGAAGGAAAAAGTCTACTAAAAAGAACACCTACTCATTATCTGACTTATGTAATGGTAACCCTTCTGTACATCATCTTTATAATTCAGCCTTAATTCATCTACCAACTATTTCTTTGAAGCTATAAATATTGTTAAATATGAGTTATGTGAAATAAAAATAAAATGCATTATAATTATAAAGGTTTATTCTTGTCAGTATTCTCTGCTTATTTACTTTATTCATTTGGTTTTTTTTGGGGGGGGTCCGGTCGTGGGGCCTGAACTCTGGGCCTGGGCGCTGTCCCTCAGCTCTTCAGCTCAAGGATAGCACTCTACCACTTGAGCCACAGCGCCACTGCTGGCTTTTTTCTTTTTGCTTATGTGGTGCTGAGGAATCGAACCCAGGGCCTTAGGCATGCAAGGCAAGCACTCTATCACTGAACCACCTTCCCAACCCTATGCATTTGTTTTATTCTTTATTAATGTTTATATTTGACAAGTAACTCCAATGACCCAACATGGTGATTTTTAATGACAGGATGTATCATGAAAAAGAAAAAGATTGGATTTGGGCCTATGAATAAAGCTTATATTACTGGCAAAAGTTGCTATCTTGATGGTTATTTCACTGCACTAGCTATTGAAGGAGAAAAATGAACTCCATATTTAAAAGGAAAGCTACTACCCTTACCTGAATTAGAATCTAAGTTGCCTTAACCCATTCCAAGTTGTCTGTAGTAGACAAAATTCCACAATGCCTCAAGATAACTTGGAAAGTTGTTAAATTACAAATCCTATCCACTCAACAAGGAAAAATGTTAATTTTAAATATTATTAAAATTTAAGAGTAAAGATTTTTGTCAAGAATGGTCACATTCAGTCAAAAGTGTCAAAATTGAGTTATAAAGCAAAAAGTGCACTAAGAGTGAGAAACTAAAAATACCAACATGTATAAGATGAATAAAAATTAGATGCAGTAAGAAAAGCTAAAAAGACTTTACTCTTGAAAAAATGTAATTGTGACCTGTCACATATTACTAAAGACTTCTTGTTCAGTGAACTGAGAAACAACAGCTCATTTTCTAGGTTTATTAGTAAAATGATTTCACAAATATTGCGCTATTACATTTAATGCTTGCAAAGCCAGTGCTCCATCACTTAAATTAACTCCTTTTTCCCTTTGGTCTCAATGCCCAGGCCAGCCTGGGCTGGGATCCTCCAATAGATATGTGTTTTTAGATGTCTCTATGGATGAGTGAGATTGATTCTACTGAGTGAGATGTAGTCTCATAAACTCTTATGCCTAGGATTGCCCCAAATCTCAGTACCCCAACCCAAGATCTACCTCCCAAGTAGCTACAATTTCAAGTTTGAGCCATTAAGCCCAGTCTAACTTAGTCAGCTCTTTAAATGGTAGCGAAATTCAAGAAAAATTTTATTGCTGCAAAAGTTGCTGCAAGCAATAGAGGTCAAGATATACTAAGCAAATACCAGGCTACTTTTTAAATGCTAAAAAAAAGCCTGTAAAAACCCAGGTGAAGAGCAGATAAATTTCATCTCTATGTAGAAATATTATGACTGAGAAATGAAAAAAATCTCAATATAGAGGCTGATTTTTTAAAATACTTCAAAACGTCTTTCAAGAAAGCACTTCCAGAAATCACCTCAAAATAAGAATTACTTCAAAAAAGACAAAGTGTACATTGCTGAGTTATCAAGAGAGACAGACAAACCAATGGACAGACAGAGACATGGACAGAGACAGAGAGAATGCTACAGAAACTAGACTACCTAAATATTTTTCTTCATGTGAAACAGTTAAGCACAAATGAAAGACTCTTGAACTTTAAAAAACTGCTTATTTTAGATTTCAAGTCAACCCCTTACCTTCTTAAGTAATACTGAAATACATAAGAAAATTGAGAATATGGAGAAAAGGGAATTTTGAGGAAAGACGGATGTCAGAGGATCCACTTGCAGTAAATTCTTACTTTATACTAGAAGTTTGGGTGGTTCATTTCTTTGTAAAATAAAATTAACTGCTTATATTATATAGGAAAGAAACCAGAGACCACATTCAGGTGAACCTAGTGTGACAGTACTAAGACATGAATTCAAGGTCTCACATACTGGATAGGCTTTTTTGCTAGTAGCTAAATCCTAATTATTTATCTCTTGTGTGTCTACTAAAAGTTATAATAGTATAATAAATGCAAATTATAAATACTTACATTTGAAAGCATACATTTGAATCCAAACCACTGACTCACTAGAGATTAAGTTGCCTATCTTTCTGAAGCATACTTACTTAGTATGTTCCATGTGAGACTAAACAAGTTTCTTTGGAAAAAGACTGAAAATATTGGGGGCAGGGATAAAGAAGGGACTGAGGAGAAGGAGAGAAAGAGAGTAATGGGAGAGGGAACAGAGAAGGTAAGAGAAAGGAAAAGAAAAAGAAACAGAGAAACAGAAAAACACATAGCAAAAAAGGAGTGAGAGGGAAGGAGAGGGAGGAACAGAGAGAAGAGAGAGAAAAATAGAGAAAGAGGTAGAAAGGCAGACAGATTTTAGAGTCAGAGCCCTGAATCTTTAGTGATGTGAGAGGCTTGTAATTTGTAAAGTACCCCTAGGGCCCTAAAACATGATTAGCAAAACACATAGAAAACATTCCCAAAACTTTTCTTAATTGTAACAGATGGCTGAGCAATAAATTTCTATTTCAAGCTAAAGGATGAGATGCAAATATACCTGGCTTTAGCCCAACTGATCAAGATAATATTTCATTGTTCAAAGAAGATAGTTTCTGTATTAGTGAACTGTTAGAATTGTTCACACTGGCTGCCTGGGTATAAATATTATTACTGAAATTGAAATGCTTAATATTTATAATACAGTTTCAGACATGAAAGAAACAAATACCTACATTGCTCTCACTTTACAGATAAAAACATAAACAAAAAAAAACCAAAACTGAAATCTAGACAAGTTATTTTCACCAAACCACAGAGGTACTTATTTGCAAAGCTGAATTGTTATTCTAATTCCTCTTCCTAATCCTATATTTCCTATAGAGGATTGTATGGAATGAAGAAATTTACAATATTTCCAGAAGCATATCTAAACACAAAATGACTTAACAAAGTACAGAAAGTATATGTGAGGACATTTTTTATTTACCTAAGATATGTATTCAATTTTTTTCTTTCATGTGATTGTTTCTAACGTATTTATAAGATTATTTCTTTGTTGCTTTGTATGTCCCTCCCCCACAGTGTAACCCCTGCTTTCACTGTATTTGATGTTGGTATAATTTGTAGAGGGGAAGGGGAAAAACAAGTCGTTTAAATAAGGATACAAGTGGACCCGTTGCAACAATGAGAAGTACAAGTCCTTATGTCGAAAATGAACTTTACAACTTTGGGGGGGGCGGGGAGGATTGGATGAGGGGGTGGGGGGAGGATGGGAAGGGCTGGGAAGGGGAAACAAAGGAGGAGGCTACAATGCTTGATATGAAATGTACTCATTATCTTTCCCATGTAATTGTAACCCCTCTGTACAGTATTTTCACAATAAAAAAATAAATGAAAATGAAAATTTAAAAAAATCAAAAGTTTTTCATGTTCTTACCCCAAACTATTCTACTATTTCCCAAAGATGCTCCAAATATTTGAGAATGCTCTGACTTTAATCATTGTGTTTCTAGATGTCCTTAATCTCTTCCTCTACCTTGAGATTCAAGTCAATCTTTTCATATATCCATCAAAATAGCAATCACATTACATCTGTCCATTCCTCTGAGAATTGTTTCTCTAGATATTATACTCTACCAAATTAGTTATGCACATGCATACATTACTAATCCCTAGTTCTCTTTGTTTTATTTATTTCATTATTATTATTATCTTTAAGTAGTTGTGAATAGGACTTGCCATTTAACAAATCAGTTTATTAATACAATATATCTTTTTTATTGTAAAGGTGATGTACAGAGGGGTTACAGTTACATAAGTCAGGTAATGAGTACATTTCTTTTTAAACTGTATCACCCCTTTCCTCATTTTCTCCTGTATTTTTCCCTCCCAAGCCCTCTCCCCACCAAGTTGTATATCATATGCAACATAGTGTCTAGTGAGTATGACTACTGAATTAGTTCACCCTTTGTCCCACCATTTCTGTGCTTTCCCCTTCCCACCCCCAATTCAGATAAACTTACATACAATGTATCTTGATGGATATCACCTCTTCAACATTCTCACCCATTCTTCCTCTATCTACCCCTTCCCTTACTCTTCTTAATTTTGTAGGATATACATTGGATTCTTGACTACACTCTCCCTTTCCTCTTTCTTTTCATTCATCTACTACTTTCTCCTTGACCCTCCTCTACCTCTTTCCAGTATCTGCTTCCTAGTGTTTTATTTTGCTCAATTTTGATTTTGCCTTTCAAAGGAATTACACTATTTGAGTTCTCCCTTGAATCTACCATGTTTCAGTTAATACACATATCACAATATTTACTTATAAATTTACAAGTTAAATCTAGTTCCTGGCTTCTATTATCATTTTGTTTTTTGTTTTTGTTTTTGTTTTTTTTTCATTGGTCGTGGGGTTTGAACTCTGGGCCTGGGCACTGTCCTTAGTACTTCAACTCAAGGCGAGCACTCTACCACTTGAGCCACAGTGCCACTTCCGGTTTTCTGAGTGGTTTATTGGAGATAAGAGTCTCATGACTTTTCCTGCTTGGGCTGGCTTTGAACTGCAATCCTCATATCTCATCCTCCTCAGTAGCTAGGATTATAGGTGTGAGCAACCGGTGCCAGGATCACTTGATTTTTTAAAACATATTTTTATTGTAAAAAATACTGTACAGAGGGGTAACAGTTACATGAGTAAGGTAATGAGTACATTTCCTATTGAGCATTGTTACTGCCTCCTTTGCTTTTCCTCTACCATCCCTTCCTTCCCCACCTCCCCAACTCCTCCCTCCCTTCCCCCTCCCACAAGTTGTAAAGTTGGTTTTAAATATTTACAACATTTCAACATTGTTACAATGGGTCAACCTGTATCCCTATTTAAGCATTTGGTTTTTACCATTACCATCCCCAAATTAGAAAAGTGAATATACAAGTTGCAGGGTACCAGGGATTATTGCATGGGGGAAGAACATACCAAACATACCAAAGAAACAAAAAAAAAATCACATAGTACATTATAAGTACGTTAAATAGCAAAAATGAAAAAAAACACTTGTGAACCTGTCTTAATATCATCTTATATAGTCATATGTACATAGCTTTTGATGTTTTCTGCTTGTCCTAGACATATACTAGTTATTGCAAATAAGGGAAACCATGGGACCTATGTTTCTTTGGGCCTGGCTTACTTCACTTAATAGAATTTTTTCCAAGTCTTTCCATTTCCTAACAAATGGGGTGATGTCATCCTTTCTGATGGAGGCATAGAATTCCATTATATATATATATATATATATATATATATATGTACATATATGTATATGTATAGACATATACAAACACATATGCATATATGTATATACATATATGTACATATATATGTATATATACCACATTTTCTTGATCCATTAATTTACTGAGGGATATCTGGGTTGGTTCCATATCTTAGCTATGGTAAATAATGCAGCAATAAACATAGTTGTGCTGGTGGCTTTAGTATAGCCTTGTTTGTGATCGTTTGGCTAAATGCCCAAAGTGGGATTGCTGGGTCATAGGGAGCTCTATGTGGAGTCTTTTGAGGAAGCTCCATACTGCTTTCCAAAGTGGTTGAATAAGTTTACATTCACACCAACAATGGAGCAGGGTTCCCTTCTGGCCATATCCCCTCCAGCATCTGTTGTTATTAGAGTTCTTGATTATAGCCATTCTAACTGGGGTGAGGTGGAATCTCAATGTTGTTTTGATTTGCATTTTTTATGGCTAGAGAAGTTGAGCATTTCTTCATGTATCACTTGATTTTTTATCATTATGTACTATTTTTTCAACTACTTTTTAATGATCTTTAAAAAGGGCAGTCATATTTTTTTTTAATTTCTGATCAGTTGGTACTGTATAAACTTTCTTGTCTGAGCAAAATTCAAACTGATTCTTCACAGAACAGCAGATCATTGACAGGCTGCAGATTAACTCATTAATATTGATATATATTTTCAATTTTACTTGGAATAAAAAGAAGGAAAATGTTTCTCCATACCTTTTTACAAAATTAGCATACATTAATAATACATGGGATTTCATTGTGAAAATTCCATAGAAGTGTGTATACTAAACTTTGGAAAAGTTTATCCTCTTCGTTATTTTCCAATACACTCCCTTACTCTTCCTTTTTCCAAATATACTTAGAAGGTTTCATTATGGTGTCTTTATATATGCATATATATTTGCATTTACATATGTGAAATTCAATTGTATTCATTCTTAATATCTTTTCTTTTTTTATATTGTTATTATCTTAAGTTGTCCAAAGGAGTATTAAACAAATCAGTTTATAAAAACAATGTATCTAGGTTGATTCAAATGCTTCATCATTCTCTCCCATCCCTTCCAATCTAACCATCCTTATATATTCTTGATTTCATAGGACTATGCATTGAATATGTGTTCTTCCCCTTCCTCTCTTTCTCTAATCCCCTCCCCTTTTACTTCCCCAACACATCTTTCAAATGCCAGTTTCTTGGTATTCATTTAGTTGGATTGTGATTATCCATTAGGAAGAATGATATCACATCATTTACAAATAAATGGGTAATTTGGGGGAATTTTTTTTTTGTCAGTCATGGGGCTTAAACTCTGGGCCTAGATGCTGTCCCTGTGCTCTTCAGCTCAAGATGAGCACTCTACTGCTTGAGCCACCACGCCATTTCCAGCTTTCTAGTGGTTTACTGGAGATGAGTCTCATGGACTTTCCTGCCCAGGCTGGTTTTGAACCATGATCTTCAGATCTCAGCCTCCTGAGTAGCTAGGATTACAGGCCTGAGCCACCAGTGCCCGGCTTGGGGGAAAATATTTTAAGTGAAGTAAGTCATGTGGAAGCTAGAACTAATTTGTAAATGTACACATAAACACACATAGGGCTGTATGCAAAGTGAACACAAATGTATTATCCAAAGTATGCTATTTGTAGGGAAGAATTCAAATGGTGTAAAATCCTTACAAAAACTAAATCTCAGTATCCATTCCTTTTCTTTTCTTTCTGTCTGATCACTCTGTAAGGTCCACTAACACTTACATCTCATGACCATCCTCTCCTCCTCATTTTATGTGTAGGTTCCACATGAGTAGCAACATGTAATTCTTAGACTTTTGAATTTTGTTTATTTCATTCAATATGTTAACAGGTTCCTGCTTTCCTGCAAATGACATAATTTCTTTCTTCTTCAGAAGCACAAATGACTAGCAAGTACATGGAATAATATATAACATAGTTATCTATATAAGAAACAAAAATTAAAAATACATGATTCTATCTCACCCTAATCAGAATGGCATTCATAAGAAAAGCTGGCAAGGATGCAAGAGAAAAAAATCTTCATATATTGTTGGAAAGAATATGAATTATCATACTCACTATATGCAAAAATGCTAAAAAAAAAGAGAGAGCTCTATCTTTTGATCCTCTCATACATATTCAAGGGAGAGGAGGTTTGCTGCAGCTCTGTTCACAATATTCCAACTGTGGAATTAGCCACAATGCCCAACAAATTAGTGCAAAAAGGAATATGGTTCTTAGACCTAAAGAAAAATAAATTGCCCATTTGTGAGTTGTGTTTAAAGAGCTAGAAAGAAGACAAGAAACACCTGTTCTGACCCAGTTTCAGAACTACATCTGACAGAGAACAAACACTGGAAGATGCCGAAAGGATCACTGTAAGAAGAAATTTTAGGGACTTGGTGAAAGAAGTGCTGATTAAGATCTTAGGAACAAACTTTCACTGAGGTTAGTGCAAAGTATTTATCTCACTACAGTCTGTGGCTTGACAAAGTGTGAAATGGCAAGCCATGAAGAATCCCTGGCCTAACATCAGGCAAGATGAAGACCCCCAGTACAGTCTCATTCTCCATGATCATGGCTGGTACAGAGGTGCTCCTTACAAATCTTTAGCAATTTATCAGAACAAAGGGAAATGGAGGGGTTTATTCAGAACTCACACAAACTCCTTCTTAGAGAAGGAAATTATTATGTGTCTCTGAAAGCACTAAGCAAACTGAAGTTCTGCAAGCCATATGGATTAGGGACAAAAACCATGGGAAACCGAGTGTTAAAGTTTATATAACCTCATCCGAAGCTGGTAAGGCCTAAGGTCATTCAGGTTAAATAAAAAGATTTAATGAATGAACAAATGAGAAATCCATGATGGGATAAAGGTCAGAGGATTTTTTCTTGTTTATTTTTCCATTTTTACCAAATTATATGCTTTGTTTTAGATCCCAGGATTATCTTTAAAAGACTATGAACTTACAGCTTTCAAAGTCAGCTCAAGACAGGAGTTAATTACTTCAAAATCTTAATTCAGTAGCTAGCATACATCCTTGTTTGATCCCTGAATCTATTATCCTAACTCAGTTCATCACTCCAACTCCTAAATCAACCACACACTTTTTATTATACCATATATAGGTTTCTTTGTCCTCAGAGGGTAATTCCAATTTATTCACTACATAGAATTAAAAAGAGATAGATATGTAAAGTACTTTTAACTTTGGGATGGAAAAGGCTCTATTAAATAAAGCATTATGATCTACTTAGCCTTGATGTTAACTGAGAGGAAAAACAAAACAAAACAAGATGCAGAGTCAAAATAAATAAATAAATGGGACATTGATATGGTGTATTTTTTCTGTTGTACAACTGCCTATGAGATGCTAGGTTGAAATATTGTCTAACATTTTGCCAGTAGAAAAAAATAACAGCAGATGGTCTAAGCAGAAGGCAGAGCCAAATCATTTTGTATTCTTTTCTGTGTAGTTTTTCTTTCCAATTTCATTACAGATATGACTGAGATAGATAATCATACATCAGAAAACATGCATCAAACATTCTTATAATTATGTTACACATGTGCTCCTTTTAAGGCTATTTTTATAAACAGGATATTATCATTATAATCTTTTCTAGAGGAGACAGATGAGATTATCAAGCCTTGAACAGTGGAAGAATTGTGGAAGTACAGAGAAAATGGACAGAAACCACTTAGAAATTGCATATTGTGGGGCACTACCCTGCTTTTGATGATACCGGATTTTACACTAAGATATGTATTAGTCATCATGTGCCAATTCTGAACATGGTCAATTTGTCATCAAGAGCTAAGTGGTATAAGACCAAAAGGCAACAGATGTTGGGAATGACAAGCCAAATTACTGAACGCTCTGCCAATTATTTCCCCTCAAAAGTAAATGGTCTGACTTTGTAATCTCCTGAATTTGTTTCTTTCATATGTAGCTGATGGTTTTGCATTGTTTAGTTAGTATGCCATCTGTTTCCTGGATGCAGATAACCTTAGATCCTTATACCCATGATCAGTCCACCCATCACAGTTCAACTACTTCTTCCAACTGAAGCATCATCTGTGAGGACCACAGTTGAAAAACCGATACTATTCCCCCAAGGAAATTTGCATAGGATGGCAAGATCACCTTACTCCATAGTTTTTGTATTCACTGCACTATTCCCAGTATATTTCTGTGTGTTTTATAATTACATGTATATGTATATTAATAAAGTGGCTTCCTTGAACTTGTATGTTGACAGTACCTTTTTCATAATGTAGACCAGCTCCATTTAATAATAATCTATACTAGATTACTATTCATAAAATATATATTAGTTCATATCGATTGCAACAACTCTGATATTGTTATCCATTATTTACAAAGGAGGAAATAAAGACACTGGAAATTGTTTATCCATTTTTATTGAGAATTTCCTAGGAGCTGAACAAGAGAGGTAAAAAGTAAATAGTGCTAATAAAATAACAAGCACAGATCCTGCCTCATGAAGCTTAAATCTAGTAGAGGGGAGAAAGTTTTGTATATTGTTGGGAGCCTATAATGCTAACTGCTCTAGAGAACTGTATTTGAAGCCAACCCAGGAATGAGCATCTGGGAGGCTTGGGTGCCTATAATATTAACTGCTCTGGAGAGGTAGATAGTAATAATAAAATAACAGGCATAGATCCTGCCTCATACAGCTTCAATCTAGTAGAGGAGGAAAATTTTTATATATTGCTGGGAGCCTATAATGCTAACTGCTCTAGAGAACTACATTTGAAGCCAACCCAGGAATGAGAATCTGGGAGGCTCCATCTCCAATTATCTATCTGACTACATTGTTGGACTGGAGGTATCGTTCAAGCTGTATGGTGTCAACTATGACAAAGTCTAGAGAAAGCATACTTACTGCCTCAAGTTCAAGCTTATGAGCATAAAACAACTTCACTATATTATTAGTTATGATGATAAATGCTATGAAGAACAAGAGTGTGATCAAATTGTACAAGATAGTTTAATTTAGAATGGAAGGTAAAAAGTCTCTGATGAAACAACATTGCGACTAAAACAGTAGGATGATTGGGAGGAGTCTGAGAAAAATCAAAGAGAGTGTCAGGAAGTTTTTTTAGAATGCTTTGGGTAGAAAAGATGCTAACCCTTTCTGTGAATGGATGAGAGACTAATGAGTTGGTTGAAAGAAAAATCTAGGGAATGGTGACATGAGGCAAACTTGGCAAGAAAACACAGAATGTGTATCAAGCTACATTCAAGAGCTAGGTGGGTTTCTCATGCCATACAAGGAGAAAATTGCCTTGTTGACACTAGAAGTTGTCTCTTGATTTCTATTATACTGGTTCCTCCACTCTGTCACTACATTGCCCCTTTACAAATGAATGCATAAAGATAATGTTCTTTCAATTTATTTACAGATTGTGTTCTTTCAGGAAAATAGTAGAATAATATATTGTTACTGTTAATTTTTGTAACATTAGGTTTTATTATTGGATGTTCTATATCAATTAAAATTTTATTCTAATCTATTATACTTTTAGCCACACTAAAATCTGCTGAATACTCTAATATCCTAATGTTTGAACTTTCTGCTTTTCCTATATATTAATCATATCTAATTTTATTTACAATCAATTCCTACTTTTTAAACCAGGAGACTCAAATCTGGAAACTCCAGTGCCTTTCCTAAAATCAGGTAAGTACAAAATACTTGAGCCAAAAATTGGAAACAATCTCAGCTAACTCCAAAATCAGTTCTTATTGTTCAGTATTGCATCAATTTTTCAGCAACATGAAAAATTATTTAGATAGTAGAGAGTGATAATAAAATAACAGGCATAGATTCTGCTTCATACAGCTTAAATCTAGTAGAGGTGGAAAAGTTTTGCATATTGATGTGCATCTATCATACAACTAATAATCCCTCTTTACAGTTCTTTCTTCATTAAAGAAAATATGAGGCACTTGTATAGGATCAGACAGGTGTATGGGTGGGCAGATATCACTATGAAAGCAAGTTAGCCAAGCACTGGAGGCTCACACCTGTAATCTTAGCTACTCAGGAGGCTGAGATCTAAAGATCACAGTTCAAAACCAGCTGGGGTAGGAAGTCTGAGGGACCCTGATCTCCAATTAACCACAAGAAAACCAGAAGTATAGCTGTGGCTCAAAATGGTAGAGCTCTATCCTTAAGACAAAAAAGAGCTCAGGGACAATACCCAGACATTGAGTTCAAGCCCCAGATCCAAAAAAAAAAGAAAGAAAGAAAGAAAGAAAGAAAGAAAGAAAGAAAGAAAGAAAAGAAAAAGAAAGCAAATGAAAAAACGAAGAAGCTCATCTGCCTCCATGCCTGTATCTGAAAACAATGTTTGTTAATTTTGTTTTGGCTTAGTTTAGTTTGTTTGAAGACACAGGTTAAACTAGAGAGAATGCACTAGAAAGTAAGACTTATTTTCCTGCCAAATTATTTTTTCTGAGTAGAATAGTTATGGGAATAGTTACTTATATACATAGAGAATAAAACGGGGAGTCTAGGGAGACACAGATCAGAGCAGGGCATGAACTGCCAGAAGCTGAAGGACTCTTCCTCAGAGCCACTGATGAGAGTGTGGCCCTGCTGGTGCTTTGATGAGCCATTTATTGGTTATTTATAAATATTAGATATTTATTCCAATACACAAAATTGATAATAGTTTTTATAAACTAATATCTTTAAATAAAATAATAAATAAAAATTAATGAAGTAGAATATAAAGGAAAACAGGTTCAAAGGAATGACAACATCTAGACTTCTATAAAATAAATATGCAGTATTTCTGAAACTCCAAATTTTTAATACTTTAAGTGAAAACAAAGGCAATAAAATATACATCATTGGAACATTATTTACCATAACTAAGATATGGAAGCAACCTAGATGCCCTTCAGTAGATGAATGGAGCAAGAAAATATTGTATATGTACACAATGGAATTCTATGCTTCCATCAGAAAGAATGGCATTGCCCCATTCATAAGGAAATGGAAAGACTTAGAAACAATCATATTAGGTGAAGTAAGCCAAACAAAAAGAAACAGGCTCCATGGTTTCTGTCATTTGTAATAATTAGTAATATGTCTAGGATAGTCCTAGAAGAAGATCACAATAGCTATTATATGACCATATAAAATGATGTTAATTGAAATGAACTCCAAGATATGGAAACAAGAGGTTTTTTTGTTGTTGCTTATGTTGGTTTTAATGTTATGTATGAAGTTCTTTCTTTCTTTTTTACTTTGATTTAGTCCCTGTAGTCACTGTTTTTTGTTTTGTTTTGTTTTTTAATTCTGGTACCCTGTGTTTTGTATGTAAGTTTATCTGATTGGGGGAAGGGAAGGGAAATACCAAAATGGTGAAACAAGGACAAAGGGTGAACCAGTGCAACAGTGATATTTACAAGACACTAAATTGGAAATTAACTTTACAACTTGGAGGGGGGGAGTTGGAGGAGGGAGGAATGATGGGAGAAAAATGAGGGGAATGAGGGGCAGTAACAATGTTCAACAAAAAATGTACTCATTACCTTACCTATATAACTGTAATCCCTTTGTGTAACAACTTTATGACAAAATTAAATTAAATTCAAAAAAGTTTACAGAAGAACAAATTAAATGAAGAGAGAATATTGATTATTAAAATATTTTAAATAAAAAGGAATTATCAAGAGCTCATTTGAAGAAAAAGTTGAGAAAACATTAACTTCTCTAACCCCTGCTCTGTACAGTATTTTCACAATAAAAAACTTATTTAAAAAAGAATGATGATTCAAGAAAACAAAAAATAAAAATCAGAAATGAAATTAACTACTAATAAAACTACATATGGATATGCAAAAAACAAATATATAAGCCTATACATTAGTTCTTCAACATGTTTATACATGTTACATAAAATATACTCCTGTGATTTTATCCAGTGAAAATTAGCAGTCAGTTGGACAATTCACATACTTTCCTTGACTATAATCAGTGTTACACCAAATTATGTACTGGGGAAAGGAGAGAGGATAGATGAAAAATGAGAGAGGAGAGAAGAGGGAAAGCATCAACTTGGTCACCCATCAACACAATGCCAGGGCAGAATACTGAACCTCTGCCTTCAGAGATTTCCCTAGAAATAACTATCATTGTTGATTTGGATTTTCTTTTTTCTCTGAAAAGACAATCTCGTGGTTCACAACTCCCTGAAAAAGCTGCTATGCAGGGATCTAGAAGAATGGGACTAGGGGTCAGAACAGAAATTATACAAACTGGACAAATCCATGTCTCAGAGTTAAGGCCCTGAGGTATTTACAGTGGTCTATCCCCTCTGGTCTATTACTTCCCTCTGTCATTTTTTTCCCCAAAGGTTTTTACTGTCAATAGTTGGAGAGGAAAAGAAGTGTTGTTAGAGGAAACTGTCGACTTATTTTTCTCTATGGTTTAACCAGAGAAACAGGTTGAATTAAGATATAGTTGGCTCTTTTATTTTCTTAGGAATATAAAAAATACACTAAAAGTTGTTGTTTTTCAATTAATACATATGGTAAGATGTAGATCAATGTGGACAAACATGTACACTTCTTTATAACTAACTCTCCACATTTAGGCTTTTTAGAACAGCTGGCAATGTCATATTGTGTCCTGGATATTTTCCCACTGTGTTATATTTTAGCTATCAGTAACTTTATTTAAATTTACACACATCATAGCCTACTTTTGAGGGCTGTCTAATGATATAATCACAAATTCTAGAAGTATGGCTCTTGTTTGCTGTCATTTATTTTGTGCCTGGGGTTCCAATTGACCCTTTTGGTATCTCTGAGGAGCAAAAGTTTCCCCTGGTGCCTCTAGGGTAGAAGAAAGGAGGACCAGGCCACAGGAATAATCCAGAGGCAAACCAATGTAATAATAAGGATCCTATGCTCATTGTCCCTGGCTGCCTCTGAGGCAATAATCTGCAACAATAATCCCTTAGCCAGTGGCCCTGGATTGCTAGGCATCTCCAGAAGAGTGAAGAGATTCTTAGACAGTGAAAAGGTAGGCATTTCTGGTCAATAATTTTCAGCAAGAATCCTCATTAATTTATTTCTAGAGGTTCTGATAGGATTTTCAATTAATCTGGTAAGGAATTTGCCTAGCAAGGGCATCTTTTGTCACCAAGTTGATGGAAGTTTAAAGGATCCTGGGGCTGTGTTGCTCCTCCAGTCCTGTGTTTCTTGAGTTCACTTCCTTCTGACTTCCTTCCAAAGTTTGCTTTTAGTTGACTGTTAAACATTGTTTCCAGGATTAGTTATATTTAATGAGGAAGAATATGAATGAACTTTATGTCCTCTTAGGTTTTGGACCTGAGTCTTCTATATCCTAGAAGGATAACGATTAATTAGGAAATTTCCTAGTCTCTTATTTACAAAACAAAACAAGAAATAAAAATCATGAAACAAAGTATAGACACAAAGATTGTTAAGCTGTTGTTAAGCTACTGTTTTTCACCTACTAAGCAAATTTTGAAATGACAATCTCTCTGGATTGTGAATGAAAGATGAGTTAAAGAACCACCATAGTGAGGGCACTGAAAGAGGTCTTAGAAAGGCACAATACCTATGTGTGTCTGATCATATAAAATAATGCTATTGACATGAACTCCAGGAAAACAAAAAGAGTTTTTTTCTTATTGCTGTTTTTGTTGTTGTTGTTTCCTTTTGTCTTGTTTGTTCATTTATTTGTCTTTGGAAAGGTAGAGGGGCACAGAAATGGTGGGACTAAGGGTGAATAAATATACAAGTGGTTCTCACTAGACACTGTTGAAATTGAAATATACAACCTGTGGGTGGGAACAGGAAGGAAAAACTGAGAGAGAGCAAGGGAAGGGATAAGGATGTTCAAAAAGAAATGGACTCATAAGCTGACTTACATAACTGTAACCCTTCTATATATGGCCTTTATAATAAAAACATTTTAAAGAGGCTGTGAATAAACAAGGAGAGAGTAAGGAAAAGGTGCCATTGTTCAAAAAGAAATGGACTCTTTGACTTATATAACTCTAACCCCTCTATACATCACCTTTACAATAACAATTTTTAAAAAGTATATATAAAACTGAATCTAGAACCAGTCTAAAAGTACCAGTAAGGGAGAACAGATACTCAAAAGGAAATTCTACTACACTGTTGGTGGGAATGTAAACTTGTTCATCCACTCTGGAGAGTAGTATGGAGGTTCCTCAAAAGACTAAACATACAGCTACCCTATGACCCAGCGATTCCACTCCTAGGCATTTATCCAATTGAGCACAAACAAGACCACACTCAAACTACCAGTACAAATATTCTTCGCAGTATTATTTAACACAGCCAACCATTGGAATCATCCCAGATGCCTCTCAATGGATGAATGGGTCAAGAAAAAGTGATGCATACACACACACACACACACACACACACATACACACAATGGAATTCTACTCACCCATTAGAAAGAATATTATAACATTTATAAGCAAATGTAAATAAATTATATTAAGCATGTCAGACCTATAGAAACATTGGATGCATGGTTTCCCTCATTGTGGAAGCTAGAATATGCCTATAAATCTACAAGTAAATACACGGGGTAATAAGCGAGGGGTTACAAATGAATTAGCTGACATGTAATAGACTCTATGGAGAAGTCAAAGAGTATAATTTTTTCAAAAGACTAGGTTAATGGCCAACAAAATAATTACCAAGAAATGAATATTTGCAAGAGGGGAAGGTGGGGCCAGGGGGAGAGGGGTAAAATGGAGGTGTAGGGAGAATTCAGGCAAAAAATTCATTGTATATACCACAGAATTGAAAAATACAAGGGAAGGGGTAGGTCGAAGATGTTGAAGCGATGACACAGATGCACTGTACACATAAACTGTTTTGTTAAAAGGAAAAAATTAAATACATTAAGATAAGTAAGAAAAAGGATAGGTTGAAGGGGTGGATGAGAATGTTGAAAGGGGTGACATTGATCAAGATGCACTGTATTCATAAACTGCTTTGGTGAATGGAAACTCCTTTGTACAACTACTTCAAGATAATAAAAATAATCAAAAATAGGAAGGAGCTCTAAGAAACAAAGCAGATAGTCCCAGAAAACCTACATATATCAATGGGGACATCTCAGCAAGTACTACATAAAGGACAATAATGGCCAAAGGACAATATGCTCCAAAGACAGTTAGTATACCAAATTTCAGCTGATGCTGACCTATGTATTTAATGCCTTTTTCCTGATATTCTGATATTCTGTATCTACCTCTCCCTAGAACCTCAATTTTAATAACACTGAGATCCAATGATAGGAAAATGTAAGGAGGAAAATATTGCAATTTGATAGAACAATATCAAAGTGACTAAAAACAGAATCAAATCTATTAATGTTACCTAGACTCGGCCAATTCTTTTCTACTAACAGGTGAAATTGTAGCTTAAAGATCAATTTAGTTATAAGCCTAACACCTAATCTTCTTTTGATATCCAACTCTATGGATTTCCTCACAATAAAATGCAGACAGAATGAAAATAAATTAGTTGTTAAAAAAGCAGATATATTTAGATTTGTGATAGAGAGCCTTACCCAGCTATAAAATCATGTGGTAAACTGAATTAGCACTAAATAGCTGTATATTTTGAAACAACACATATTCTATATGATTTATCTATTTTCTAATGTGTAGCATACAATGTTCTGTAAGCAATTTCCCTTGCACAGATTAACACCTGTTTTCTTTTCCTCACTTTCTAAGGTGAGATAACTGCAAACAGAAATTCTAGAAAGCTGAACACATACTTTTCAAAAATGAAAATAGAGGAATAGTTTCAAAAAAACTATCTGACAAAGAGAAAAAAACCTCAAGCACCATTTATCTGGCAATGTTTTGAAATGCTAAAAATGTAACATATTTGTAAAAGTCATGGACTGTTACAGTTCAGCTCGAAGATAGTTACACCTTCACTATCTGTGGGTCAAATACATGAGTTTCATGCACACACACACACACACACACACACACACACACACACACACACACACACACAAGGCTATCTCTTCTTTCAGAGAAGAGGCTCCCTTGATTATCAGTCAGTATGAATCAATATCCTCAGCTTTAGACTTCATCTATCCTCTGCATTTATAGTTCCTTAACACTTGCAGCACTGCCTTGTTTCTGTTTGTTTGTTGCACTGAATATTTGTATTATCTTTAAGTAGTTGTACAAAAGAGTATCAAAGCAGTCCAAAGATTTGTACAAAGAAGTTCAAAGGAGTTGCACAAAGCAGTTTCTGAATATAATGCATTTTGATCATTGTCTTCCCTTTTCAACACTCTTACCCACTCCTCTCAACTCACCCCTTCCCTCACTTTTCTTATTTTTAGAATATGATTGGAATTTTGACATTTAACAAAATAGTTTATACATACAATGCATCTTGATCTATGTCATCACTTTAATATTTTCACCCCTCTTTGACACAACCCTTCCCTTATTTTTCAATTCTTTGATATATACGATGAATTCTCGAATACCTTCACCTCCCTTCCTGTTTTTATTGGTCCCACCCTACCCCATTGTAAGTACTCATTTCCTGGTGCTTTGACTTAGTCTTCCTAAAGAATTATACTATTTGAGTTTTCCATAGAATCTATTATATTTCAGTTAATTCATTTGTAACTGCTTGCATACCACCCTGTGTGTTTACATATAGATTTATAGGCACATTCTAGCTACTACAATGAGGGAAATCATACAACCATTAATATGGAAATGGGATGACTTGGAAATTTTATATTAAGTGAATTATGCCTTATTTCTTATAACTGTCTTACTTACTTTTCTATCATCAACCTTAGGATTGTCACATAATAGCTACTAGGTCCATGTTTGTGGAATGCAAAAAAAATGGTCCTAAGCCCTAATTTTAAATGACATGCTTAAACAAGCTCCTTGGTAATGGAAGGGCTTACATGTTTAATGTGAATTGTCAAGATCTATAAACCTACCAGATAGTGGGGGAAAACAAAGGAGAGGATAACAATGCTCAATAGGAAATGTATTTATTATTACCTTACTCATGCAACTGTAACCCCTTTATACAGTATCTTCAAAATAAAAAAATCTATAAACACTAAAAATAAAAAAGAGACAGGGGCTGGGAAGGTGGCTCAGTGGTAGAGCGCTTGCCTTGCATGCATGAGGCCCTGGGTTCAATTCCTCAGCACCACATAAGCAAAAAGAAAAAAGCCGGAAGTGGCGCTGTGGCTCAAGAAGTAGAGTGCTAGCCTTGAGCTTGAGCTAAGGGACAGCGCCCAGGCCCAGAGCTCAGGCCCCAGGACCGGACCACCCCCCCAAAAAAAAGAGAGACAAAGCAAAAGAAAAACTTGCATTCACAATCCCACATAAACTTACCAAAAATCTGTAAAATAATAGCTTCAGAAAAAAAAACATGAAAATCTGTATATTTGAATGATAACTTTCTTTCCTAGATTTTGGCAAAAGGTCTATTAGAGAGACTTGTCACACCAGCAATTTATCTTGAAAATAGATTGCCCTTAACAGTTAATTGTTTGATTTGCATAAATGTCACAAGACTACATTTGGATTTTCTTTATTTTCAATTTTAAGAAGAAAGGAAATTAGCTTGAAGTAAAAATGGTGTAAAAAAAAACAAATCAACAGCTAATTATTGCAACTCAAAGTGTCATTTATTTCTTCAACTTATCAGATATACCAATTTGATCTTTCCTTAGTATTTAACTTCAAAAATATAACTGCAAGTCTATATCCTAATTTACACTATGAGTAACATAATCTGGAAGTCAGGTTTGATTTTTTAGTATGTAGCAGGTTCAGCTTATTAAACGCTTTCTGGTAGTTGTTAGTTCACATTTCTGCTAATAATTAAAATCCATTGTGCTTTCAAAATCTAGGTTGAGGCTTCTCAGTACTTGTTATGAGTCTTGACTAAAGAAGCATTTAAAATTATAGTGAGCAGATCTGAGGTAAACTGACAAGGCAAAATGTATGAACATCTTTCACCTTACAGAACTATCCTACAAATTAATAGTCTACTCTATGAGAACTAACCGATAGTATCAACCAACAACCTTCTAGGGTCCTTGGGAAATCTGAAGTAGGATTAGTAGTAGTCTGGGACATTTAGAATTATAATTTTATCTCCTTCCATTTCTGCTTGCTTACACTTTAAAATTTAAAAAGAAAGACACATGTTTATGTCTACATTTGAAAACAGTGTAACCGCCAGATAAATGCTCTATTACAAAAATCACTAAATATTTTGAGTTTTGAATTTACCTACATCTCACTGGTCCTTAAGTTCTGGTTGCCTACAGAACATAACAGAATCATAGACAGACTTTCTAACCTAATATTTATGAATTGGATTAATAGTACCTTATATGAAGCATTTTAGAAAAGTTATGGATGTATTCTTTTTTGGAATTGCTAGTAACAAGAGTCCAAAGGAGCCGGGCGCTGGTGGCTCACGCCTGTAATCCTAGCTACTCAGGAGGCTGAGATCTGAGGATCGCGGTTCAAAGCCAGCCCAGGCAGGAGAGACCATGAGACTCCTATCTCCAATAAAAACCACCAGAAAACCGGAAGTGGCGCTGTAGCTCAAGTGGTAGAGCGCTCGCCTTGAGCTGAAGAGCTGAGGGACAGCGCCCAGGCCCACGGCCGACAGAAAAAAAAAAAAAAAGAGTCCAAAGGATATTATTCACTGAGTAGGAGGCAAAGATGTTACGTGTTTGATAATGTTATGGAACAGCTGCTCAGAATGAACATTTATCTCACAGTCTATGGGACTGAGAAGTATCCCATGAAGAAGGGATCCTCAAACTTTAGCCTCCATCTGATTCATTTGGAAAAATTGGTAAAACAGAGTGTTTGTCCTCACTCTCAGTTTCAGATTCAATGTACAAGAGATACATCCAGGTTATTTGCATGCCTACCAAGTTCCCAGTGACACTGATGGTTCAGTTCATGGGCCTACTCATAGAGAATGATAACCCTGGTCAAATAGATGGAAAAAATGTGTTTATAATTATATGAGCCATTAAACGTTTTATACTGTGTACTTGATTATATATTGATTTACTTTTATTTTATTTTAATTTACTTCATTGTTATTATAAATGTGATGTACAGAGTGATTACAATTATGCAAGCCAGAATGCATTTCCTTTTGTACAGTATCTTCCCTTCCCTCACTCGATCCCAGTCCCTCCCTCCCATTTCTATCCACAAATTATATAGCTTGCTTTCATCTCAGTGTCCAGTGTGCTCCACTGCTAAATTATTTTGCCTTTTTCCCCTTGATTTCTGTGCTGGATTATAATATAATCAAAAAAACTAGAACTACAACAACAATAACTACAACTACAATAACTTAAGAAACAAGTTTTGCTCTGTCAGACTCCAAGAATAATTAATATTTCAGAAAGCCATATTCCATTGCCAGTAATAATTCTAGTGTCAAACCATATACCTCAATCTTCCTGCATTTACAACTTTTATATGTAAGTTACGTAGCAGAGGTCAAAACTTGTTTTAACAGACTTGAAACCAAATACCATTAAATTTGTAAAGAGAGATGAAAATCAGAGAGTCCATATTTAATTAATGTTTGCTATTTTAAAAGGTTATAATATTGTCATCCTTTTATAGCACAGGAATA
This sequence comes from Dipodomys ordii, assembly GCF_000151885.1. NCBI lineage: Eukaryota > Metazoa > Chordata > Mammalia > Rodentia > Heteromyidae > Dipodomys > Dipodomys ordii. The sequence goes on along the minus strand of NW_012267283.1, from coordinate 6,710,000 downwards.
AATATTACTTATTGATATTACTGACAAATATAGCAGTTGGTTTTCAATCTTATTTTGATATCCTCAGAATTCCACCATATAATTTCTTAACATCCTACTTATACTGTTTACTTTTTCACTCTATTACTCTTAAACATAGTTTCTAAGTTTCTTCTTGGTATTAGGAACCCATAGAAGGATTTCATGTCAGAGAATGTTTTATCATTACTTTTTCTCGTATAATAAATAATTATTTGACACTACACTTAAAATTAGGACTCACTTTATCTTCAATTCTATTCAAGTCCATCGTTGTACCCACATCCCCACTTTAATTTGTCTTGGCATATTAGCCTTATTCTATGAAGTTCACCTCCTTTTCCTCCTTATGCAACTTGTCTTATTTTATTGACTCTAATACTATTTTTCTTATATTAATATGTACCTTTATATTTCTTATATTTTAAATATTTCAAGATAAAGTGACTGATATAAATTTAAACATCCATTGTAAGAAACTAATTATTTGGTCACTTTAATACTTCAAGATGTCCTTCCATGAGCTAAGAACCAAACATTTGCTTATTGAAATATATATGTGTTTATTATAAATTACTTCTTTTTTTTTGGTGGGGGGGGGTCCGGTCGTGGTTCTGAACTCTGGGCCTGGGCGCTGTCCCTCAGCTCTTCAGCTCAAGGCTAGCACTACCACTTGAGCCACAGCACCACTTCCAGCTTTTTTCTTTTTGCTTATGTGGTGCTGAGGAATCGAACCCAAGGCCTCATGCATGCAAGGCAAGCGCTCTACCACTGAGCCACCTTCCCAGCCCTATTATAAATTACTTCTTAAATTCATTTTTATTTGCAGATAAGGCATTACATCAATTTGGATGATAAACATATTTGTAGTATATTATAGTATATATCTTAGATTTTTTTTTGTCAGTCATGGGGCTTGAACTCTGGGCCTGAGCACTGTCCCTAAGATCTTCACGAGCAGTCTATTACTTGAGCCACAACACTACTTCCAGTTTTCTGGTGGATAATTGAAGAGAATGGTCTCATATATTTTCCTTCCTGGGCTGGCTTTGAACTGAGAGCCTCAGATCTCAGCCTCCTGAGTAGGTAGGATTACAGGTGTGAGTTACCAGTGCTCAACTACATCTTAGATTTTTTTTAAGGGAAAATGATATTTTCCTGAAAACACACAACTATTTGGAGAAATTTATTCTCCTAAAATGTGAATTTGCAACTTTAAAATTCAACAACTGGAATAAAAATACTACAATTATTTTTATCCTTATTTATTTCAAGGTAGATGGAAAGAAGTCAACTAGAGAGAGATATATAATTTCTGATCATGAGTTTTAACAGAAATTGAATTTTCTTTAAGGCTTCAGATATAATTTTTTCTGTAGAAAATTTCATGTATTAGCTTTCTCTATCTAAAAGCTCTAACTATACAGGCTTTTTTTGAGCCAAGTAAATTATATTGTAGATGATCCCTTTTTCATTATAGTATACCTTTACTTTGCCTCCAAATGGAAAAAAATTGGTTCAGCATTTTGAAAGTGATATGTTTCTCAGGAAAAGGCACAGAAATGAAGGCAATCATCTTCAACTGACAAAGAAAGAGTGAGGAGCACAGGAAAGCAGAGAGCTTAATCAATACTGAATCAGACTAAACACAATGAAGGACAAGATTATTAGATAGTAACCCTTCAAAAGAGCAATACTTATAATCTAGGAGGAGCACAAGAACTTTGAAAGCTTGGCTCCGCCTTTATTAAGTACTCTGAGTGTACTCATCATGAACTGTCGAAAGTTGTCATACATTTACTACCACAAGACACACTAATTAAATATGGCTTAGCATGTGACTCGAAAAAGCAACCATTTCCAGCAGCAAATATATTTTATTATCTTAGCTGTCCATATAACAAATTGGTTTTATTTTTGCTATTGTTGTTTTCTGATTGTAGTTGTTTATTTGTTGTTTTGTGTTGCCATAATAGCAACAAGAGCATCATATGAAACAGTAATACACTAAAGTACAAGAAATTTTATCTCAGAAATCTAAGAATTTACTTTTTTTTCTGATCACAGGAGATATACAAGTATCTAGTCCCTCCTTTCATTTTTTCTGTCAAAAAGCTCAGTGCCACATTAGAATTACAACCTGAGAATTTCTTATAGTTATATAAGAAATTCTCAGGTTGTAGGTATATTTGCTTTTGCTTTTGCATCCTATGTTTTCCTTTTTCTACTTTACTATAAATTTTTAAAATCACCTTTAATTTAGATAACTTTACTCCTTTATTAGATAATGTACATGGTGAAGATATGCACTTAACTAACTTCAGTCATAATTCTTGATCAATTTCATCTTGAATTTTATCTCATTTTCAAACTTTCCAAGTGCCTTGAACCTAAGAAATAGATATTTCCTTACAAAAAGTTAATATCTGACTACAAGTGTGTTAAAATAACTATTAGATGACAGGGAGATTTTATAGTTAATGGCAGAAGATTCTAGAATGAAATTATAGTAATTTAATAAAGCTATCTTAGCACTTAGTTTGACACAAGGTATAACTTATGGAAAAAAGAGGCAAGCATACAATCTATGCATGGTAGCTCACACTGTAATCTCAGCTACTTAGGAAGTAGACATTGGTGGCCAGGGGTTTGAGGCCAGTACAAGCAAAGGGACCCTATATCAACAAATATGGCAGGAATAGTGGCATACATCTTCATCTTCAGCTATGGAGAAAGCATATGTAGGAAAGAAAACTAAGATGTTATGTCAAAAATCGAACTTTACAACTTTGGTGGGAGGGGTGCTGAGCGGGGGGGGGGGGAGGAGATGGGAGATGCCCATGTAATTGTAACCCCTCTGTATGGTATTTTCACAATTTAAAAAAGGGAAAAAAAAGAAGAATTCTAATGAGTTAGTAGTAAATAATGCCTAAATTTCAGGAAAGAGTATGTGTCAAATAGAAGACTATGAAATTGAAGAAAAGTTATTAACTATAGAACCCAATAACATATTTTTAGAATATGACATGAAATTCCTACCCTCATTACCCTCAATAAAACAAAGTGTAAAACAGAAAGCATTTGGCAATAAGTAAAACAATAACAGGATAAATGGCTTGATAGATATAAAGGATAAAGCTGTGTCCCGGGTTGGTGCTGATTCACAAACATCATAAAGAGACAAAGAATTTGAGTTCTTATTACTTTTCCAAACAAACAAGAAAGATATTAAATATAGTGTCTCAAAGTTTGACATCCTTTCCAGAAAAGAAAATGCCCAGCTTTTAAAGAGTTGTGCTCAGGAGCTCTATTCTGTAGTACATGAAGAGTTCATGCACCAGAACCAGGTAGTAGACCTTGGTTCTTCTTATCTACCAGTTTGCTAGTATCATATTTCTAAACTCGTCTTCTTTAAAACATTTTCTCTTTCTTTCTAAAATATTTCTATTATTATTAATTAGTAGTGAGTGGGAGTTGCCATTCAACATGTTTATGAGTACAATGCATCTCATCTCAATGAATGTTACCCTGTGAAATCTATTCTTTCTGTAGTCATAGAGAAAAGGGATGGGGGAAAATTGTCATGTCTGGTTTTAAAAGTATTAATATTGAGCTTCCCAGTTTATAGTAAACAAAAAGTTCACTACAATTAAAAGTTTTTAGATAGTCTGTCATTACATAGCTATAATAGGTAATGAGGAAGTAGACAGGAGATCTCTAGATGAGGTACTGACTAAATTGATCCTGTCAGAGTGTACAGCAAGCAAGCATAAATGATAGGTTGGTTTCATCTCATAAGAAGATTTCAGTGCCACAAGACATGCTAATACAGAAGGAGGAACCTTAAAATAACACTTATCAAATGGTATGAAATAATTTTATGGCCATAAAAACAGATATGGTTATATCTGTACATACTAAAGACTGATTATCAGTCTTTAGCTAAGTATAAAAATGGGAAACAGGGCTACAGATTCAGATTATGAACTGTTTTGTGCATCGGTGGTCAAATTTACTCAGGTCACAGTAATGGAGGTGGTTATTATTCATTTAATTTTTTACTCTGTTATTAACCATTTTACACATTCCTCACTCTGTTTCAACTTTCTCTTTTTCATTTTAAATTGATACTCTAACTTCTTGCTTTACTTATGACCATAAATGCTTTGCTTTTACCATATATATGTATGTATCTACATATATACATAAAGTATATATAGATATATATACATATACAATGTATATGCATATACATACATATACGTAGTAAGGGAGAGGTAAAAACAATATAAATTCAAATTATCCTTGAAGTCTTCTTAGAGATTGCAACATTGGGGTTTGCTACACCCTCTCTTAAGAAGTCAGATGCAAGTTAGATGTTTAGCTTTCATTGTCTTTCCTCTATAACCCCGATGTCATTATTATAATTGGCATCAAGCTTAGATGATGGAATGGTCACAGTCCCCTTTGTACACAAAATACCTATCTTTAGATACTACGTTTTTCATACAGTGAGAGGTTATATAGGAATTAACTCCCTGGGGAAAGAACAGATTCATATCTCCTATCTCATTCTCACTCTGTGGCTTAAATTCATTGAATTAAATAGTATGATGAATGTTTACACTATGTGAATACATATTTCTATGTCTTTTACATATAAAAAGGTATATTATATGTATCTTTCATCTATTATTTTTTGGATACTGGAAGTATCCATACTGCTGAGTATGAAGTGCTAATATGTATTATATAACAGATGCATGATGTGACCCTACAGAACGACATAGTGGATATTCTGCTTGTTATTAAATTTGACAATCTATTTTAAATGCTTAGAAAAATGTCTGACATATAGTCAACGAGAAATTTTAGCTATCATTATCAGCAGTGCTAGGATTAGTGTTAATGTTCAAGCATTTATGTTACAGCCAAATGTAGAGGGAATATGCACATAAAGACAAATAGTGATACAATAAGTACTAAATAACTATTATCCATGCTTACTGCAGACACAGATCACTATCAGTTTCATCCTCAATGATTAGACTTGACATGTCATGCATAAAAATCCCTGATATTACAAGAAAGCAAGCAGCTGTGGACCAACTATTCAAATAAAATACAGGATAAAATTGGAGGTCATTCCTAGACCACTTCCAGAAAAAAGTATTTAAACCACAAAACCAAAGTTAATATGTAATTGCTTTTTAAGAAATGATCAGTTTTTTCCTTCATTGAATCCTTGTGGAACTTAGTTGATAAAAGAGCAGGCATTTCTGTTTTAATTTTACTAACAAAGAAACTATCCCTTAGAAACCTGGTGACTTGCTCAGCCTCTTACCACGTGATAGGGACTAAAGAACAACTACATAGAGAGTTTCTGAGACCTACACATTGTATTTGCTGTTTTGCTTGAACCAGTAATTCACAGACAACAAGATGGTACCATAACGGTAAATTTCAGACTTAATGGATAGTATTTAGTATAGTACTTAGATTTGTTGATAAACTCCATTTAAAAAGAAGAAAATTTTTAAAAGTGGTACAACCATCAATACTGTTTTCCCATTAACCAGATACTAGTATCATCTTAATTCAAATATTTGTAAGCAGAAAAGAGATGCTCATTTTTATTCACCATGTCTTTCCTCTCCCATCTGGCATAGACAATTTCCTTTTGTTTTCTTTTAAACTGTTATACAGAAATTAATTTTACCCTACGGCTTTCACTATGAATTTCACAATTTTCATTCTGGTTATTTCTCAATAATAAATTGTTATTGTAGGGAGAACTGTGCTTGTCAATTTTTCTAGTTTAGTCCATCAGATTTTTCATTAGGTCTTGTCACTAACAAAATTCTTTGTTTTCTTTCCAAAGTTGTCAACAGCTATTATAATTATTTTATCACAAGAACACATTCTACATTGTTGTATATTTATTAACTAGAAATTACTTTTTTAAATTAGATTATAATGAAAATGATTAGCTGTACTGTCACTTAGATGCATTATTAAGTGAAAAAGAATCCATTTAACTAAGTATATTTGGTAAATAATTAAAATTATAAATGTAAACTCTGTAGTTTTTAACTATTCTTATTGATACTTTTTCTAATGTCAATAGAATAGTTCCAATGTCAATAGAAAAATCTGCTTGTGCATAACTTTAATTTGGTAAAGGTCAGAGATCTTTGGGAAACAAAAATGAAGAAAAAGCTAACAACACTTTTTATTAATTCTTTCTTGATTCACTCAGAATTGTCATCATGGATATAAATGTTGGCCAGATGTAATTTCTGCTTCAAAAGGATCCTACTGTAAAAACTATCAGAATACCATCAACTACTACTACAAAATGAGCAAACTTCTAGGGGTTTTTAGACAGTTCATAAATATTTTTTCATTTAAAACTCATTAATCCTAGGAGGAAATATATCCTAAACTAAGTTTTACAGAAATTACTTACCAAAAGTAGTACAGCTTGGTGAGTAGTAGATACGGGATATGAAACTAAGAATATGAAACTATGGAATATGAAACTGTCTCTCTCTTTCTCTCTTCCCCTCCCTCTCTTCCTTTCCATCCCCTTGTCTTTTCCTCTTTCCTCCCCCATTCCTGGCCCTCCTGCTTCTTTCTCTAACACAGAATAAGAACTTTAGCACTGGTGTAACAACCTACTACGTTGCTTCTCATAAAGGTCTGATGATGAATGTTAAGCCAACAAACCATCATATTCACTGAGCTCACCAATACATACAGTCTTCACTATTGCCCAGAGGCTGTGATCTATAACATCATCCTCCACAAATCACCAGACATTACTGAGGGAGAACTTCTAGATATCAGATTGTTCAAATTTCCATTTCAGTGTCTACTGAGAAACTACTCAATATATCACATTCAATCATTAGTTCAGATATTGATTAGTTCAGATATTGTTGAGTTTCAAATCTGTGACAGGAGATAGGGAAAAATGAAGGATTGAGCATGATGTCAAAACTCAGAAATTCTAAGGAAGAGTATGAAATACGATGACAACGAAGAAAGTACAAATCCCTTTGCAGAAAGTTTTTTCTTATTTAATTATTTTTCTTACAGTGAAACATATTTTTCTTATTATAAATGTTCAAAAACTACATTATCAGACAGAATATTTTAAGTCAGGTGTTGTTGGTGGCCCATGTCTATAATCCTAGTTACTCAGGAGGTTGACATCTAAAGATCATGCTTGAAGCCAGCTTGTAAAGAAAAGTCCATGAGATGCTTATCTACAATTAACCAGCAAAAAGCCAGAAGTAAAGGTATACTCAAGTGGTAGAGCTCCAGTTAAAACTCCAAGTGAAACACAAGGCCCTGAGTTAAATCTCCAGTGCCAAGTGCACAGATAAGAAAGTTTTGACTATGTTGATGGAGGTGGAGATGTTTAAAAACCCAAAGAAATTCTTTTTTTTTTTTTCTGTCAGTCATGGGGCTTAAACTCTGGGCCTGGACGCTGTCCCTGTGCTCTTCAGCTCAAGATGAGCACTCTACTGCTTGAGCCACCACGCCATTTCCAGCTTTCTAGTGGTTTACTGGAGATGAGACGCATGGACTTTCCTGCCCAGGCTGGTTTTGAACCATGATCTTCAGATCTCAGCCTCCTGAGTAGCTAGGATTACAGGCGTGAGCTACCAGCGCCCAGCCCAAAGCAATTCTTGAAAGTGTTTATCAATAAAAATAAATAAATAAAGAATCATTTCTTAATCTACCACATACCTAGATAGAATGGCCTTGTTTCATCAGCTTCGACCCATAATTTCCAGAAATTTCACTCCTCAGATTCAAGTTCTTCGTCTGAAATAAAATGATAATAATGACATATATATTTCTAGCCTGTAATACTTCAGTGAGAATATGTGTTAAGCATTTAGCTTAACATCTTTATTTTATCATTGGATAAAATGTACACTATGTAAAGAGAATTAATAATTTAAGGGTTGGGCATAGTGGCTCAAACCTGTAATCCAAGTTACATGACATGAAGATTTGGGAGGATCATTATGCTAAGCTGGCCCCCCCAAAAAAGAGTAAAGTCTAACTGAAAAATAACTAAATCATAAAAGGTTAGAGATCATGGTGCAAGTAGTGGAGGACTTAACTAGCAAGCCCAGGGCCATAACAAACACCAGTACTACCTCTTCCCTGTTCCTGCCTCCAAAAAAGAATTTAGATTTAATTCATCTTTGGTAATTCTAAATGTAAAATTCAAGATATCAGACTGTTTTGGAAATAACTTGATGAATACATTCAATACTGATGCACAGATGACAGAACAACAAAAATTCTAGTTTGTATAACCCTGTGGTTGAAGATGCTTTGGATGATGATACAAGTAAATATTATAAAGTGTCATACAAAAAAAGCTGTGTTACATATCCTAGGCACATTATGTGTCCTAGCTGTATTGTGTGTCCTATAGGCCAATAGAAGGAGATTATAGTTAGTCTAAAATATCTGTGGACAACTACATTGTACATTTCTCACAGCAGAGTATGGCTTTTAACTTGGAATCTCTAGTACTGTCTGAATATGTTTAATAAGAGCAAGTAGAAGGAAAATTTAATTTTTACTCATGTAAACATTATAAATTTCACTTTTTTGATATGTACATTTTTGACATAAATTTTTAATCACAGCCTAACAAAACATTACTAACTATACAACTAAGAAAAACTGTTAAGCTTGAGTTACTGTTAAGCTTATTCACAAGCATCAGGTGCAGAGATATTCACTACCATGCTACAACTTCACTCCGACACTTCTTTTTCTATTCTCTATTCCAAAAGCCACTTATTTTGAATATTTTTATGGTCCTCAATCACTTGATGATGATGATTTTTGCCTCAGAGTTCACAGAAAAGCCAGAAAGTCATCACATGAGAAATTCCTATTCTTTGCAGTAAGGTTTCTTGATTTCTGGAAGAGATCTCATCTTCCGTTCATTTAAACCTATGGTGCAATGAGTTCTCGTTTCTCTCATGACATAGATTTGACCCCAGGCTATAGCTCTATACATAATTTCATTCATTCACTAAAGTTATGCTTCTTGGTGTGTTTTTCATCTTATATTAGTAACTATTAAGTTTGATGTTTTGAATATTTTTCACCACCTATAACTATTAGTGAGTTAGCTATTACTTTGCTGCAACACAGAGCATCATATTTTGAATAGTTGTTTACCTAATCTTGGATCACTATTTTAAAATATATTGTAGATAAAAATGAATTTGTAATGATTAACACATTTTGTTTTGGTCGGTAAACACATGCTTTAACAACATGATGCTTCTTTTACATACTTTTTCCCTAGGTAACAAGTTGGCTGCAGTTATTTTATGAACAGTTTATTCTTAAAATACTTAATAGGCACTCTTAAAAAGATGTATGAAAGCTTGTCTTGTGTGATGCTAAACTCATGACCTCATTATTTAATTAATTGTTTAAAAATAGGGTAAAAGACAGAAACATGCATGTTTACAGCTATGTTTTTACTAGGAAAAACTGCTTTTCCAAGTTAATATTTCAGACAAATGTGTCTTGTTATTACTATTCATGCTTCTATAATTTAAAAGGCTGAGAAAGGAAGGAGGCAAAAAGAGTCAGAAAAGAACTGGCACTGATTGAGTGGCTTAAGGTGTACCATGCTTAGACCTTATAGCCGCTATCCTCACAGCAATCCCACAAGTTGGATAATTTTGCTCCCAGTTTACAGTGGTCTTCAGTGTACATATTTTTTGTAACAGTGTCAAATGATAGGGTTATTAAATGACAAAGTAATAGCTAAACCCAGAGAATCATTTCAAATATAGAAGCTATGTGGAATATTTTAGGATATAGATTAGGGAACTCACAAGTTAGTAGAAGAGGCAAATACTATATTAATATAAAGGAAAAAATCCAATAAGGTTCTAAAATAAAATGCTTTATGTCTGAATTTAGATTCCCCTAAGGACTTGGATGTGAGTGGCTTATTTACAAAGTGAGTACGGAACGCACAAGTGAGACAGTACAGAGAGGGAAAGACTGATGGGCACACTACTAATAAAGAGCACCCAATGCTTAATCCCACTGGGATTCTCAGAATAGTGTGGAATACACCTCAAAATCCCCCCACCAGGAGATGCAGAAACTAGGGTGTCTATGCTCTCCAATTTCTTTGAGGATTATTCTATGGATGTTACATCCTTAACATATTGAGACTTCTCTACACAAGAACATCGTGCTGGGGAAAGTCTTCAGGCAAAAAAGCAGAGATGCCAGCACTTATGGTGAGAAGTTATCACACTGCACATAAACATGCCTGGCACTGGACAGTAACTCAGAGGCAGTGTGATGAGCAACCATGTCATCAGCTATGCTTGGGAATAAAAAGAGAGATGTATTTAAAGAACAATGAAGAATTGGGACAAGAAACCCAATAGGGGTAACATTGGTATTAAGAATGGGTAAAATTTAAAACATGAAGGTATGGAAAGAGGTAAGACAGAGGGACAGAAAGGAGAATTGACTTTTGCTTCATTTCAGTCTATCCTGACCTTATATTTGCCACCCTTCCTTTCTACCATCCTTTCTCACTATCATCACCCTCCTCCTTACTATGTGTTTTCATAGCAACTTGTATCACATATACCCCTTACTCAGTTATATTGTCTTTTGTCTATGTTAGCTGTCTTCACTGTGTATTAAGTTCTACTGCAACATAAATGTTTGTCTGTTTCACTAATAATTCCAACAAGAATGCCCAGCACTTCAGAATTGTTTTGTACTGTTTGTTGAATTAATGAACTTATTAACTGATCTCTTCTGAGAATGTATAGTTATCTGTAAGTCCGATGAAGATGGGAAATCCATAATGTGAAGAAACTAGGAAAAAGCAGCATGGCACCCATTTGTGTCTCAGGTATGTTTCAGGGCACTGGGGAAGAAGCAAAGGAAGGAAATGGGTGTTTCAGCTATGTTTCAGCTGTTTAACTTGATATTCAGCATCATATACTTGGTACATTTTCAAGGCTCTTTTTTCCTTCAGAAATCATTTATATTTATAGTATTAATATACTCTGGCAGGCACAATAATCTCACATTTGTCTGGCATCATCTATTCTCTAGGGCCCCTAGGCTTTTGTGCTGAAAAGTTATTTCTCTTATAGTTTTGCATTTACCTCCTTAAACTGAGAGCATCTGTCACAGGAGCCAATCATGCTAGGCAGCTCTCATCCTTTCTGCAGTCCCCTAACAACACAAATCAGCTCAGAAATTTGCCCTTCCCGGATGCACTGTTTGCCCTAACATGTCACAAATTCTCTGCTGACTATGTACACTGGATAGAAGTCTAAGATATAAATTCCTTAAACATGAATATTAACTTTGATATAGGCACATTTAAAAGTATGATACTATATGTCATAGTAAGTTGTAAAAGACCAGTTTTCTTTTTTAAAAGCAAGATGATTGGTTATTTATGGTGGGCTCATGGCTGTGATCCTAGCTGTTTAAGGGGTGGGAATCAGAAAAATCATGATTTGAGGTAAGCTTGGGCAAAAAAATTGCAAGATCTCATCTCAATGGGGAATGGTAGCAGATGTCTGTAATCCCAGCTATGTGGGAAGCATAAGTAGAAGAGTTAAGTCCTTTGCTGACCTGGACAAAAACAAAGAGAACTGTCTGAGAAATAAAGGAGAGCGAGTGAGTAAGAGAGAGAGAGAGAGAGAGAGAGAAAGGCTGGCCTGGAAACATGGCTGAACTAATACAGTGGTTACCTAGTAAGAGCCTAAGACAAAGTCCCTACACTCAATCAGATAACCCCATTACTACCAAAAAGAAAAAGAACAGAACAAAGAAACAAAGAAAGAAACAAAGAAAACTAATATGGCCATTATACTAGTTTTTGACAATTCAACAAACATAAGAAAAGTTCATGTGACAGCTAAAATCTATTTCTGACATCTTAATTACATCTGTTTCAATCTTATCTAGATTGCAACAATTCAGAAAAAAAATTAAGTTGCAGTTTACCCTTGTGCTAATGATGAGATGGTTTGTTAAGCGAGTTAATAGAGCAAAGCCACCATGATCACAAGGCTTCAAGTTTATGACTAATTCAAAGAAGAAATTACTTTCAGGCAAAGCCATGTACTTTAGAAGCAAATTTGCATATAAATGCCTTGGATGAAGGGCCAATTACAATTGTTTTTATTTATTCATTGAAGCCACTTCTCCAAAGTATTCTACACTAGAATTCTCAGCCTATCATCAAGTTTCCTTGAAAGTAAAACAAGTAGGTTTTGGAAAGAAAATATTATAGTCAATAATTTAGATTGTTCTTTAAGTCTACTTGTACCCAATGGTGTGTACATGAAGCACTACCATCAGCTAAAAATGCCAAAGATCAATGATTAGTTTCGACATAAGGAAATCTCAGGTTTTATAGAGTTGTTTTAAAGATAAAAGCACTGATTCAGTATTATTTAAGCTGGGTCTTTCAGAGCCCCTCAGGAACTACAGCACATAGCAAAGACACCATGGATATGTATTCCTTCTAAGATGAAGGACACCTTCGAAGAGACCTGGCATGCTTACAGGGCAGAATTACAAGTACATAAAAATGTAGTACCTTTGGATCATTTTCTCCAATATTTTACTGTCTGACTATGGATGTTCCCACTGCTATTCCACGTTGAAAACTCTGTTGTTTCTTCCTTAGAATTACGAAAACAACCAATTCTTGGCACTGTTTCTACCTAACATTATTTTTCTACCGCCAAATGCTGCCAGAAAAATTCCATATTTGTCTAACTTTCCTAAAATATGATTGAAACAAACTTCAAAAGCACATCTTTAATGTTTTCATTTCCTTCGTAATAAATGTGATGTTAAGTTTTTGTAAGGTCTAACTATCAGAACTATCAGACAACCCTATATACGCCACTACCCTTTACTAAACAGACTCAGTAAATGAGTATTTACTGGGAACTGTTATTCAAAGCAATAATTATCACAATATTTTATTCCACTCAAGCTGAATAATTGTGAAAACAATTGTAGAAGGGGGCACAGGAGTTGAATTAAGTGGACTGGGAACTAATGAGGCTTCTTAGGGATGATCAATTCTCTCTATTCCCAAGATAACTTCAGGATCTAATGGACAACTGATCAAGAACATTCAGCTCTTTGTGTCTGTCTTAAGCTCACCTTTGCATTATTTTCTCTGCCATTAATACCTCTTCTAAACAGCCCAGAGACTTGGCTCAAAATGTTTTCTTTCAGGAAGTAGGGGAATCAATAACTACCCATCGCGTTCCTTTTCAACCAGTTCCCTCATTTTCACTTTCTCCATTGACTGTATCCCTCTAGATCTTCTAAATTAGCTCATGCTTCTAATTGCTGAGGCCTTTTCAGTATGTTGGGAGAGGGTAATAACTTACTTCTCTATTTAAGCTCTTAGGTCTGAGTTTTTCATTATGCTAAATTAGATATTATTCCACCAAATTAATGTTAATTCACCGACATTATTCAGGCTATGTGATTAGAGAATGTTTTTGTGCCTTGTTTTCTGTGTTATTTTGGAGTGATTACCCAGGAAAAGGAAAGGAAACCTAAAGTGTACTGCTGCTTCTTAAGAACACTTAATCAAAGCAGAAATAAGGATACAGAATAACAGAAAGAGGAAAAATAAGGTTTTAAATAATATCTTTGACTAGGAAAATAATTTCTTACCCCTTTTGAGATAGGGTTTCACCTCCTGCACAGGCATGCACAACTGGTTGAGATTCACCTATGTTAGGCCTCCTGGTAATTCAGGTAACACGCTAACAAGAAAAGGCACCAAGTGGCCTTTATTATAGCTATTTATTAAGAAAAGATATAATAAACTTTTTTTGTGTTTGTATAGGTGTAGACTGTGACCTCAGGCATTTCAACCTCTCAAGTAGCTAGGGTTACAGGACAGAGCCACTGGGACCACGAGTTTGATATTTAAATCCTCAGAAGCTGTGAATATATGATATTACTTACATAGAAAAAATGACTTGGAAGATGTTGCTAAAGATCTTCAGATGGAAAGATTATTCTGGACTATCTAGGTAGACATGATTTAAACATGAGGATTTTCATAAGAGAAAGAGAGAAGTCAGAGGAGATGATCAGAGGCAGAGCATAAAGAAACCAAGCTACCAATTGTAAAAGAAATGGAGAAACAATTCAAAAGTCAAGTAATGTATGAATTCTAAATGCAGATTATACAAAAATGATCATATCTTTGTAGTAGTTCTTCATTGCAATAGATTTTCATAGTAATAGATTTTGATGGGGTAAAGAATAGGGAGAAATGGTAAACAGATAAAATGCAAAACAGATAGATTTGGTATAGAAAGTGATTTAAAATTCTCCTTGGTAACAGTATTGAAGTCTTTAAATTGTTCAAGAAGCGAGCCTTACAATTAGCATTATACATTAAAACAACTGCTACAATACTAATTTAGATGGCTGATAAATATGTAGTGTCAAACCAAATTATTCAACAGAAGTAGAGAAAAAGAAGACGTACAGTGACTGATGAGATAGAAAATTCTGAATATCAGATATCTAAATGGCCTCAATTTCCCAAATGATTGAAAGAATGTGTTTTGTTCTTAATGTTGAAGAGTACAAAAGGAAGATTGGGTTTGGTTGAACTCAATTTTTGAAGTCTGCTTTTGAAGGTTCTTTGAAGCTTCCAAGCAGAAAGATACTCATTGGAATTGAACATTGTTTCTCAACAACCAAAGACAAAAAATAATGAAGAGGAAAAAATACATACAAAGCATCAATTAACAGTACCTCCTATATCATTGATAACATCATGTAATGTCATGGATTTAATAACTATAGCTCATGATTCTAAATATATAGTTCTATTCTTTTTAATTTATCTGAACTGAGATTCCATACCTACCTATTAGTATTAAAATCCAAATGACATATCATCTGGATTAGAATCTTACCCTGACATGTAAAGTCATGTTAAAACATTACCAATCTTGGCTAAATAAAACCCTACCACTCCTGTTTCCATTTCAGAAACTCCTGATGTCTCATTTGTTATGACAATTCCATCCTTGCTTCCTGTAAACTTCATTCTTTGTTTCTAGAAACTGTAATATATCTACTCAACTGTGCATTTCTTTAGTTTAGACCCGTGTAGTAATGTTTTACAAGTAATGGATCTTTGTTGCAATCGACGCAATGATCTGGCACAGAAAAGTCATGATTCTTAGCATCAGATCCCCTAAAGAACACTTTAAATCAAGAAAGTTCACATTGAGGGGGAGGGGGGAGGCTGGGAAGGGATGTGAAGGGTAAACCAAAGGAGGAGGCTGCAATGCTTGGTAAGAAATGTACGCATTATCCTGCCCATGTAATTGTAACCCCTCTGTACAGTATGTTCACAAATAAAAAATAAATAAATAAATTTAAAAAAAAAGAAAGTTCACGTCATTCTCTCTTTAATCAGGGAACGAATATGTCATAGAAGTTTTTCCCACCGAAGGTTCTGAATGACCAGAAACATCTGCTCTTTCCCTCACCAACCACCAACATGGGTAATGTTTAGCTTAGTCTACACATGCTTAACTTATTTAACATACTGCCTGCTGCACTATACTCGGCTTCTTTAAATGAAAGAGGAATGGGAGACTAGATAAAGACCACAGCACAGAGAGACTGAAAGAGACAGACAGAGAGATAAGAGAATGACAGAGACAGGTTTTAAAATGATCATTAATAACATGTATCTCTCTTTTGAGTAATTGTTTTCAACTCTGAAAAATATGCTGAAGACAGGAGCACTCATTTCATAAAAACCACACACACACACACACACACACACACACACACATACACACACACACACACACGAGTGTGAATCCAGGCTTGCCTAAACAGACACCACAAATTTTCATTTCATGACTGTGTATCCAAAGGGCAGGAATAGTGAATGCAAATCATTGTCATTTACATAGGATAATTTATTCATTTTGAGTTGTTTTAGAAACATAAGCTAGCCATTCTAATTCATCTACCAATTTAATGACAGCACATTAATTATATAAAAGTAACCAATGATATCCAAATAAAGGACAGATGGAACCAAATGAAAATGTCCTTTAAACTTGGGTTTATATCCTTAAATTTGTGTCACGTGCAGAAGGGCATCAGCTTCAGTACCATGATTTCTTTCTTCAGCCCTAAGTTGGCACTGTTTTCCAGCAATATAGTATCTTGTTAGTTATTTTAATTTCATGTAAAACATTGAATTCAACATCTTGGTATAAAAAATGCAAATAGTAATAAATAATTATTAAACCAAAAGGCTTAAGTGTCTTACAGCATTAGAACAGTTCACCAAACTCTCATTACTCACAATGATTTTTCTTCAGGCACACTTCTCTTTGAATTGTCTATTTTGGAACTTATGCTAATAATTAGCTTTCAAATATTGATTCTATATGACACAGGATCATATATGAAAGATTTTTATCAAAATAACTGGAGATGTAGTTTTAACTTCATCTCATCAGTAAAGCTGTTTTTAATCTCTGGGGATAAATAGTGACAAATGATGCTTAGTTTTGACCAGTTTAGCTGCTTTTAAACAGAGTGAGTGTTTTAATGGAGCTTGTAAGTGGGTAATAGGCATGCAGTGAATATTCTGAGGTATGTTAATGAGTTCTATGTATGGATTCAGGTCTATATTTTTTACCATGTTTCTGCACAAGAAAGTATCTGCAATTTATAAAAGAATCAAAAGTCTATTTACATGGCCATTGGGATATGTACTAAATTTCCTTATGCATTTAAATATCCCTATTTTCACACTCTCTACAACCATTATTTAGTTTGCAGATCCATTAAACTCTGTAATGTGTACTTATTAGCTGCCAAAGAAATCATGTCAAATTAGGTGTGGACTTTTATTACTTGAAAAAAAAGAAAAGCACTCAATAATGCAACATGCTCAAAATATGTTCGAAACACAAAATGGATAGGAGAACAAAAAAGTTTGGATGAAAATCTTTCATCCAAGCCTTAAAATTAATGTATTTAGTGTTAATGTATTCCAACTACAGGAAACACTATCTGTGATTTAAGCAGTGGTCTGATGAAAGAAAATCTGATTCTCTAATTTCTAAAAGTTGACTGACTACATAAATGGTCTATGACTACAGCCAGAATACACCAACAGTGAAATCCTGGCAAATGAGCAGAAACTCTGTTGAAAATTTCAATGTGATTATTGCACAGAAAAGATAGGTAAGCAGTAAAATAGGTAAACGGCTGTATGCTGTCAAAATAAAGTATCCTGGCTTCCTGATAAAATCAACAATTTCCCACAAATAAGCTTATATGAAGGCATACACAAAAATGAGAAATTCCATCATGTCTTTTATTTCCTATTTTGTGTACCCATAGAAGGCAGGAATGTGGTTTTATGGGAAAAGCACAGCCTTAAGTGCAAACTCTGGAGTCCTACCATACCTTTGTTACTTCTGAGCTATACAAATCTAGGCAGTCTACAGCTCAAACTCATTGGGAGTTTTTTTGTACTTTTTAAACCTCAATTAGACTTGAGTTTTTACAAATTTCCCTTGCGGTTCTTAGCTATTATACAGAGCAAATGTCCTTTATATTGAACTTAACACGTCACGTAGGCACTGTAACAACATGCTTGGTAAACCTCATATACTTTTCACAACACTCGTGTTCCCCCCCAGAGCTGTCAGAAGGTGGTTTTGAACCCCTCAAGACTGGGCACCAGAGTATAAATAATCATTCCTTTAAAAATCATGCATGCTTTACAACCTTAAGTTTGAAAAGTGAATATATGAGTGTGATCATTTTGTGTTATTAAAAAATGTCAAGGGGTGAACTTCAGACTCAAATTATGAGCTGAATTTATAGCCCTATGGAGTAAAACTACTCTTTAAAAAATAACTAGAACTTCTACATACATTATGCATTATATATACATATGTACCTTTTAAGGTGTTGCTGGACTCAGCAATAAAGATTAATAATGACATCTACAAATATAAATGCCACTAAAACAAGTTTAGTTCCTCAACTACAAATTATAGTAACAAGGTTAATATAAAATCCTACAACCTACAATAGTTGTAAAGTAAAAGATCTGAAGTTAAAAGATAAAATGGCTAACAATTTGGTAGGGACATCAAGTGCCATGAAAGTGTAAAGAAGATTCTTTCTGAAGGAATGTATACCAGATATGGGTCCTCAGAATTTCCACAGGCTAACAGCAAACCAATAGGAACACATACTCACTTGATTATGCTGTATTATCCTATTTATATTTATTTATAAATATATTTGAGTGGTTATATTAACAGACCAAAACAAATACAATCGTCTCCAAAGATAGAACAAAATTATTTGGCAAAAATTCAGAATTCATTCATGATTGTGAATCCAACAAATTAAAAATAGAAGAAAATTTTCTGAAGCAGATAAACAGCTTATTATAGAAAGAGACAGAGGGGGAAAGCCTACGGGTAGAATCATACTTATCAGTGAGAGGTTGAATGCTTTCCCCTAAGAATAAGAAAAATGCAAGCATGTGCTCTCTGCTCATCCCTATCAATATTGTACCTGCTAGTCATGAAAAGGGCCATATGGAAAGAAATAAAAAAAAAACTAAGACTATTGTCTGTATTCATAGAGACACGATTGTAGAAAATTCAAAACAATCTACACAAATAGCTCCACAAACTAACTGATCGGTTTTGCAAGGTTGTAGGTTACAAAACTCACATGTAGAAGTCAAACATTTTTAAGTGGTAATAATGAAAACTGAAATTTTAAAAAATTTCAAATATGAACAGAAGTGAACATAAGTTTCATTGCTTTATCTTTAAGGTAGATAGTGTCTTTCAGAAGGTAAAGCTATTATTTAGTCCCAATTATTCTAGACAATAGTATTCAACACATAAAAATTATTCATTTTTAATTGCTGTGACAAAATTCCTGATCAAAAGACTATATGGCACACAGTCTCAGATGTGTCAGCCCATCACACTGGAAGTGTGTTGCTCACAAAAGCAGCTCACCTCATGGTGGCCAGGAAGCAGAGAAGAAATGCCCAAGCAAGCTGGCTTCTTTGGTTCCTCTAATTCTATCCTGGCCCCCAGCCTATCAAGCAGTATCACTGATATTAAGAGCAGATCTTACCCACTCAGTAAATTTACTCTGGAATAACCCTCAACAGACACAGTTAGGTAATGCGCTTTTCTAATCTCCTAAACACTTCAAAATCCAATCATGAGTTCTGTAAGTGTCATGCATTGGGGTAAAAAGAGCTCTGTATTTCTCTTTAATAAATATGGCTCATATTATTTATTCTTAGCTGAAATATGTGTAGCTACTTTCATTGAGTTTTTGCTTTCCAGAAAATAACTGACCAGACATTGAAATCACCATTTCCCAAAATTTGTTTCTATTTTTCTAGTCCAGAATGAATTGAAGTGGTTTAGAACCAGTGAATTATTGTTTTATTATGCATCCTAAACTATATGCAATGTAAACTGCATGAATTCAAGATCTCACTTTTTCAGGAATATTTAATTAAATCTGTTAAATAAAAAAGATTAAATATTTCTGTTAAAAGGTAATTGCACTAGGATAAATAGGATATTGGTAAACTATAATGAATCATTCCTTAAAGGACTGAAATAATATTTGATATAGTAATTTATTATTGTTTTCTATTCAGAGCACAAGAAACTACATCAAAATGAAAAAAAAATTAAAACTCTCGGTCCCACCTACATAGAAAATCCTTCTTTTAGTTTTTATATTCTCTTCATAGGTAAATATATTTTGCATATTTGTACGTATACAATTTAATGTTTTAACTTGACATGTTATAAACACTTCATATATTACTTTTTCAGTGTAAAATTTAGATGATTTATTAAAAATTGATATTTTGTTATTTACTAAACCTTTTTTCAGTTTTCAAACATTAACTTAGCTCTCAAGTTTTAAACTATTGTAAATAATAATGTGTTAAATTTTGGCAAGTGATTTTTTTGGTCTTTAAAATTAAAAATTGTTTAAATAGCGATACAGGTGGACCCATTGCAACAATGAGATGTACAGATGTTATGTTGAAAAACGAACTTTACAACTTTGGTGGGGGAGGGGAATGTAGTCATGGAGATGGGAGGGCAGGGATGGTAGGGGAAATAAAAGGAGGCAACAATGCTTGATAAGAAATGTACTCATTACCTTGCTCATGTAATTGTAACCCCTCTATATGGTATTTTCACAATAAAAATCTTATTAAAAAATTAACAGATCTGCTGAGGGTTGGTGGCTGAAACCTCTAATACTAGATACTTAGGAGTGTTAGATTTGAGGATCAAGATTCAAAGCCAGCCTGGTACCACTGAAATTGCTCCTAACTGTATCAATTAAGTCAGTAATTCAAGGCCAACATTAAAACTTTGATAATAAAGAAACGTTGAAACATGCTAACATCAACAAGTATCTACCACATGCAAAATGTTTCTACATGTATCTAATTCTCCCAATAATCCTATAGAGATATTCACTAAATATTCTCAGAAAGCTTAAGGATCTTCTCATATACATGCAATTAAAGCCTAAGCTGAATTTCAGGAACACAGTTGTCTTTCATTAACTATAATCTCTCACATATTTAGTCATTTGATTTTAGTCATATTAAAGGTTAAGTTTGTTTTCTTCTCCAGATACTGAACTTTCTATTAGAAATTATATTATTCTATCACTATTTCTGGTCTAAAACATAAACTATAATTCAAGTGATCAAAATAATCATTTATTGTTTCTGATTATAAGCTAACAATTTTTTGTTTTATAAGTTTCCATCTAAATAAAACCACAGTGTGGTTGAAATCTTTCTGTGCCAATACTATGTGACATCAGTGGTACTTCCTAAGTAATAGTTTCCTGTGCTGTCCTTTGAACATGATTTTCACCTTATTGCTTTCGTATTTCAGATACAATAATCTCAGCTAGGACAACCAACCCATTTCCCACAACATTTCTTATCTTCCAGCTAGCTAGTCTATTTTTTTTAATATGTAGGTAATAAAGTTCCAAGAGAAGGAATTTAGAAGGCCTCTTAGGGCTTAATCTCAAATAATGACATTGACCTCTACTACATTCCCTTGGTTAAAAGCTAATCACAAGGGCTACTCAGATTTAAGTAGCAGAAAAACAAATTTCACCTCTTAATCAAATTGAGCAAAAGGGAATATCTACATTTCAGGATTATTATAGAATTAAATAGGATATTCAATGACAAAATTAATAGCAAATGCTTTGAAATTAATACAGGTTTGATATATGATAAAGTATATAAGCTTTGCATACCTTTGCCCCAGTATCCTACATGTAGTGTGTATACAGGAAATATCACTAAATCATTAAAATATATAGTAATATGTACTATAGAAGATGTTTTGTAAACATTTAAAAACATTATAATGTAAGTATATATTTAAAAAAGATACATTACTGCTACAAAACTATATTAACTTCAAATCCTATAAAATATATAGCAAAATAAGTACTAAAAGCCATGATGCCTTTTGTCATTTTTTTCTTTAAACTCCTGTTTCTTAATTTGTATTTCACTCATATAAGAAATAGGCATATTACCCTCAGTAGATGAGTGGGTCAAGAAAATGTGATTATCTATCTATCTATCTATCTATGTCTATATATCTAATGGAATTCTATGCTTCCATCAGAAAGAACGATACCACCCCATTTGTTAGGAAATCAAAGATTTGGAAAAAATCATATTAAGTGAAGTAAGCCAGTTCCAAAGAAATTTGGGTCCCATGGTTTCCCTTATTTGCAATAATTAGTATACATATAGGATAATCTTTCAGATGAGCTGAAAAGCTCAAAAACTATGTACATATGTCCATATAAGATGCTGCTAAGTAAAATGAACCCAAAGATATGGAAACAAGAGGTCTGCCTTTACTGTTACTGTTTTAAATGTACTATGTGATTTCTTTTTTGTTTGTTTACTTTTTATGTTCTTCCCCCTATGGCATATCCCCTGTTGTCAGTGTACTTGATTTTGGTACCCTGCATCTTGTATGTACATTTGTCTAATCTGAGGAGGGGAAGGAGAATAACAAAATCCTGAAACAAGGACACAGGATGACCCATTGCAACAATGATACCCACAGGACTGTATATTGGAAATGAACTTTACAACTTGGGGGGGGGGTTGTGAGGAGTGTGGGAGGTGGAGGAGCAAAAGGATAGCGGGACAAGAGAAGGGGTAACAATGATCTACAAGTAATGTACTCTATCTTACTCATGTAACTAACCCCTTCATACAGCATCTTTACAATAAAATAAAATAAGACATATTTTAAAGGAGATACTTGATCATACTCAATATATAATTTGTGTGTTCTTTCCAGCAATAGATTTTTCTTTCATGGAAGCAAAAGAGAGTTTATAAATTCTGCACTGCCTGTTGGGCGAAAATCAGTATGGCTCCACAATTCTCATGCTTCGAGGATTTTACTATAATAGAAATCTATAGAAACAAACCCCCTCCAACTTCACTACCTCCATGTATGATACAAAGACATGAGAATAAATTCTTATAAGTTTTACTTGCTGAAATAAAGCATAGTACCCAAATAAACATGTTCATTTTGAAATTTTAGAAACCACTTTTTCTCAGCAGAGTTTTGAAATAATAACCTGTATAACTAATATTTCCATTATAGAGATGGTTAAATAACAATAAACATTTATGTCTCTTTATATAATTAAGCTCAGAGATGGAAACTGGCTGTGGTAGTTTATTCCTCTAATGCCAGCATCTGGAGGCTGAAGAAAGAGGGTCATGAGTGTGGATCAGTGTGGATTACAAAAACAGAAACTATATAAGCCAGGCACTGGTGGCTCATGTCTGTAATCCTAGCTACTCAGAAGGCTGAGATCTGAGGATCGTGGTTCAAAGCCAGCCAGGATAGGAACATCCTCATGAGTCTCTTATCTCCAATTACTACCACCAGAAGTGGCACTGTGATTCAAGTGGTAGAATGTTTGCCTTGAGCTGACGAGCTCAGGGATAGCGCCCAGGCCCAGAGTTCAAGCCCCATGACCAACCAAAACAACAATAACAACAACAAAGCAACAACAAAAACAAAAAGCAAAAAGTACACATTTTAAAACTATTTTTAAAAACTCAGGGCTGGGATTTGAGCTACATCTGTGTATAATTTCTCCATTCAATGAGAAAATAAATAACATTTTATAACAAAACACACTAATTAATCTATATCAGGTTACATAGAACCATGAAGTGGTACTTGAGTGTTTTTAACATTTAACTGGTAAAAAAAAACTTTTGTCTATCAAAAGCAATTTTGTGAACATGAAAAACTATGCCATGCTTTAATATGGTATATGATATACAACATTTAAGCTTTTTAAATAGTGCTTCAAATTTATAAAGTAGTTTAAGAAACTGAGTAATATAGAATAATGTAAAAAAACATGTGTTTAGTCCCTGTAGTATCATACTTTCATATTATTCAATACATGCTTTAATTACCGTTACTGTGCTTTCTAAAATCCTTTGCATTTTCATTGTATTTGTTCACTGTCAAATGTAATCTGTCTCATTAACTCAGTGTTTATCATTCACAGTTCTTTTCTAATACTTTATATTTATCTATAAATAACATATATGTAATTGGCTCATTTTTAATATATAAATATTGTCATCCCATATGTGGACATATCACAATTTACATTTCAAATAGTTTCAATTCTTTCACAAACAGTGTGGTCATAATCAGTGTTCGAAATACCTCCTTTTGTATGTGTGGAAGAGTTTCTTTGCGAGAAAAGTTGTATGAAATACACGTCTTTACCACATATTACCAAATTACAATTCATTCACTATATATGAAAGTTTCTATTCTCCATATTTTCTAAAATAAATTTTGTAGTTTCTTGTTATCTTATATTGATTCTTACAACTTACTGTTATTCTTTTTCTCTTTGACTTAGTACAGTATTCACTGTCACCTATCAGACTCCCCTTCTTCAAACTTACTATGATTATACATACAACAGGAAGCAGTCTTATTAATTCCTCCTATCCTGCTTTGCAGCAAGAAAGGGGGTATCTTTTTTAATCAGGGGGAAATATATTATTGAAAACGAATACAACTGTATTCTCACAAGAAAAAGATGTCTGATGAAATATTTATTATGTCCAACTAAGTTCTTTTGACCTAGATGTACAGAGACTACAGGACAAAGCTCTTGGTGTTTTAGAACCTAGGAATCAGCAGTTAATCATCTTCACTCTTTTACTTCAAAATCTCCTGAAAAACCCATTTATTGAAAAACTCATCTTGTCTTTGAAATGAGACACCTTTAATCTCTGGTGTCTTATAGCACAGGATGCAGCAATTTTTGCCCTGGCTCTCTCATTTTCCCTGAAAAGTGATAAGCCTATTTGTATCTACTGCTCTGAAGATGATCTTCCATGTAGTATCATATTTGCCTGATAGGTGGCAAGTTGATAACCTCTCCAGTTCCTGAATGCTTCACTTATTACAGGAGAGGCCACTGAGAATCTGAGAAGAAAAGTACTTTTTCAGCACAACTAGCAAGTAGTAAAGGTTAGAAGGCAACATACCCCTCCTTCTTGACAAAATAAACTTTCTAGTGCACAATTTATCAAAAATTATCCCCTTTAGCTCTTTTAGTTTTTTTCTCTGTGACTGCTAGACAAAATTGGATTTTAAAATGTATTCCTAGCAGTAATGTTGTATGAACATGAACTTTAGCCTCGACATTATATAACTCTTCTGAATACAACATCCTTTTTCAAGGAAACAGTGGTTGAGTTCTAGAATTTCAGAGCAGAAAGAGTATTAGAAAGTTGACTCATTGTAACAAAATTCAGATGAAATAATGTAGAAAAACAAAACCCAAAGAGATTATGCTACATTCCCAGGGTTGTATGGCTCAATTACTATCAATTTTGCCTGATTATAACTATGAAGAACAGAATATAAACCACTCCAAAAATCTACCACACAGAGATAGCTACTATTCAAATATCTGTTATTATAATGACATTTAGCAGAACTATAATTACCCAAGTCCCTTGGGGTTTAATTGGGCCATTTATTAGATGATTTGTAACAGGGGAAAATTAATCTCTCTGGGTATCAATGTTCCCATCTGTGAATATGGGTAAACAGTTACAGCTATATTCATGAGTGAAATATGAGATGTTGAAATTCATAAGCACATTATCTGTTGGTAATGTTTAAGCAGAGCTATTATTTTTCCTAAATACATGAAAATAGTTTGTGGCTCATTTTAAAGGAAGGTATCTTATATTTTCTACATAATCTATCTTGTTCTGCTAAATATATAAAGTATATCCAACATCTACTTAGGTATAAGGTATACAGAAATAATTTTGTTTCCTTTTTAAAATGACCAACATAATTAGCCAGAAACTAGAGCTATATTGAGCAAATATTCATCTTAGAAACCACCATTATGCCAGCAACAAGTATGCAATGAAATATTCCAGAATTTTGTATATGAATATGAAAACAGATATATCATCATTTTTAAATTGTGAAAAACAGACTAGCATGATATGATGACTTCTCCTTATATTTCGTTCATATACTTTTAAATTTCTACAATAACTTCATAATCAGAAAATTCGGAAATGAGAACAAGACATTTTCTCTCCTATTTATATTGACTATATCTGAAACTAGGTATTTTGTAACTGAAAACAAAGACCAGTTGTTGTGTCCTACTTAGACTGACTCAGTATATTACAGTGTTAATTAGGCCAAATCTCTTGTGTCTTTAATCTATGTTGCTCCAACTGCCTGATGTCCACTGATTTCTCTCTCATCTCCATTACTCCATTACTGCCTTTAAAAAAACCTTTAACTATCACTCTATATATAACTTCTTCCTCCTTATGAATTAAAATATTAATTACCCATTAAGAATTCATCACTCCTGCTTAGTGTTCCATGGTAGCTTTACATGCATTTATTATCCTGAAACTATATTTGTACTTTTCCATACTCATATTTTAATCTTGAGATTAGTAGCTCTATCTGAAAATGTTCCCCAAGTAATGAGTAGAATAGGTGCTTGGTGAATATTTATTGAAGATAGAAAGGGAGGGAAAAAGAGAAAGAAAGAAGAAAAGACAAGAAAGGAATGAGAGACAGGTAAGAAGGAGAGAGGGAAGGAAGAAGGCAAGAGAAGAAACAACCAAATACATGTTGGGTGCTGAATAGATAATATTTCAAATAGTGGTTTTGACTTATTCCTTGGAATTTATTTGAAACAACTGTATTATTTATATTTTTCCATTCATACCCAAATGTGTAAGAAGGTCCAAGAAATGTCATAATTAAGGTCATAAGAAAACAGGACAGATATGAAACATTCAAATATGAAAATACAAAATTGCAAATATGCAAATGAAACTGTCACCCTCACATAAATTACAAAATTTTATAAATATATATAGTAAGAGTATAGAATTTGAAACTTTCACATCAATTTTCAGTTTTTTTAAAATCCTACAGAAACATAATGACCTAATATTATTATTCAAATATAAGGATAAAGAAACTAAAATTCAAAAAGGTGAAGTGACTTGTTTAAGCTCACACATCTAAAAGAACTTTGGGAAATCATCCTTCAGTAATTTTTATCCTACATTATGGTGGCTTAATTCAAATCAAGATTATCTTTGTGTTTTACCATTACATTTCAGGATGTAGGACACACTAGACTCAATAATCTAGTCACTGATCAGAAAAGCACAAGTTAATCCCTATTGTGATAGATAGGGGACATAGGACTCTGAAGTTTTCATCAGCAGTGGAATATTCTACTTCAAAGTGATACCTGCCACTTAGATTAGTAAATGTATGTGTTAGAATTATTCACATAGCCTCACCCAAGATTTTCACAAAATTTTCAAGAAATACAGTTATGATGTGACTGAAAGTGGAAGGACTAGCAATTTTTAATGCTGTTTCTGTCTAGTATCTATGATCCTAAACCCACTTTGGTTCTAAATTAAGATTAATATATGCTCTTAGAATTTTTGAGATATGAAAGTCCTTAAGACATACAGGACAAGATAAACTTATTTCCATGATTAAATCTGATTTCTTACTCAGAGATAGTAGTTAACTCTTGAAACAGAAGTTATATGCAGTCTAGTCCTGACTCTATATGGTTAATTCAAGTCTATATTTCTAATTAAGACATTTACGTATATTCTGTTGAGCTTCTGTTAGCTTCTGTTGGTATCACTCAATGTAGTGTTTTTAGGCATGATTGTAGCTAAAAAATGTATCCAAGCTACTTGTGTACAGGTCCAGGGAAATAAGGGCTATCAATTCAAAGTCTCTTTCACTAAAATCAGTCATGATTTGGAATCTAAATAGCACTGCTGAGAAACACTTTTGTTTTACTTTGCTTGTTTTATTTTTAACAATTGAATAACATTTTGCAGGTGAAAAGGCATTCTTCCAGCTCTAGAAATGGTGTCTTATAAGATCAAAACCTCTACTAAACTTCACAGGCTAGCAAAACTGAGAAATCCCCAGTAGGCCAGAAACAATGAGTATGATATAAACAAATTTCAGTGACTTCTATAAACTAATAAGGATGTCAGAAACAGCCATATTCTAAGACCCACAATGGCTATTTCTGCTTACATCAGAATGGACCTTCTTGAAGCAGCATTTCTGAAGAAATACTGAGGCTAATTCTAAATCCTTAAGCAAAAATATTTAATTTCCTCAAAAATCTATTCACTATATATATACTGAGTACTATTCTACACAAATTATGGACTTAAATTTTTCTTTTTGGATGATATTACTTAATATGTAATTTTCTGATAAAGCTAAAATTTATGAAGATGAAATAGAAAATAATTAAAAGTAAATCATGTAATTTCACAATCATATGTTGTGAAAGAAAGCAATCAAACATGACTTTTAAGTTTTGATGAATGATTGTGCAAATTCATGTAGAAGAATAAGAGTTTCATAAGAACTTCAAATAGGGGCTGGGAAGGTGGCTCAGTGGTAGAGTGCTTGCCTTGCAATGCATGAGGCCCTGGGTTCAATTCCTCAGCACCACATAAGCAAAAAGAAAAAGCCGGAAGTGGCGCTGTGGCTCAAGTGGTAGAGTACTAGCCTTGAGCTGAAGAGCTGAGGGACAGCACCCAGGCCCAGAGTTCAGGCCCCACAACCGGACCCAAAAACAAAAAAAAAGAACTTCAAATAAAGTATTTGGTTTTAAATAGGCAAAATTTGAGATTGCTGGCAAAATACACAATGTTGATAGAGCAGTTGAACATGGTACTCTGGAGCATAAGGGTGCTTTATACCAGTATGTTGAGTCTTCACTGCAATAAGAATTGCATTAGGGGTAGGAACATTGATAATGAAGCTTGGAATAAAAATAAAAGTCAGTCACCAATGACTGCTCAGGCAGATTTAGATTCTATATATCCAATGTTTTGGGCATTACTATAGATGCCCAAAAGACAGGCTATTCTGAAAGGAACTAGAATTGTTGGAAATGCACATGAAAATTGAAACTACCAAGAATTGAGCAGTAATGCTGCTGTGATCTCATTGATATCTACCCATGAATTGGTAATTTTACATAGGATACTAGGAAATATGTATGCATGGAAAATGCTATGTAATTGTTTAATGGTGTCCCAACACAATTTATTTTCATTTTATAATTGCATATTTGTAAGTTGATCAAATATGTGCAAATTAGTAATGTATTTTTCAAGACAGTATAATAAGATGGTGCTGGATTTAGACTGTGATGGTTAATCTTTGTGGCCAGCTTGATTGGATTAAGAAGCTGCTGGGAGATTATTAGTAAAGCACACTCCTGGATGTATCTGTTAAAATATTTCCAGAGACTATTAGATCTAGAGGTCCCCAACCTAAAGAATAGTTTAATAGATTTATACTCAAAATTTGAATAGACTATGAGAAAATAATGGAACTGTGGGAAGTGAGTGGAGGAAGCATCTAGGGCAGGTCCTTGGGCAATATACAGTGACTCCAGCCCTACCAGTTATGTCTCCCCTCTGCTTCTTGGCTGCCACAAGGTGAAGAATCCCCTCTACATGTTTTATCCACTATGATCCTGCAGGAGCAACACAGCTAAGGAGAATAGGCTCAAAGTTTTGAAACTATGAGTCAAAATAAATAATTCCTGCCCTTACCTCATTTCTATCAAGTATCTGGTCACAGCATTAATAAAACTGATGGCATAAGAACTATGATGCAATGACTCCCTTTTAATGGTGTGCTTATTGATTAATTACTGATCAATTACTGGAAGATAACCTTCATCTGTCAATAGCCTTGGGGGTCTCAGATGTAGAAACCACTTTTCCAATACCATACCATATCTATCCACATCCAATCACTATGTGGGAATATAAGTACTGGGGCATTTAGGCTTAACATGGGATCATTCTGTATGGAACTTTACAGAACTAGGACATTAGTCACAGCTCAACAACTTCTGCTCAATTTGCTGTGTCTTCCTCTTTACATATGGTGATGCCTAGGTCAATCCTTAATGAACATCTTGCACCCTAACCTCTAATGGGGTATCTGTTACTCTGAGACTCCCCAATTCAAATCACAAAAACCAGTGTTACTTATCAGATCCATTTATTTACCATATAAATGTATTTGTGAAAATATATCAGCGAAGTTTTTGACACCTCTTCCAAAAGATAAGAATCTCTACCCTAATCCCTGAGAAACTAGGAGGCCTTTCATCATTGCTTCAATGAAGAAAATGAAGTATCGTAGGAAAGGCTTCTATATGACTTATGACTAATGAGGATAGACGTAAAGGACACATGGCTTCTGCTGGCTACTTCTGGGAAACTCACTCTGGGAGCCATTGGCTGTTGTAAAGAAAATCAGCTTCCACAAAGCCGAAGCTGCCATGTAGGAAAAGCAAGTGTAACAATCATAAAGAGAGCTGTGTCTGAGGAGCTCCAACTTTTCTGGCTCCCAAATGTTTGAATTATTCCATAAATAAAACCTTTGAGGTAACTTCAGTCTCTGCTATCCTGAATCATGACAGACCTAAAGCAAGGATTACCTGAGCCTAGTCAATCCTCAGGTGAGCAAAACAAATTATTGTTTAAAGCCATTGTTTTAAGATGATTTGTTCAAAATCATAAATAATTGCAACATTAATTAATTTTACTTTTCTCAGTCTCCATTTTTGTCTGCTACATGGGAATAGTTTACTTAAAATCTAAACCCACCTTATTAGCATGTTGTGAAAACAGGAAGAGCATATAAAAACTAGCTTTATAAGCTATAAGAGGCATTAGAGGTGCAATTTATTATAATTCTCATCATAAATCCTCATTACCTTGGAACAGATTGCACAGAATGCTAAAAAAGCATAGTTGCTAATCTCAGAGAGTAATGATATTAGTTCTCAGTTTACAATAAACTGTCCTAGACACAAAAATATAAATAGAAGGATCTGGAATGGAAAAGGTGGGATGGAAAACAAAGGGATTAAAAAGTAATAATGTACTATTTGTCTTTCTTGATCTTGTCCCTTCTGTGTAGCTCAGAACAAAAGCTATTTTTCAATATTTGTACAAAGCACTTTGTCCTTTCCAGTTTTAAACAGACTCCCTACTTAATTCCCCTTTTACATTCATTGCCCCAATACCTTCTGTTTTTGTTCTGACATATGCACTTCGAATATCTATGCCTCCAACTAGATATATCTACATCTCCACTAGATATAAACACCTTTTAAATGAATAAAATCAGATTTTTTTCATAGTTGTGTCCTGAACATGTTTTTTTCTTCCATTATTATTCCTAAAGCTTTAGTAAAGGAGTGTTTACAAGTTCCATTCTTGACTTGTCTTCAGAGATTTAACTAGATTAGACCATTTCAATTTCTTCCCAGTTCTTTTGTCTCACATTCTTTAACTCCAAACCTACAGATGGTTGAAGTAAGCATGGTAGCTTTGGTTCTAATTGTTGAGGAACTTCACCCAGGGCAAAGGCAATGCAAGAGTCCAGGATGTCATGTCTAACTGTTCTTTTCCTAGGAGAAATCTTCCTCTCAGAGACAGCCTCCAATTCTGTCTTCAGTTTTTTCAGGGAAGCAATTTCTTAGCAATTAAAATTATTTGTACATAAATTTTATTTTTTCATTTGATCTTAAATTACTCGAGATAAAAAGTAAATTTGGGAAAATCACTAGAAGTCTTAATTTCTCCATTAGCAAAAGGAGTAGCTATAGTTCTTGAAGGGCCCTTTCATCAATAGATCTTGGTAATTTTATGTGAGTTAGCTCAAAGTGATAGAATGTCATGATTTCAGAAAGGCTTAGAATACCTTATATGTGGTTTCCATATTAGTTCGCTGGCAGATATCTTTTTGGCTACTGTCAGGTAAAATAATTGCTCTGGAAGAGAGGGCAAGAATATCACAGAGTAAACAAGGAAATTTCACAAAAGCCATCATCAGGAACTCAGGGCAATTTGACTTAAAGTAGCTTGGATTTTAAAAGAAAAACGGAATATGCAATATGTTTTCTCATTTGCTTCCTGCATCTTCTTTAAACATGCACACTATATCTCTTCAAAGATTTTTACCCTAAATAGGAAACATATTGCACAGCTTGACCTGTAATTTAAATCACAATTAAGCTTCCAGGTAAAATGTATCTTCATCATAAATCTGTTTGAATCCCCCAGTGTTCTGTTAAATTCCCTTACCCTCTTAAACAGCATGACCTAAGTTTTATTTTCCCTAAACACAAAATGCTGAATTATAGCTTATTTATGAGTTTCATGAATAAAACTAATTTGATTGCCATTTACGGAGAAATTCTCACTAGGTTATTATACTCTTTGATCCTATTAACTAATAAAAAAATATACAAACTAAAAATAACTCCAAATTAGTCGTCCAAGCATAATTGCTGGCAGCATTTTTTAAATATAAGAAGCCATTATCTAGAACTAATAAAAACATTCTCTCCTGTCTCCCTGCTAAGCAGTACTACCTATGCTAAATCCAGTCTATCTTTTGTAAGCATTTCCACATCCACCTTTTAGCCTGTTACGGTTTCATTCCTAATATACGTGGTCCTTCCACTAAAAATTCATTCCTCTTAAGCAGGGCTTATAGTAGATGTTTATGTTCTTTACCTATACCTGGCTACTCACTATATCCAACCTTGAATGAGTGTCCAAGCACATGGTGAAATCAGTCAACTGGGATTTCAATGACTTAAAGAGTTCAGGAATCACATGGGAAAAACAATTACTTCATTTATTAAGACTGGTGGCTACTCCAAGAGTGGTGTATAATTAGTTATGGTTCAAATCAATAACACAAAAACTGATATCAAGTATAAGATTTGTAAAGCAATAAAATGTAAAGCTATTATCCATTGACATTGTAAACACTCAACCACTTGTTCAATGAGTAGATGATGGACTTTAGTCAGTCACAGCTCTGCTCTATACAGGGCAGATAAGGTGATTCTTTTGAACTACCATTCAACCAACAGGATGGTAGAAATACAATATTCAAATTGTAGTGCTACTCAATTCCACTTAAACATAAACATTTTCTGTAATTCATCTCTTTGTATACAAAAATTCTCCCTCAGTGAAATGCATCGCCCTTTCCTTCTTTCTGTGAGCCCTTTTATTTCTTCTTCTGTCCTAAGTTCCAGAGAGAGAGAATTCACTCAGGACTCTATAAGATCTACTTTAGCATCCTAAAATTACCAGAGTACATTCAGGAAAAGATCCCTCCTAATGCCCTAAAGAACAGAAGACCAAATATTTTTCCTAGGTTCTACTTTATACTTTT
Organism: Dipodomys ordii; assembly: GCF_000151885.1. Classification (NCBI taxonomy): domain Eukaryota; kingdom Metazoa; phylum Chordata; class Mammalia; order Rodentia; family Heteromyidae; genus Dipodomys; species Dipodomys ordii. The sequence goes on along the minus strand of NW_012267283.1, from coordinate 6,676,920 downwards.
ACCTGTGTCTCTGCTGGTGCTGTTGCTTCCCATTAGTAACTAAGATTCCACTAGCTCAGTATATTTCTGCATGGCTTTGCAACTGCTGAACTTTTCCAAATCTTTTGACTCGTAGTAATGAAACAAAAATAGTGCTCTATTTATATACTATCTACTCTGTATCTTTGTTTTTAATTCACTCCAAATTCGGGAGCTATTGTTAACTTTATGCCTTCATGTTTTTTACTTTCCCGTTGTGATCGCAGAAGACAGAATCATCAGCTTTCTCTGAACAGTATTTTAGCAGAAATTCCAGTGTTTCTGGCATGCATCAAGACTAAAACTGACAAGGATCTTTACCTTTATGAACAGTATTAATAAATAGTCTTAATAGGAATAGTTAGAAACTTAAAAGTCCTAATCTATTAGAGGTATATTGAAACATAAATTTTCATCCATTTGTCCGAAGTATATCACCTAGTAATTGGTCTATAAAAGTAGCTGCAAAGGCTAATGATGTCTGCCTGAATGCTTACATTTTTTTCTCACAAGTATATAATATCCACATTTGGATGTGTTGACAAATTAAGTATTTTTTTAATTTAGAAGGTAAACCCATATCTGGGGCTGTGTCTTCTTAGAATACATAAAGCCCTGAGTTCAATCTCCAGTAACACACACACACACACAAAGTGACCAAAAGAAGACAAAGAGGGAACACAGGAATAAGGCAGATAAAATATTTGCTTAATCACATGTTAACTCCTGGCTGTTATCATGGGAAGAGTGGATGGCATATCAGAGTACATAACTTAAATCCTTATATTGAGAAATATTTTCAAAACATAGACCCATTCTTGATTATTTTAAACTGGTTCACATTGCTACAGCAATCCTAGAGTTAACAAGCCACTTTTAAGATACATATTCAACTCTATGAACTAAGAACGTCTTCTCAAACTTCAGTTTGAAATTCTATCCCCCAGAATACTTGTAATAGTAGGTAGGATCTTTGGAGAGGTGATGGGAATTAGTCAGCCTTTATAAAATAAGCCTAGTTGTGTCTCAGCCCTCTCACCTACAAGTGCTAGCTACTAACTAGAAAGCAGTCCTCATCAGTTATTGCCTCTACTTGGACTTCTCAGACAGTGGATCTGTGAAGAATAGATTTCTTTTTTTTTTATTACTGTAGTCTGTAGGATTGGTGTCACTTTTTTAAATTATATTTTTATTATTTTAAGTATTTGTACAGAGTTTTCTGCATCTTGACCACTATCACCCGTTTCATCGTTCTCCCTTATCCCTGCCCACCAAACCCTTGGCTTCACGTTTGGATAGCTCATCAATGGTAGCATAACATCCATGTTAAACTTCAAGCTATTCCTAAATCCTTAACGTCAATGTCCTCAAAGGCCAGTAAATCTAACATTTCTCTTCGTCTAAGGAAACGATAGCACATACCAGAGTCACTTTGGACTAGTACTGGGTTCTCAACAAGACCCCAGCAGGATTTTGTTGAAAGACAAAACCCGGTGGTTTAGAGAGAGGCAGGGATCAGACCTAGCCCTTCGACCGCTAACTCAAGTTGCTTCACCTTGGCCACTCGGCTTTCCCGTCTAGGCAATGAGCACAACAGCCAGGGTTTCCTAGAGTCCAATGAAGCTGGGGTTCGTTTCGGTTGTTTTAGGCCCAAGGAACAAACACAGCCGGACACAGTCATGAAATGGAAAGTGCAACGGTGGGCTGCGGCCGCTGCCATCAGGGAGGGGGCCCGACGCTGCGTGTCCAGCTCCTAGTTACCTGGCCCGCAGAGCTTTTCCTCCAGGCCGAGACCCGCGGCTAGCGGCGGCTACCGAGGTCTCCACCGGGGAAAGGCGTCCTAGCCAGGCCGCCCAGGGCCGCAGCCCCTGGAAGCCAACGCCTGCTTAGCTCAACAGTACAGTTTCGAGAAGATAGTGACGCTTTTTAGCACAGAGAACACTAAAAGTAGCTTTGGTCGGCCCGCCACCTCGGCTGCCCTGAAGAGACACCGGCAGGTCCCGCAGGCCTCGCTCCGCCCTCCCGTAAGGCCGGGTCTGCGGAGCCCAGCCCGCGGCCGGAAGGGGCCTGAGGCGTGGAGGGGCGGCAGCCGCGCAAGGAGACTTGGTGCTGTCCAAAGCGTGCCTGACGCCAATGTCAATATGTACCACTTCTCCTTCACTTCCTATGCGGGAAGTTGTATTCTAGGAGCGTCCAGGATTGACAGTCTTTTGCCCATCACACAACCGTCTCCTTGACGCTCCTCTCAGTAGCTTAAAAAATGAAACTCAACAATCAGGCATCGGATAGGCACCAGCGGCGGAAATTAGCCGCTGAGGCGGGGTCCTTCGCTCGCGCCTAAATTCAAAGGAATAAATAGTTCCGGCGCGGCTGCTGCGAGTGGCGCTAGTCCGTAGCCGGTATGGTGGGGATTGCTTCCTAGTTCCCCAGGCAGGGTACAGTTGGTCCTTTCTTCGCCTTTATGACTGGGAGGAACTCTGGGGACTCCTCAGGCACAGGCAGCCCGAAGCAGCACCATGGCGGCTACACAAGTAGCCAGTTGGGCCTGCCCGGGTATCCTCGCGGGAGATGGGTGACAGGTGGACGGGAGGCTCCGAGGGACCTGGAGGGGAATCTGTAGGAATGTAATAGTCGAAGAAGTGCGGAAAGGAAGGCGTCGGGAAACAAGGGAAGAGTTCGGGTAAAGCCAAGAGGCAGGAGCGTATGTGATGCATTCTATGTCGTTAAGAAGTATTTGATCATTCTTCCAGCCCTCAGTCAGGCACTGTTCGAAGGGGATCCCAGCCATGGAAGCGAGTAAAGATCTTTCAGGAACTTAACCTTGTGATGAGTTGGACAAATAAGTGTTGTCCAGTGGCAACTTAAGATTCCTTGAAGAAAGCCGAGATAGATGGGTAGAATTGCTCTTTTACATAAGGAAGTCAGGAAGTACCTCGATAAGGTGACATTTGTGTATAGACAGGAATAAAAGATGCAGTGAATGAACCATGCCAGTATCTGATGCACATTGTGGGCAAAGGGAACGGGATGTAAAGTCAGGAATAGTCTTTGTTAGCTATAGGGTGAATGTAGAAGGCAAGCTTGGGGAAGGAGGTATACATCGTGATAGAGTTAGGACTTCCAGATTAGCTTCCAAGTAGTGTCGAAGTGTTGGGTATTTTCAAATAGGTGGAAGATAACTTTAAGGTAGTTTAACAATTGGCTGCTTAATTTCTATTGTTGCAATTCCTGTTACAGTGCCTTATGATTACTCTGATTTCAGACTGACATTTCCCCCACAGATCTGGCTTGTGCTTTTCTCCATACCTAGCAGAGGTCTACTGATCCAAGACAGTTTCCAAAATGCATATTAAGTCAATAGTTCTTGAGGGTTTCAAGTCTTATGCTCAGAGAACTGAAGTCAATGGTTTTGACCCTCTCTTCAATGCTATTACTGGTTTGAATGGTAGTGGGAAATCCAACATTTTGGACTCCATCTGTTTTTTGCTAGGCATCTCCAACCTGACTCAGGTAAGGTATAAACATTCTGACTTCTGTGACTTGAAGCTTAGTGAAGAATTCCTCACTAAGCTATTGCCAATATTTTCTTCATTTTATTTTTCAACTTTATATCATTTATGGCATACCTCTGTATGATCATTTCAGGAAGTTATTCTTTCTGTTAAATAAGAAAATAGAAACTTAGAAGTGTTGCCTAAGGTTCACCCTGAAAAGTGTTTGGGAATAACACCCACCCTCAAGTATTGTGAGTTTAAGGCATTTTCCCAGTTTGTACCCTCTCCCTTTTCCATTATATTGTTTAAGACATATTAATGTATTGGATAATAGTGGAACTCATAGGCACTTCGATTTCCCTTAAATCTTGCAAATTAACATTTAATAATTAGGAAACAATCCAGTTGAAGACAAAAGTACTCACTAGAGGTTGATATTATCTGGACAGCACATTCAACCTACATGCCCTGACTGACTTAACAATTGCTATTTGAGTGGGATTTCTAATGGCAAAAAGCCCATTTTAGTGCTACACTGAGCAATATGGGGTTTGTAGTTGGTTAATGTTTATTTACTTACTTATTTTTAGGTTCGGGCTTCTAATTTACAAGATTTAGTTTATAAAAATGGGCAGGCTGGAATTACCAAAGCGTCAGTGTCAATCACTTTTGATAATTCAGACAAAAAGCAAAGCCCCTTAGGATTTGAAGCTCATGATGAGATCACAGTAACAAGACAGGTGAGTGTCTATAAATATTTGGTTGCCCTAAGAATTTTCATATCTGATTTGTTGTTTGGCATTATGGCTTTGCAAAAAGTAGGAGGGTCCTTAATGTATCTTTCTTCTACACTCATGCACTGCATAATCATGTTTCAATCAATACCAAACTGCATGTATCATAGGGCTCACATAAATACTCTGAGGTTGGAATTTTGAGTGATTGATTTTTCAGAACATAAAACTTATTGTTAAGTAATGGATGACTATTAAAAATTTTGACCATACATTTGATATATTAAACTAAGAGGATTGGAATAGATATGGAAAGTCACCTATCTAGTATAAGCACTTGACTCTTAAACCATACTTGAGAATGTTCCTTGACTGTGTTAAATACTTCCAGTAATGTTGTTCTTGCTGTCTTCTGAGATAGCCTATTCTCCTTGGGGGCAGATCTTATTAAAAAGGATCTCTTAAGAGATTCATCCTAAATCTACTGTCTTAAAGTTTTGTACATTAATTCTGATTCTCTTGAAAATACCAGGACCAAATCTCACTGTATTTGTTTCTAATTCCTTCACTTGCCTGACACACCAAGTATCTGTTAGTCTCCCCTCCTCCCTTCTGTTTGTGCATGGCACCTCAAATTAAGCATTCTAGAATTGGTCTAAAAATAAAACTAAGCAATTTTAATACCTCTTTCATTTTGGATACTAACATTTTTCCCAGTTCAGCATTCATAATATGTGGTAGATTTATCAACAGATTTACTTGAAACCATTTAAAATTTTATGTATATTAGCCATATTATTGACATTTCTGTATCTATGCAGTTTTTTTTAAACCAATAAGGCCTTTAGTTGTCTGTAAACTTTTTCTTATATTTAGATTACATTTTTCAGCTTGTAAATGTTCTATTTAATCTCATTCTCTATCTTAGTATTATGTCACTTACACATAATTGTCTCATAAAAGTTTCTGATAAAAATAATGTTGCATAGAATAGGACAGAGTCCTATTCTCTTATTGGCATCCATCAAATACTCACCCTTTAAAATGGTTCATAAGTCTCTTTCTGATCTGCCAATTTAGTTCAAGACTACTTTTACTAATATATTTTTCAATCTTTCTGTAATTACTTATGCTCATATTAGAGTTGTTGTTGAAGTATGGATAAGAGTCCTAACCATTCAATAATTTATATGCTGCAATAAAACCTGAACAAGTCAGAGTATGGCATGTCTTGTTCTTAATAAACCCGTGCTGAAGTTCCTTTGCTCTTTTAAGTGGTCAGAAGTCATATCCATTCCTTTTTTACCTTTGAGTGGAAAAATTGCAGATGAGGGAAGGCGAAGGCATGTTATCCATACTTGGAAACATAGAGCTAGAATCAATCTTTGAGACCTAATCCAATGCAGGGAAGATTAGGAGGCTTATATGTGATTGTATAACACATTAGCAAAATTACTTGAGTTGTCTCAACTGGAATTAGTATTCTCTTTGACCGTTCTACCATTGTTGACTCAGAATTGGTTTTGTTTACTGTTAATTGGAAAGAACAAATAAATACAGATAATAGACTTTTATTTATAATTTTAACATCAGATGTGCATGCAAATTTATATATTTTTTAATACTTCCTTTTTAGGTGGTTATTGGTGGGAGAAATAAATACTTAATCAATGGAGTAAATGCAAACAACACTAGAGTACAGGATCTGTTCTGTTCTGTTGGCCTGAATGTTAACAATCCTCACTTTCTCATCATGCAGGTATTTTGTTTAGGTCTTTCTATGTCTTCATAATAGTACTGGGGCTTTATCCTTATGCTCTTGCATGGCTTTTTTATTGAGGCTGATATTCCTTCAGTGGAGCTATGCTTCCAGTTCTTGCCTTTTTCTGATTAATTGAAGGTAAGCTTCTCAACCTTTTCTACTGAGGCTGGCTTTGAACGGAAATCCTCACATGTCAGCCTCCTGAGTAGATAGAGCTATAGTTGTGAATCCAGTACTCCACAAATTTTTAACGTCATTTTTCAAGTTACTACAATAGAAATACCTTCTTTTTTGAATTTTTTTAAAATTTATGTTTCCATTTTCTGAATTTATTTTCTGTTATGCTTAGTTTGTGTACCTTTTAAGAAATATGATTAAGTTGTATTAATGTCTGTATCATATGCATTTACATTTTTTAGATAAGTAATTTTCTTTGATTTATTCTATTACTATAAGCATAATGCATACAGAATTGGCAAATATTCCATATATATTAGTCACTTTTTTTGGTCACTGTAACAAAATACTTGAAAATAGCAACTTGAAGGAGGAAAGATTTATTTTGACTCTTTCAAAGGTTTCAGTCTGTGATTGTCTGGCTCTGTTGCAGTGTGCTGGAAGCCAGGCTAAAACATGGTACAGCAGTGGAAAGCTGGTCATTTTCATTGAATCTAGGAAGTCAGAAAAGGAAGAGGCAGAGAAGTAGAGGACAAAATAAACCTTTCAAGGATGTATTCTCAGCTATCCACTGCCTCTAGTCAGGCCCTGCCTTTCATAGTAACCACCCTTTCCCCATAGTCATCGTGTTAGGAATCTATCAATGATTTAATCAGCTGACAGACTAGGTCAGTACTTTAATTTTCTAGTCACTTCCTAAAACCTTAAACTCTGAATAGTGCTTTAAGAACTAGGCCTTTAAATAAGTAGATTTCATATCCAAGCCATAATATCATTATCTTTTAAATTACTGGACTCTAAAACATTTTAATGTTTCAAGGATAAAAGTATGAATAATCTCCTTTAAAGACATGGAAAAGAAAGGTAAAGGCTGATGTCTTGAATTATTTTATTTGATACCTCCTTCTGTTGGAGAGAGTCGCTGCAAGGTCAAAGGCAGGGTCTGCAAAGGACTCTAGGGAATACCAAATTTATAAGAGAAATTTTTTGGTTCTTGAAACTGGTGGTTGGAAAGGCTAAACCAAGACAGAAGAAGCATGCCACAGGCATATAGTGAGAATTATATCATGCTATGACAAAAATGCAAGAGAGCAAGGGGGGGCTGAACTTGCTTTTATAGTAGACCCACTAACTTATAACTGATATAATCCCATTATCATGGATTTCTTCATGAGTAGAGGCATCATGACTTACTCACCTCTTACTAAGGACTACTTTCTGACACTACCTCCTGGCCTTGTGATTAAGTTTCCAACATAAACTTTGAAGAATATATTCAAATTATAGTGTGCCAGAATAAATACCTACTTATTATATCCTGTACATATATATGTAAGCATGTATAAAATATATATGAATATTATGTTAGATATTAAATTTTATTGCTCTTATTAATGTTAAATATGATACATAATATAAAATATATAAATATATATTTACCTGCTTTAGCTTTACTAGCACGTTAACATTGTTTTAGAAAAATAGTCTGATTGTTTCACTTTCTAAATTATCTTGTATTGTTTAATAAATGGCAAATTTGCTATTATTTTATTTTTAGGGTCGAATTACAAAAGTCTTAAATATGAAACCTCCTGAGGTAAGTATATTATTTATGTACAGTAAAAATACTAACATAGATACTGTTTTAAATCTATCATTTTAAAAAATTGTTTCTTACATTAAAATCCTTAGAAACATTGTTTGACAATAATTAGTAAGAAATTAGAAAAGAAAACACTTCAAAATTTAATGTTATGTCCAATACTAAATGAAATTTTTACTGTTTAATTCATCCTTACTCAACAGATGGATCTTGTCAGGAATAATATGTATAGAAAATCTTTTCCTGACAAAAGATTTGTGTTAAAATAGTTCATTTCATAGAATAGATTACTGGAAGCATTGGGGCTTCATTTTCTTTTGGAACCGCATTGATAGTAGTTGGTATGAAGGAATGAATATTTCTTTACATGAATAAAGCCTCTTTAAATGTATCTATAGCAAACCGCTAGTTAGATTGATATTGATACAACTACTCTTTGAATAAGGTCATTTAAACATGCCCATGTTATAAAATTATCATTGATTAATACTTCTTTCTTTTATCCATTATTTTGCTTATTCTTTAGCAGTGCTATGAGGTATTATCCATACTAAAAACTGAGATACAGAGAAAAGGAACCTACCTGCCTGAAGTTTTACTGCATGAGCCACAGTTTCTAATGTTATGCCACAGAAAGAATTTTTAAAATTCCAAAAAAAAGAGCAGAATAGGGCAGCATTTTCTTTGTCCTTTTTATACTTGTATTTGAATGGAAATAGGAATCCTTTGCTTCAATTATAGAAGAAAAAAACTTAAGGAACTTACTATTGCAGAAGAGCAAGGATGCTAGCTACGTGTCTTGAATATAAGGATTGTAGCTAATGTGTGTATATATATCTATTTAACTTCTATGTTCTTTGGGATTATTAGGAAGAAGATCTAAGCAAGGTCAATCTGTCAACTATATCATGTAAATTACTATGAGAAATATTAACTTACATTCTTAATACAATTGTCATTCTAGATTTTATCCATGATAGAAGAAGCTGCTGGAACTAGAATGTATGAATACAAAAAAATAGCAGCCCAGAAAACAATAGAAAAAAAGGAAGCTAAGCTGAAAGAAATAAAATCGGTAATGTAACTTACCTAAAACATAGTTGGTGGGGCTGGGAAGGTGGCTCAGTGGTAGAGCGCTTGCCTTGCATGCCTGAGGCCCTGGGTTTGATTCCTCAGCACCACATAAGCAAAAAGAAAAAGCCGGAAGTGGTGCTGTGGCTCAAGTGGTAGAGTGCTAGCCTTGAGCTGAAGAGCTGAGGGACAGCGCCCAGGCCCAGAGTTCAGGACTCACTACCAGACCAAAAAAAAGAAACAAAAAATAAATAAATAAATAAAACATAGTTGGTAAAGAAAGTAATTTTTCATTTAGATTAGAGTTTCTATAAACAAGGAAAAATTTCCCTCAGTGTATTTTTCCATAGTTACCCATGTAACTTTTTTTTAATTTTTAAATTGTATTTGATAGACTGCAAATAACAGTTTTCCTTTATTTTTTAGATACTTGAAGAAGAGATTACTCCAACCATTCAGAAATTGAAAGAGGTAGGCATTTGTGACAACAAACAGGATGGCCTTCAAAATTGGTGATACCTCCCAGATCATGCAAATAGGAATGAAGTGTCTACCATTTTCTGGGAATTATACTCTATTATGAACTGAGTTCATTGTGATACTCCATAATTTGACCTTCTGCTTGTAAAGGATATGTGCTTACTCCTACTAATTTTGAAGAATAAATTTAGCTGAAGATATTCTACAAAAAGAAGCAAGTAGAATTTTCCTGGATAGTTAAAATTGGAACTGATTGGAACAACATATCTTAAAGATTAGAGTGGGTTACTTCTAAGATAATGGAGTTATTTGTCTGACTATCTCTGTTAAGACATTTATACATGAAAAGTATTGAAATAGGATTGTTTTCTCTATAATATTTACTGTTCCAACAGTAACGAGACTTTGGTAATGTCTCATTGAAAGAATGCATTTGTAATATATGTTGCCTTAAAAGGAACTCATAAAGGAATTTATTGAATGGCCATTAAAATTTAGAATTAAGTGTTCTTCTGCAGCTACATAGAAGTATAAATGATACTGGAAATGCTGAAATATTGATCTTGAAGATACTCCCTTTAAGTGCACGATTACATAGAAAACACTAGATCAGTTCAAATTTAGCTTTCAAACCTGATTTTACTACATTTTTTTCTAAATCTGGAAATGGACTGGTTATCGCAATTTGTTGTTTTATCTGCAAATTAAGGAATTTAGTTGTTACTTTGTCTGCTTTATGTTGGCCTTTATGGATATCAACTTTGATAATATATGAAAAAATATTAGTAGGCATACCTGAAAGAATGTTAAGTAGACATCATGGTAATATTGCTACAGAATGCATTCAGTAGGATATCCCTGGCAGTCTAAATTGTCTTCATAGACTCCTTTATTGCCACTTTATGACCAGGATTCCTTATTTAATTCCAACTGCCTGATAAGAAATACCCCATATAGTTTTCACTATAGTTATAGTCATCACATAGTTATCTGATAAGTATCTGACTTGCCTAAGTCCTCATATTAAAGTTTCCAAAAATTTTAAATTACATAATTATTTAAGATAAAATCTATTACATAAAAAAATTGATACATATTGGAGGTCTGTTTAAAAGTATATATTTTGTGTTATTTATTGTTGTCTTCTATTTCAGGAAAGATCTTCCTATTTGGAGTACCAAAAAGTAATGAGAGAAATAGAACATTTGAGTCGCTTATATATTGCTTATCAGTTTTTACTGGCTGAAGATACCAAAGATCGCTCAGCTGGGGAATTAAAAGAAATGCAGGATAAAGTTATACAGCTTCAAGAAAAATTATCTGAAAATGATAAAAAAATAAAGGCACTTAATCATGAAATAGAAGAGTTGGAGAAAAGTAAAGATAAGGTTAGAATAACTTAGAACTAATAATGTAATTTGAGAAAAATACACAATTTCTTTTAATTCACAGGATATTGCTTCCCATTTGGTTTGTTAATCTAAGGGTGACACAATTAAGCAGATTGTAAAAATAAAATATATAGAAATAGAAGAAAATTACAACCTGAACATATTTTAATTTATGCGCATTTGGTCATAGGAAATTGGAGGCATACTCCGATCTTTAGAAGACGCTCTTACAGAGGCTCAGCGAGTTAATACTAAATCTCAAAGTGCTTTTGACCTCAAGAAGAAAAATCTAGCAAGTGAAGAAAATAAACGCAAAGAGCTAGAAAAAAATATGATTGAGGTAAGCACATAAGAACCTTAATTTCGGCTCATACATTTATCTATTCTATTGATACCTAGTGAGTGTATACTATGGACTAGATACCATTTTGTGGGTTAGTAAGATGGTCAAAAGTATGCTTTGAGGGCCCTGTCAAGGAAATGGGTAGGAGAGTGAAATATGTAACATATTATACAGTAGTACCTAATGGAGAAAAAAATAAAGGAGATTTAGAGGAAGAATAATACTTTTAAGATTTAAAATTGGGTAGCTTTTGATGTATAGAGTTTTATCGGCTAAAGTGGCAAATATGAAGAACCAGTTTGAGTGATGAAAATAAATACAGTATGAACGTAATAGCTTTGTGGTGCCTGTTAAACCTCTTCAGTGGTGATCTTGATTACACAGGTACCTAAATGGATATTAAATACAGATTTAAGGTCATGAGTAAGTTCATGAGATATATAAAATTATCAAGGATAGAGTATATAACAGAGGTCTGAAGTTTGAGTCCTACCATAATTCATCATGTATTAAGGGGAAATGAGAATGAGCAAGGATACTGAGGATATGAGGAAAATCATACCAGTAATTATAGAGGCTAAGGGAACATATTTTAAGGAGAAGTAGCATTAAAAAAGAGTGTGTCTATACTCATGATATTAAAAATATGATTGAATATAATTTCTCAAGTTTTCTGAAGGGATAAAGAAAAACAATATTGAAAAGTATTTTCATTTGCCTTTACTTGGAATAAATAACATAAAAACACAATAGAAATAATATTTGTGATTCAGATGGGAGAATTGCTATAGCAGAGGCCCTCAGAAGATATGCAGGATAGGAACAAAGGTACAGTTAGAGGAGGTAGCCTTTGCAAGGGGTGGTAGCAACAGGTAATTGATAGTAACAGGAGTCCAGTATATAATCCAATGTCCAATGCAAGTAGATGAATGGGTTGGTATGTGATAGAGCCTTCAGGGATTTTTTTTTTTTGAGGAAGAATCTGCTGTGTAAATGAAATAAGTATTTGCCTTAAAAAAATTACTAACTTCATAAAACTAAAGTATCTCTCCATACTATCCTATGAGACATTTTTTCAAGAAATAAAATTGACTTAAACATTGTAGTGAACATTTAAACAAAACATTAAAGCATGAATATGACATGCATGACAGTTTCTGCTATGGCACACAGCAGATGAAATCAGTTTGTCATTTTTTTTTGTAGTCCGGTTAATAAAATTATGTGTTGCTTCTTTGGTTTTTGGCTTACTTTTTCCCCTCCTTTTTCTTGGCAAGCCCTCAGAGTTACGGATTGTCTTTTTTTGTTTCCTTTCCTGCGTCCTTTAACATTTGATGTTTTAGTGTTATCATATCCAAGCTAGCACACAGACATATTGTATTTATATTACTTTTTAAGTTCTCACATAAACCTGTAGCTTCTAATACTTTCTGAATTTTCACACTTTCAAAATCAATGAGGCTTAACTCTTCCTTTGAAATATATGAATCAGTTTCACTGTGTGCTGGTTATTTGACTGAGTCCAGTAAAAAAAGACATACTCTTGAACAAAGTATTACATAACATAGATTTACATAGTAGGAAAGCTTCCCAAAACAGATGGAAGTTCATAGTTAAGGGACCTCAGAAAGCAAACAGCCCTGAATTTTGTACACTAGGATGATATGAGATATTGGCCTAAATAATTGTCAGGGTAGAGGAAGACTAGAACAAAGCCCTGACTGTTCCAGGGAGTTCTAACTCATTGGCAGTTTTTTGCAGGGAGAAGGGTGTGTACTAGGGCTTGAACTCAGTGCCTGGGCACTAACACTGAGATACTTTTGCTCAACACTAGCCCGCACCTCCTTTTCTAGTGTTCTGGGTTAATTGGAGATAAGAGTCTCATGGGCTTTTCTGCCTGGGCTGGCTTTGGATTGATTCTCATATCTCAGCCTTCTGAGTAGCTAGGATTACAGATGTGAATCACCAGTGCCCAGCTCCCTTATTCTTTTTGTTTTGTTTTGTCTTTTATTGTAAAAATCATGTACAGAGGGGTTACAGTTACATGAGTAAGGTAATGAGTACATTTCCTATTGAGTATGGTTACCTCCTCCTTTGTTATTCCCCTACTACTCCTTCCTTCCCTACCTCCTCACCTCCCCCCTCCCCCGCAAGTTGTAAAGTTCATTTTCAGCATAGTGTCTTGTACATCTCATTGTTACAATGGGTCAACGTGTATCCTTGTTTCAGCATTTTGTTATTTCCCTTCCCCTCCTCAAATTAGAAAAATGTATATTTTGTTTTTTTGGTTGATAATGGGGTTCAAACTCTGGGCCTGGATTCTGTCCCTTAGCTCTTCAGCTCAAGGCTAGTGCTCTACCACTTGAGCTACAGCTCCACTTCTGGTTTTCAGGTGGTTAATTGGAGATAAGAATCTGATTGACTTTCCTGCCAAGGCTGACTTCGAACCGTTATCCTCAGACCTCAGCCTCCTGAGTATCTAGGATTACAGGCATGAGCCACCAATGCCTGGCCCTTATTCTTAACAATAGTAATTCTCAACACTTTTCCTTTCCTTTACTGTATTTATTTATTGTCCATGTCTTCCACCTTAGAATATAAGCCCCTTGAGATCTCTGTCTTTTGTCTGTGTCTTCAGTGTCTTGGAAACAGCACCCAGTATAGAACAAGCATCTAATACCCAATGTTTGATGAATCACAAGTTAAGTAAGTGATTCAGAATTTCTGGTCACTTTGATACAAGTGACATAGTTGAATTTTTATTTCTTAGTGCTAATGTCATATACTAGTATGTCAGATATATGGTTATTACTACTACTTTTTCTTTTTTTGTCTATTATGGGGCTTGAACTCAGGTGGCCCTGAGCTTTTTGCTCGTAGCTAGCACACTACCACCTTGAATCACAACTCCACTTACGGTTTTTAGTTGGCTAATTGGAGATAAGACTCTCATGGCCTTTCCAACCTGGGTTAGCTTTGAACCATGATCCTCAGATCTCAGCCTCCTGAGCAGCTAGGACTACAGATGTCAGCGGCTAGCATCTGACTGGTTAACACTACCTTAAAAATGTAAAGTATTAATAACACATTTTCCAAAGTTACCTGTTGCTTATATACTATACCCCAATTCTTTATTTTATCTTTTTGTCCATTGTGAGGCTTGAACTCAGGTCGTACATGCTGTTCCTGAGCTTCTTTGTGCTCTACCACTTGAGCCACAGCACCACTTCCAGCTTTTTCTGTTTATGTGATTCTGAGGAATCGAACCTAGGGCTTCATGCATGCTAGACAAGCACTCTACCACTGAGCTACATTCCCAGCCTCTAATTCTTTTAAAGTAGTTTAATATGTATACTCCTAATTTTAAACCGTTTGCTTTTAATCATAGTGAATGATGTCTTATTTCAGGTTTGTAGATTTAGGGACTTTTTCAAGTGATTTATTTACATATACCATGATTTATTTGACTAGACTTTGCTCTGATATATGGGATGAAAATATTTGAGGCATAGTATTTGAGTCATATTCCCCAAATGGTGAATTTCAGAATGAGGTGGTTATTTTATTTTCCTTATTATGCCTGCTTCAAATTGCTTTGAAATTTAATGCCATAAGGGTATGTGTATGTAAGAAAATACAGTACATGTTTTTCCTTAAATATAACATTTTTCAACTTGGTATTTCTTTCTCCAGGACTCTAAAACTTTAGCAGCAAAGGAGAAGGAAGTGAAAAAGATAACAGATGGGCTGCATAGCCTTCAAGAAGCAAGTAATAAAGATGCTGAAGCTTTGGCTGCTGCTCAACAGCATTTCAATGCTGTTTCTGCAGGCTTGTCCAGTAATGAAGATGGAGCAGAAGCAACTCTTGCTGGTCAAATGATAGCCTGTAAAAATGATATGAGTAAAGCTCAGACAGAGGCCAAACAGGTAAAGACAGACATTAAACATTCTGTGATTATCTTGTTTTTGGTTTTTTTAAGCTGTCTTTCACCTACTTTGGAATTGTTATAAAGTTTAAAATATTGTCAACAAAGTAGTTTATTCTATTCTGTAGTACCTAATACAGAAAAATTCAAAACGCTGATTCTTAAACTTTGATGATAGATTGTTGAAGAATGCTGTAAAATTGAAATGAACATATTTCGGGTTGCTGCTTTGTCTTGACATAAATAGCAGAAAAACAAAACTCATTCCAACTGTTTTGCCTGCCATTTCTAGTTCTTAAACCTTTATTTCTGTACTTTATAATATCTTCATCAGCATCTCTATCACATGTCCATGCATATTCCAGTATTTGGTCATATTACTTTGATTTTGTCATCTGAAATGATTGTCACTTTGTTAATAGTTTTTAAATTTGCTAGGTAGTAGTGTAGGTTAAATTTAACTTTCTTTTTCTATATTCTTCGTCATCACTTAATGGAGCTTCTTTACTGTTACTATCCAGTTCTGACAAACACACAAATACATATATGAGCACGTAAATGGAAAGGAACTAGAGTTGTGATTTGTAGCATTTTGTTGTATTTTGAATTAAACCAGCTACTAATCATTGGACAGAAATTTTCGACTTCATTATATTTCTTACATGTTTATGTTATATTTTATGAATAGTTAAAAACACACTTATATTTTAACTTTTTAATAATTTATATTAGTTGTATGTTCATGTATAATGTGAATAGTTTTTTGAGGAAAAAATGAGTAATCTTTGGTAAATGAGTCATCTTTGGACTATTAATCTGAAGAGACCAGTTACATTTTCAAGGCTAAAATATCCTAAGCCAATCTGAATCTGTGGCTATTTAATTACTAGCACACTGCTTCATGTAGTCAGTTACATTTTTCTATCACAGGCTCAAATGAAGTTGAAACATGCCCAGCAGGAATTGAAGAGTAAACAAGCAGAAGTGAAGAAGATGGATAGTGGCTACAGGAAGGACCAAGAAGCTTTAGAAGTTGTAAAAAAACTCAAAGAAAAACTTGAAACTGAAATGAAGAAATTAAATTATGAAGGTTTGACTTTAAAGACATGATAATTTAATCATTAGGACATAGTTAATAGAAACTAAAAGGCAATAAATAAGTAGGAAATATTTATTTCTAAATGCCATAAAAGTACTAAATACATAACATCCTTTTGATGTTTGAGAACACATTATTGAGAATTTCAGTTACTTGGAACTCAGGAAATGTTTTTTGTACATTTCGTACATTAGAAGACATTCAATTCATATGTGGTTTCTTGGAATAAATATTGTACTATTTGATGTTGCATGTCTGCTTGACAATTGAGTAGATGTTTGAATGGTAAGCATACCTCTTTTTATTTAATACTTACCAGAAATTTATATTTGCTTCTAGGAATTCTTCTGAAGAAGGTTTTCCTTATATTTTTATTAACAGGGTAGAATTTTTAAACTCAGTTTCAATTTACTTAACACTTTCATCCTCAGAAAATAAGGAGGAAAACCTTTTGGAAAAGCGTAGGCAGCTGTCTCGTGATATCAACAGATTGAAAGAAAAATATGAAGCTCTCTTGGCCAGATTTCCTAATCTTGGATTTGCATACAAGTAAGAGACTTAAACATTGTATTTTACTATGGTAATAACTAAAATATATTTTTGGTTATGCTGGGAGGCAATCTGACAATTCTGTTGACATCAAGATTTTTGTATGAAAAAATTTTAAGTTCCTTTCCTTTAATTGCTATTTTTCCCCCCTTAAACATTTATTGGAACATTTCAAAAGTCAGTAGGGAGAATTCTTGTCAAATAACTTAATTTTCTTCTACTTTGCTATTTTAGGGATCCAGAGAAGAACTGGAATAGAAACTGTGTAAAAGGACTTGTAGCTTCTCTTATTAATGTGAAAGATACTTCTGCTACCACAGCTTTAGAATTAGTGGCTGGGGAACGACTGTACAATGTTGTAGTAGACACAGAGGTAAGCTGATTCTATTTAAAGTTAAAATTAGTGTTCCACTTGGAAACAGTATGCTGCTAGAAGAATTGGGTACTTTATGTTTTAGGGCCTCCTAGGTCAATTATTTTTACAATATCCAACTATTCAGTTACTGATTTTTTTAAAATAACTTTATTCTAGAGATTTACTTTCATGCTATGTAAGTTAATATTTACTTAAATGGTAAATGATCTGGAAGTAAATAACCTGTTTTGGTGTCTTAATCTTTTTAATGCATTGAAAGGATACACTACTATATAGTAAAATGGCTATTATAGCTGAATTTAGTAACATACCCTCATAGTGTATATGATGATTTTATACCCTCTTTGGTCAGAATAGCACCCAAAATCTATACCTCTCATGGCAAATTTTCAGAATACAATACAGTATTAACTATAGTTCTCATGCTATGACTTGTATTTCTAGACTTATTTTTCCTGCCTAACTAAAAATGAAGCTAAATACCATTGTGTCTTCTTTTATTTTTTTTCTTCTCTTTGTCCCAAGTAACCCTTTCTTTTGTGTGTGTGTGGCTGTGTGTGTGTCGTTTATGCCAGTCCTAGCAGTCCTAGTGCTAGTGGTTGAGGTTTTTTTTTTTTCTTTTTGCTCTAGTACTCTACCACTTGAGCTTCACAGACTTTCCTATACAAGTTGACTTCATAGCATTATCTTCAGATCTTAGCTTCCTGAGTAGCTAGGATTACAGATTAAGCCACCATAACCAGATTATTTTGTTTAACTTTGTTGTTCTTTCTTCCTGTCTTTCTTCCCTTCTTTTTTTTTTTTTTTTTGGTTAAGAGTCTTCATATACCTGAGATCATGTAGTATTTTTCTTTCTGAGTCTGTCTTATGTGACCACATAAATATTTTTCAGATTCATTCATGTTAGTGTAATTGTCAGCAGCTTTTTTAAGGCTGACTAATAATCCATTGTGTGTTTTCATAAACTTGAGTTGTTGGGACTAAGATACAATAAACATTTGTTTGATGATGGATTCCTAAACTTTCATACTTTTCTTATTTAATATTTTCTATCATCATTAATAATTTTTTCAATTTCAAATGAATGTTTTAGGTTACTGGTAAAAAGTTGCTAGAGAAAGGGGAATTGAAGCGTCGTTACACTATAATTCCTCTCAATAAAATTTCAGCCAGATGTATTGCTCCAGAAACTCTGAAGATTGCTCAAAACCTTGTAAGTTTTCTTATCTTAATTGTACTTTAAACTTTACCATTATTTTTAATGTTAGAAAACACTAACTTTAGGGGACAAAAAAGGAGGACCACAAAAGTTCTAATTTGGTTATATTAAAAAAAATTAGAGGGGCTGGGGGTTTAGCCCAGCGGAAGGGTGCCCGCCCGGCGTGCACAAGGCCCTGGGTTCGGTCCTCAGCCATGGAAAAAAAAAATAGATGGAAAAATAGTAGGGTTGCCTCTTTTCTGCAATTAGATGGCAAGAGAATAAAAGTATTAGAAGATTAGAACTCCCTTTAATAATTCAAAAATTAGTGCTAGAATGACTTTAGTCTTAGAATGACATTAACTTTAGATATTCACATACTCTTGAGTAGTAGTGAAAATTAAACTTCAGATTTCTGAAGTTCGAATGGAAATTTACAGATTAATATTTGAAATAATGCACTGTCTTTTTCCTTTAATGTCAGACATGCTTAAATTGCTTACAATGACAACTATAGAAAACTATCCATAATTATTGCAGAGATACTTATTAAAGTTCAGGTTTTGCTCTCTAGCCCATGAACAGTCAACTATTTTTGCAGTGGACAAATGGTGATATGACTGCTAGTAAGAAAATAGATGTGTACAAGGAAATATATTTTAAAAGTTGTCATGGATCTCTAATAGTGGTAAAATTTAAAAAAAAACTGATGCTAGCTGATAAATATATAACTTAGTAACAAAACTAGTTTGTTATTGAATAGGCATTCTAAATATGTGAGTTGAAAAGACAATTCTATGAATCCTAGAAATAGCATTTGTATTTGGGACATTGAATAGACACCCATTTTCCTTGCTGAAATTGAAATGCTTTCAATGAAAATCATTTTGAAGTACTGTTGTATTGGCATGTGTGGATAAGTGCCTAATAACTGAATGGTAGTGTTTTTTGGTTGGTATTTCTTTCACTTAGAAAATCATCTTTTTGGGTCAGAAAGGCTCTTGAAGTTATTTTAGCTGTAAGGGTCAAGTCCCAGTAGATGTTAATTGGATTTCCAGTGACAGCAAAAATACTTGCTCTCAGATCTGTTGCCTAGACCAGTTTAACAGTAGCTACTATCTCAAAGAACAAAACAACATAGTGTTACATCAAACTTGGTTATTTTTTTCTTTGACATATGCTAAGTTCTATTGATATACTTCATTTTTCTAAAAAGATAAACTGTAAATGTTATAAACAAAAGTTGTAAAGAGGCAGTTGGTTCAAAATAAAAGACTTAGTGCTTTTTCACTTATTCTAATTCCATTATTGTATTTTCATTGGTGTAATTGTCAGGTGGCTGCTATAGTTTATAGTTTTTTAATTTCACTAAAAAAGCATTCACTTTGGAACAACCAAATTATTAGTAGTTTAAACAAGTGGTATAATTACGTTGATCTGAGAGTTATTGTACTTGTAAGAAAGTTCTGCTTGTATAGTGCATTTTAGATTGACGAACTTGGCATTGGCTACTTCTTGACAAATTCTCATGCTGCCTGGTGATTTAGCTAAATATTTTACTTAGTAATAGATTTTTCAGTGTTTAAATCTATATTTTTTTACTTTAAATTTTACATAGCTTTTAGTAAATTATTCATAAGAGTTTGAGTACAAAGTAACTATTGCCTAAATAGCTTTTCTCATTGGTTTATAAGTAATATACCAAAAGAAAGGAAATAATATGCACTGTGGCTCATTTGTTTCCATACAGGTTGGTCCAAACAATGTTCACATAGCCCTTTCCCTGGTTGAATACAAACCAGAACTTGAGAAAGCTATGCAGTTTGTCTTTGGAACAACATTTGTTTGTGACAATATGGATAATGCCAAGAAAGTGGCCTTTGATAAAAGAATAATGACTAGAACTGTAACTCTGGGAGGAGATGTGTTTGATCCTCATGGGACATTGAGTGGAGGTCAGTTTTCTTTTCTTGTCCTTATAATCCTGTGTTGTAAATAAGACAAGTCTCTATTTCTTGGTTGGGATGACTTATCTTAGAGCTTTTATTCTTAGTCTTTAATTAGAACCAAGATTAGAATCCAGGTCTTACACTTAAGCTTAAATACGCAGCAGGTTGAAATTTAGAGAACTATGGTTCAAAGCATCATGGGTAGATAAGTAGAAAGCATATGAAAAATAACCATCTAAAACTAGAGATGGTGTGGCTCAAGTGGTTGAGTGCCAGCCTAGCATAGGCTCTGAGTTCAAACCCCAAGACCACCCAAAAACAAAATAATATCTTCATAGCCTTATAAACATAAAGACTGGGTCTAATATTTAGGTTGTTAGTAAAATGAGCTACCAGTATGTTAGTCAATCCTATAGCTTCTTTTAATCATCACAAAACCATTCCTATTTATTTTTCCTGTCCTGTACGGAAATGCCAGTCAGTGGGATATTCATAGTTGAAGTTGCATATAAATTCTAATCTTGTTTAGTTACAGTCACCGGAAATAAAGACTTTATATTAATTACACTTTTAGCCTAACTACCCACTAACTACCTATCATAGCAGTACTGCCACTGCACCTGTCTAAAGTGAAAGCTCTTTATGAGGTGCCTTATAAGTGCCTTAGAAAATCTGTAGGCAGGGACTAGAAAGGTGGTTCAGTGGTAGAGCGCTTGCCTTGCATGCATGAGGCCCTGGGTTCGATTCCTCAGCACCACATAAGCAGAAAAAAAAAAGCCGGAAGTGGCGCTGTGCTCAAGTGGTAGAGCGCTAGCCTTGAGCTGAAGAACTGAGGGACCTGCCCAGGCCCAGAGTTCAGGCCCCACGACCAGAACTAAAAAAAAGAAAATCGGTAGGTAGTGATCATGTTCTCACCCCTCCCCCACCTCCCCTTGATACTGGACAATCAAGTCCTTGTTCCCAACACAGGCCATGTACCTAGTCCTTTCACTTTTAGTTTGTCTTTCAAATAGGGTTTCTTACCTGACCTCAAACTACAGTCCTCCTAACTCCCTCTCCCAAATAGCTGAATTACATGTATCACTGTTTTGAATCATATTCTTCGTGTTTTAATATTTGTCACATTGACATTCCAGATCTCTGTTCATTACAGTGGCCACTACCACATGTGGCTCCTTACATTTGATAATTAAAATTATTTTCTCAGTTGCACTTGTGTTTTCAGTGTTTATTGATCACAAACGGTTAATTAATAATTGGACAATGCAGATATATAGTATATTTTTTATCATTTTATAATGCCTTACACCGCAAACAGTTGCCCAAATTAAAAACAGGATGCTTAAGTAACTTGGAATCCAAGTAGTCTAATTTCAGTTTGCTTTTAACCTAGAAAGCTGGCTGTGTATTGGGGACCAGAGTGACTTAATGTTTCATTAGCCAATTAATGAATTCTGTGTTCAAGTATCAGATTCCCCAATAAACTTGACTAGTATCTGCAAGTAGAAAATAAATAGTATTATATAATCTAAATCAGAAGAAACTTTTTAGACTTTTATTGATTCAAGTGCTCTTAAATTTCACTTAAGAAATTTCTAAATCTATCCTATTAACAAAGAGCTTTTAATAGCATTGCTAATTGACTTTGGCCTCCTCCCATCAAACCTACAGTTTTCTATCAGTGTAATACTTGAAGCTGTCATTGACAGATGATATGGTTCCTGGTTCAATAATGGGAAGTCAGCTTATTCTGCTTGCTCTGCTGTATCAAAAATTAAGCCAGGTTATGATTTGGTAACTTTAAATCCTCATAACTTACAAATTTATTCCATAATTATACTACATTTATTGCAAGTTAGTTTCCTCTGTTGTTATGTTTTTCTTTCTGTAACTCAAGTCTGAAAGATTAATTCCTGTCTTCCACGTGATTTTCTCATGGCAAAGGGAAAGTAAATGGTGACTTGCATGCTGCTTCCCAAAGCTTGCTTTGAGAAAAAGAATACTTATTTCCCATTTAATTGACAAGACCAAATTACATAATGAAGCATCAGTTGAAATGGACTATTGAAGGAAGCTTCCAATAGATAGGATAGTGGTTATTCTGAATAAACAAAACTACATCTACTTATGACTGGTTCTCATCAGGTATTATTTTAAGATTCAAGTGATGAGTGATTTCTTTAGCATCATGAGTTCTAAAGGATTTGCCATTGAAATATTTCCTATATAGTTCTCTTAAAAATTGTTTACTTATTAATATTCTTTATTAAGCATGTAGTAATATAACGTGCAAGGACTATTTCAATTTGCCCTACTAGGTGCTCGATCCCAGGCAGCTTCTATTTTAACTAAGTTTCAAGAACTCAAAGTTGTTCAAGATGAAATGAGAATCAAGGAGAGTGAGCTGCATGCTTTAGAGGAGGAACTAGCTGGTCTTAAAAACACTGCTGAAAAGTAAGATTTTTGTTTAATTAAGATTTCCCAAATCTTTTACTTTTATTTAAAGAAATAGAATTTTTTGTATTTAAATACTAAGTTTTTCATAGTGCGTTTGGTTTTATTTGAAAAGGTAAAATTTTAAAAAGTCTTAAATGTTGCCAGGAATGGGAATTAAGTTTTAGAGATTTCCATGTAGTTGAGGTATTAATCATATCAAAATGCCTACTTTTAAACATCACATATACAAATTAACCAGAAAAAATGAACTTTTTCTGTGAGGAAGTTGGAACAAGTTTATCCTTGCCACATGGAAGCTCTAGCTTGCTTCCTTACAAATTATATAGATATATACTTATATATTCCTTAGAACTATTAATATGTTCAGTGCTATTGGGTCATTCATTCTCCTTGTGGCACTGAGGCAAAAGAAAGGCATTGATTTTGAAAAAGTTAAAAATGTAAAGATCAGCAATAACCAGTTTTCTCCATCATATGGGAAGTAGTATATTTTTCTCAAACATCTCTACAATCTACATTTTAAAAAATGACTTCAAGTTTGTATTACAGTATTATTTGTTGTCAAGCACAGTTTGAGGCAATACTTGAGTGCTTTATATTTTATGAATTACATCCTTTTGCTTCGAAGCCATCTGAATTTCTAGTGAGGAAGGTATTTTATCAGTTCGCATTAACTTGAAATTCTACTGTAACTGAATTAGCTAAAAACTTTCCAAAGAAACACTAAGAAAGAATAAGATGGATTTATGGTAAAATCACAAAGGTTGTAAGACAGTATATTACAAATGATTAAGGTCAAAACTGTGTCCTCTTGAATGGACTTTCACTATCAAAAGTAGAGGACATTAGTACTAACATTTACAAAAGAAGATTAATAATTTGATAACAAGGCTTTGGTATTTAATGCAATTGGAATAACGGGTTTTTATGATGAGTAATATTGAATTTTAGATACAAACCAACAGGAAGCATTTAGAAAACTTGTTTACTCAAAGGTAGTTTTTAATGTTTCATACTATTTTGTAAATAGTTACTATGGATCTTGGTTACTTAAGAGTTTACTTTTCAGCCAGGTGCCAGTGGCTCACACCTGTAATCTAGCTACTCAGGAGGCTGAGATCTGAGGTCGTGGTTCAAACCCAACCCTGGCAGGAAAGTCTGTGAGACTCTTGCCTCCAATTGACCACCAGAAAATAGGAAGTGGCACTGTGACTCAAGTGGTAGAGCACTCCCTTGAGCTGCAGAGCTCAGGGATAGACCCCAGACCCAGAGTTCAAGCCCCACAACAACCAAAAAATAATAATAATGACAATAAAAGTTTACTTTTCATCATCAAATCAGATTTCAACGTGATTGTGGCTTTCAAAACATCAGATATATTATTTTTTCTTTTGTTTTTTTCATGTTTTTTATAAGTGATTTTTAAAAGTGGCTACAAACATTTATAGACTTTGCTTTTTTAAATTGTATTTTTATTATCTAAGTATTTGCACAAAGGAATATTCAACAAATCAGTTTATAAGTACAATCACAACAAATCAGTTTATAAGTACAATCCATCTTGATGTCTTCATTCTCTTCCATCCTTTACCACACTGCCATCAGTTTTCTTAATAGGATATGCATTGAATATTATGACTACATTCTTTTCCCTTTGTCTCTTCATTCACTTGCCTCCATCCCCCACACACCTTTCAAGTGCTAGTTTCCTGATATTATTGTGTGGCCTGTGAGTTTTTCTAAGGAATTAGAACATTTTAATTCTCTCCTGTAAGTACCATACAAGTTAATACATTTGTGTACACTTACCTGTAACGCTGTATATGTGTTTCATTGTATATTTATAAACTCTAACTTCGTATGAGAGAAAACATGACATCCTTTATCTCTGAGCCTCAGTTACTTCACTTAACGGGATTTTCCTAGGTCCTTCCATTTTTTTGCAGATGATGCAGTATTGCTCTTTTTAATGGATGAATAAAATCTCATTCCACATTTTCCTGATCCATTCATCCATTGAGGGACATCCAGGCTGTTTCTATACCTTAGCTATGATGAATAGTGCAGTAGTGGATATGGTTGTACAACTGGCTTTACTGTTTCCTGATTTGTATTCTTTTGGATAAATGCCCAAGAGTTGTATTGCTGAATCACAAGATAGTTTCCATGTTTAGTTTTTTGAGGAATCTCCAGACTGCTTTTCAGAGTAGTTGAACAAGCTTACATTCCCACCATTGGTGGGGTTGAACAAATTTACATTCCTGCCAGCAGTGTATTGGGGCTCCTTATCCCCCCTATGCCAGCATCTGTTGTTCATATTCTTCATGATGGCCATTCTGTCTGGGGGTGAATGAAATTTCAGTGTTCGAATCATTTTACTTATGACCAGAGATGTTGAGCATTTCTTCATGTGTCTATTGACCGTTGTTACTTGTCTGAGAAGTCTTTATGTAGCTTGTTTACCCATTTATTAATTGGGCTGTTGATTCTCTGAAGGTTTAGTTTCTTGAATATTATGCCATTGTCTGACACATAGCTAGCAAAGATCTATATACTATCTTTCAGCATGTTAACTATATCCTTTTCTGTGTAGAAACTTCTTACAGAAAGACTATTTTAAGTACAGTGTGGTACTGACAACCAGTTTTCAAAGTCATAGTTACCAAGCTAAAGAGCCACACTTTTATATCTTGCTTTACACTTTAACCTAGTCCATTTTATTTTATTTCATTTTATTTTATTGTTGGTCACCGGCCTTGAACTCGGTCTGGGTGCTGTCCCTAAGGTCTTAGCTCAAAGCAAGTATGCTACCACTTGAGCCACAGCGTTACTTACAACCTAGACAAGCATAAGACAATGCAATCCTTTTTCTTGATGACATTGGCATATATATATATATGAATACAATCCTCAAGTTTAAATATATGTCTCAAACACATTTATTACAGCGTTTATTATAAATCTATTTATCTTTTTCTAAGATACCGCAAACTAAAACAGCAATGGGAGATGAAAGCAGAAGAGGCAGATTTGTTACAAACCAAGCTCCAACAAAGCTCCTATCACAAGCAACAAGAAGAATTAGATGCTCTTAAGAAAACTATTGGTAAGATTAAAGCATTCTGTGCTTATATATTTCTGCTGAACTCCTTTAGCTTACATTTAGAAGACTACAATAAGACACATTCATTTCTGTAGAGTAATTGCCAGTGTAGTGTTTCTGGGTCTTAGGATATGATCATTTTCATCTTTAATACAGTACCACAATTTTGTCAATTTTTTACTTATATTCATTTCCACCAGTGAAAGTTCTCATTTCTAGACTAACAATTTTGCAATCTGATGGTTTTAAAGGTAATACTTTAATTTTAGTTAATTTAATTTGTGTGTCCTTATTACTTGTAATACTGGGATTTTTCTTGTGTGTTTATGGGACCTTAGGATTTTTACATATGTGAATTTCATATTTCTTTTGTGTGTATTTTCTTAATGAGTTTTTTCCCTACTGTTTTTATACTTATTAGTTATAATTTCTTGCAGATTCTATGCACTACAGCTTTTTTTTGGCTACTTTTCTTCTAACTTCTTATTTACCATTTTTTTGTTACGTAAAGTTCTAATACTCAATACAATTCAATATATAGCTACCTCCTTAACTTTTGTTACCCTTTTAAAAAAATAGGATTGCCTTGTATACAGTGGCTTTTATTTTGATATTTGCTCTATTTCTCCATCAAAAGGTTTCTTGAATGCGCATATATGGACAAAGAACCACTGTGAGCTTTCTGGCACCTAAAATTATGGATAAATACCATGGCCATACTATTGGTTCTCGTTCTAGAAAGCAGTATGTTAATGCTATAAACTGTGGGACTGAGGGTGCAGATCAATAGTAGAGCAGAGCATGTGCTTCCCATACTTGAGGTTCTAGATTCAATCCTAACACTGAAAAAAAAAATTATTCTTATGTTAAACCTTTCTAAAGTATGTAAGTTATAAGTAAAGTTTATCTAATTCATAAGTAAAGTTTATCTAACTCAATTTTATATCATTAGAAATAATTTCACAAATCTATAGATAATGCAAATATGTTCCTAAGTGTGATTTATGTTTAAAATACACCATTTCTGCCAGGCACCTGTGGCTCACACCTGTACAGGAAGCTGAGATCTGAGGATCATGATTCAAAGCCAGCCCAGGCAGGAAAGTCAATGAGGCTCTCCAATTAACCAGCAAAGAGCCGGAAGTGGTGGTGTGGCTCAAATGGTAGAGCAACAGCCTTGAGCAAAAAGCTAAGGGACAGCGCCCAGGCCCTCAGTTCAAGCCCCAGTACCCGCCCAAAACAAAACAAAATACATATATATATATGTGTGTGTGTGTGTAGAATATTGTTTTAAGAATTAGTTTTTTTTAACTCTAGCTTCAAATTTTCTGACCCATTTCTTATGATGAAGTCAGAGACCAGAAGAAACTCCTTAACTTTTTTGCTTAGACTGAGGGACTCTCCCATCTTAACAAACTGACTATATTCCCAACTAGTGTGTAGGAGGAACATGGACTGGTCCCCAGCAAAACCTGAGACACTTCCTGAAAGTAACTAAAATTTAAATGGACTGGAGTCTTAGCTCAAGTTCAAATCCCCTTACCATCATTCAAAGAGCGATTGAATTTAGCAGCCTTTATCTCTAATAGTTAATTTTGTTTCATTCAACTACTTAATAATTTAGAGGAAAGTGAAGAGACCTTAAGAAACACAGAAGAAGTCCAAAAAAAAGCAGAAGAAAAATATGAGATATTGGAGAATAAAATGAAAAATGCAGAAGCTGAAAGAGAAAGAGAATTAAAGGATGCTCAGAAAAATCTGGATTGTGCCAAAACCAAAGCAGATGCATCAAGCAAGAAAATGAAGGAAAAACAACAGGTAATAAATAACTTCTTCAGTTGTAACTGATCCTTTAAAATCAAGAGTAGAAGGTAGACAATCATAAGATAGCCTTGTTTATCAGTACTGCTTAGGAAATCTAAAAGCAAGTTTTGTCTAGGAAATAGACAACTAATTAAATTCTCTTAAAACCCTGTATTGAGCATCACATGTTGTGGGTACAGGTTGCATTGGCTTGCAGATTTTAGTTCATTAGCTGATGCATGCTGATGAGAGCTTCTGGAATGGGTTATATGGATTGGGAGCTATGACATGTCAGAGATTCACTCAGTTGACATTTTTGTTTCTTAAGAAGTCCTTTTATTGAATTGTGCAAAAACTGAAATGTGAACTTTGTGACTCCAAGAACTAAACCCAGTTTCTAACACTGTTCTTCAGTTTTTTCTGGTTCTACCTTTTACAATTTTTTCCCACTTTAAAATTCCATTATTATAGGTGCACATAATATTTTCAAATGAGTGAAATGTAAAAAAAGAAAACTTTAAATTTGACTTTTTTTCACATTAAATTTATGCAATAAAACTAATTCATCTGTTACAGAATTTTACATTTTTTCTATATTAACAAAAGCATGAAGTAATTTATGCAGTTATTTAAATGCACAAAAATTACATATACTGTCTTTTTTAACTTAGGAAAATAAACTTCCATTTCTGGAAATAAAAATAGCTTAAACACATGTAATTTTGGTAACTGAGTGATAACTAAGCTGTGGGATGTACTTGCATAAGAATGTTCATTTTTAGTTCTTGTATATATGTGTTTGCCAGTAATTAAAAACCTGTGTGCATACCTTTGTTTCTCTAGGAAGTTGAAGCTATCACTCTAGAGTTAGAAGAGCTAAAGAGAGAACATGCATCTTATAATCAGCACCTTGAAGCTGTAAATGAAGCTATCAAATCCTATGAAGCTCAGATTGAAGTAATGGCAGCAGAGGTAGCTAAAAATAAGGTAAGATTTATCAAATTGGAAAAATTAAAAATGATCATCTATGGGCTGGGAAGGTGGCTCAGTGGTAGAGCGCTTGCCTTGCATGCCTGAGGCCCTGGGTTCGATTCCTCAGCACCACATAAGCAGAAAAAAAAAAGCCGGAAGTGGCACTGTGGCTCAAGTGGTAGAGTGCTAGCCTTGAGCTGAAGAGCTGAGGAATAGCGCCCAGGCCCAGAGTTCAGGCCCCACAACCGGACCCCCCCAAAAAAAAATGGTCATCTATGAGCTTTTCTTCCTCCTCTTTCTTCTCTATTTTTCTTCTTCTTTCCTTGGAACTGAACTTGGCACTGGCTAGGCAGGTTCTCTACTAATTAGCCCTTGCTCTTCTGCTTTTGTTTTTAGCTTATTTCTCAAATAGCCTAATAAACTTTTTGCTGGGGCTGGCTTAGAAAGAAAGAAAAAAGGTCATCTGTGAAATGATACATCAAGATAACTGATTTTAGTGCTCTGCCTCTTTTTACTTGTTATGAAAGTAGGGGCCAAAGTTGTAATTACTGATCCAGAAAGAGTTCTAAAATATCATCAAAATAACTATTGTAATCTAAATGTAATTAAAAAACAAAAGCCAGTGTATTTCAACAGGCAGTTTTAAATGCATTTATATTTCTAAACCACAATGGAAATTTCAGATGTTATGGAGTGATTACTAATGAGTAATGAAAATTCTAAATAATACAGGATGACTAGAAAGAATAATAGCTAGCTATCACCCCTAGCTGTCCATGGTACATACATAGACAGAAAAAAATCTGGCAGAGAGCCCTAATCCACACACAGGGCTGAAAAACAGGTATGACTGTAGAAGTCAGAGCCATGGGCCATACATAGATGGTGAAGTTGTTGAGGTGCGAGGAGAGGCTGACCATAATAAAATGCTGAGTAAAAAATAAATAAAATGCTGAGTATGTGTGTAACCTGCTGGGAAATAGATTCCTAAGAATGCTGGCAACTGGATGGTACCCAGACTAGAAACATGTGAAGTTGCTTGCTTCACATATCAGCTGCTAGCCTCTGCACATAAATCAGCCTTTGAGAAAAGCACATCTAGAGGCTGCAAGTAAAACTTTCTCTTAAGAGTGTCCCTACAGTAACATGCATTGATGAGGCTTAGTATTGTTGGAGCTGACAGGAAAATGTTCCATTTTCAGAAACAGGGCAGTTAATGGTAGAATTAGGCCTGAAAGGATTTTGTGATAGAATACATTTTGTTTTTTTCTTTATTAGAGGCTGTCCATCATGAACAGTGATATATATTTTTTTCATCTTAAATTCTGTTTAGCTTCATATTATTGTTTCTCCTATTTTCCTTTTGTAATATTACATTTTGTTTCCTGTCATATGATTTTAGAAACCAGTTTTGCAAGTAGTATCTGTCCCTAAGTTTCATGATAGCTAAATGCATGTGACTTTTAACAAGGGAATTTCGTCCAGTCACATACTTGTAATGAGGAGCATTTTGCCTTTGATCATCTGCGTCTGTGCTTTTCTGTTTTCCCCTGTGATGACTGAATTATTTGTAGTACCTTGTTTTTAGAAAGTATGCGTATGACTTTTATTTTTGGTTATATCTAGTTTTTGCTGTTATTTTAACACATATATTGAACCATTAATGAAATAATTTTAACCACCCCTTTCTAACATTAAGAAATCACAATTTGTCCCGGCTTTCTTTTATTTTGCTGTCTAGATATTCAGCAGCTTTTGTTCACTTTCCTTTCTGCTTTATATAAATCATTTTTTTAATGTTTTATTTCTGACTTACTTGCTCTTAATCTCACTTGTTTTTCATTTCATATGCTCCTCTATCATCAGGCTAGTGCTTCATCAACATTGTGTTATAGAATTTTTAAAAATTAGATAACATGTTTCCAAATGGAAATGTGAAAATAAAGAGAAAAACAATAACAAACTTTTTCCTTCATCTAAGTACACATAAAATCAAAACATGTAGGTATTTTTATGACGAGAGAATCTTTCTATTAACAGAAAATTATAAAATGAACTTCTTTGTCTTTGAAGGTTCTTCCTTCAGGCTCTACAGTATAAATTATTTTCTTTTGCTGAGTAGATAAGCATAGGTCCTGGGAGAAGAAATTAACTGCTTACTAATTGTGTTGAGATAAACAAGATGGAAATTCCATTCGTAATCAATCTTAGGTGATAAGTTGTTTAAAAGAAAATAGATAAGCAGCCACATGTACACTATAACATCTAATCCTTAGATATGAGAGACGCTATAAATATTCTTTTGTCAAGAACACTTTTTTTTTAATAAAACTAAGTCTCATTTGGTGTTAGTAGCATTTTATTCACTTACTGTTTTTCAAGATTTTTGCTGTTAGTGAGAGGATTTTTTTTTTTGAGAGAAGGAAACTAGATGAAACAAGTCTTACTATATAGCTAGACTATATGTAGTTACATATTTCTCACTGTGTATTGAGATTGGAACACTATGTATCACAAGCTGGTTGAAATTGTCCTGCCTCAGCCTCCAGAGAGCTGAGATTACAGACATCAATCAGCATGCCCTAACATTTCATCAAGGGTTTTATGATGCTAAAGTATCTTTGAAATCTAAAATGAACAGTGAGATTTTTATCTTACTCCTGCAGAGTAATGACACAATTTAGTTTATAGGAAATTAAATCACTCTAGGAATATTTAAGAACCTAACATGGAATATTGTTGCTCGATATGATCATTTCCTGTTGAGTCTGTCTAAATTAATACCTAAACTTTTACTGATGCTTTATAATTTCTCAAGGAGATCTGTTCTTCCTTAGAGTCTTTTTGGCAAGTTGACCTACTTAACTTGTTTTTGCCCTTTTTTGTTTTCCCACAACTGAAATATAACTTGAGCTAGTTTTTTTTTCTCGATGCTTTATTTTTTTTTAAATTTTTTTGAGTATTTGTTATATCTTTACCAAAAGGATATTTAAGATCTAGGGTATTTAATATCTAAACAAGAGTGTTTGGAAGATGCTGATAGCTGACTTAATTCAAACTGTAATTAGCACTAAGGAGCTTAAGTAGCTCAGCCCTGGGAATTAGAACATAGTGAAAAGTCAGGGCAAGAACATTTTTCTTTGTACTAGAGAACATTTTCTTGCAAAAAAAAAAAAGATTCTTTTTCTTTTCCTCTTCCATTTGTTTGATTCTGTATTATAACCAAATGCTGTGACCCGTTGCCACTGGCAAAATCCAAAGCCTTACATCTATGGAGAGAAAAGGAGCAAAGCCCATTCTCCCATGTCTCTATGCTCTATCCCTGAACTTTGCACTTCCTCAATATGTCCTTTTGAGGTCTATCAACTTTTCCTTTTATCTATAGAGAATTGTGATTTCTGAAAGGTCTCATAGGTCAGCTTTCTACTACCTCCTTCCACCTAGTTAATTCCTTGTATACTGCATGCAACAAAAATATTAATTCTAATGTGAGCATTAACCTCAATCAGGTTTTTAAGTAATAATCCAAGTTTGTTCCTATGTACTTCATTAGTTATCTTAATGGATATTTGAAGTATAGAGAGGTCGATGACCATCTGCCTGACATTTGTTCAGAGGTCTATCTGGTAAACTTGTAGTACAAGGCTTAAGAAAAATACATATCTGCTCTTAATTCTATTATGCATTCTCTATTTTTGTTTTAATTTTTTTTGTTTTTTTATTTTGTTTTGTTTTAGGACTTAGTAAATAAAGCTCAAGAAGAGGTAACCAAGCAAAAGGAAGTAATAACTGCACAAGACAATATAACTAAAGCGAAATATGCAGAAGTGGCAAAATATAAGGAGCAAAACAATGATTCTCAGCTTAAAATTAAGGAATTAGACCACAACATCAGCAAACATAAACGAGAAGCTGAAGATGCTGCTGCAAAGGCATGTTTGTGTTCATTTTTGTCCTTAGTAATCAAATTTCTATTTCTAGTAAACCATTCAATGAAAAATGAGGTGTAAGTGGCAAAACAATAGCCCAATGTCATTTTCAGCTGATAGCTTTGTTGACTGCTCACTTTCACCAAACAGTATAAATTTAATTTCAGATGCTTGTTTCTATCAACAAGCTGTATTTAATGTTTAATGGCATCTTATAGAACACACTGTTTCTTATTCTGAAATATTAAGAGAACTACCTTATTTCAGGTTGTATTTAATGAACTCCAAAAACAATGTACCAGCATAATTTACAAAAGAAAGGAGGAGGCTTGATTGGATTTTAAGTGTCCATGTAAATGTCAGTACTACCAATTTTTGTTACTTTATTGAAAATAGTGGTTAGTGAAACAACTATTTTGAGGTTATCTTGTTTGCATGTGAACATATAACATTTTTAAACATTCTAAAAATATAAAAATTTTAACTTCAAAAAGATCACTAAGAAGATGCAAAAGTTTTCTTGCCCTGTGAATGGACTATACATGTCCATTCAGATTTGCTTGATTAAAATAAATTTTTATGGGTTTATTATAATCTATCTACTTTCTTGTATTAGTATTGAGTTCCCATTAGTCTAGTAGGTGGTAGTGGCAAAGTCACTGAGTTATTAGAAATACCACTGAATACTTTGGTAATTGAAAATGATATTGGTGTCTCTTTAGGCTTTTTTTTTTTGGTATTAAGGGAATAGACATCTGTGAGTGTAGCTGTTAAAAACTCAAGGATTCTTTGACAGATACTTCTGAAGACATAATGCATAAATGTGACTAGACATAAAGGTTATTAGACCAGATACTGAAAATATAAGAATATGTAACATGAATAACTAGTATATGTCTGAGATAAGCAGAAATGGTCAGATAAGTTGGTGTTAAGTGAAATGAACCCCAAGATAAGGACTCAAATGTTTTTCTTTCTTGCTATTGTTTCTAACGTAACATATTTATAAGATATTTCTTTGTTGCTTTGTATGTCCCTCCCCCACAGTATAACTCCTGTTTTCAATGTATTTGTTTTTGTTTTATTTGTGGAGGAGAAGGAAAAAAACAAATTGTTTAAATAGGGATACAGGTGGACCCATTGCAACAATGAGATGTACAAGATGTTATGTTGAAAATGAACTTTACAACTTTGGTGTGTGGGGTGTAGGGTGGAGAAGGGGGATGCGAGGGGGGGGGGATATGGGAAGGGGAAACAATGGAGGGGGCAACAATGCTTGATAAGAAATGCACTGATGGGCTGGGAAGGTGGCTCAGTGGTAGAGCGCTTGCCTTGCATGCTCAAGGCCCTAGGTTCGATTCCTCAGCACCACATAAGCAAAAAGAAAAAAGCCGGAAGTGGCGCTGTGGCTCAAGTGGTAGAGCACTAGCCTTGAGCTGAAGAGCTGAGGAACAGCGCCCAGGCCCAGAGTTCAGGCCCCACGACCGGACCAAAAAATAAAAAAGAAATGCACTGATTACCTTGCCTTGTAATTGTAACCCCTCTGTATTGTATTTTCACAATCAAAAAAAAAAATAGGTAACATGTATACACAGTTCCTTAATAGAATTTACAAGTCAGCAAGGAAGATTAGATTACAAATTACAAAAGATTATTGTACTTTGGGTAAAGACCACACCCATTTAATGAGTAGTTATAGACAGACTAGTAAGGACTGAATATTTGTAGTCAGATTAACTCTTTAACAGTTTCTGTAGAAGCAAGGTTTCAGCACTATAAATCTAAATATTTTCAATTGTATTATAGGAAAACATAATACCTTGCCTTGACACATGGAGATAGGAATGGGAAAGAGCCAACATCCAGGCAGGTTTTTCTCTTAGATTATAATTCTGAGAAACTTACTAGTGTTAGGCTTCTAATATTTTAATAAATTGGCGCTAAATTTTCCTAAGCAACTTTAGCTTTTCACAAGTTGCTTTTTAAAGCATTAAATCTAGTAAAATTAGAAGGAACTTTATCTTTTTCTCCTGTCTTAATGGGCATGTTTTATACAGGTCAAGCAACACTAATCTGGAAATGTTCCAAAGTCCAAAACTTTTTGAGTTGTTAACATGATGCCATAATGGAAAATTTCTGACATTACATAACAGTTCATAGTCAAAATGAGGTTGCAAAAAACATCACATTACTGTCAGGTTATGTGTATAATAAAGTACATATGTGACATAAGTGAACTTTGTATTTAGACTTGGCTCTCTTCCCCAAATACCTTATGTGTCTGTCAGCATTCTAAAGTTCAATGGGCATATCTGACCCCAAGCATTTTAGAATAAGGGACACTCAACCTGTACTATATACAATGTTTCTGTGAGTTGGCTCCTTTTCTGCTAAATAGTGGGAAAATCTTTTTCTCTACAGTGTTTTCTCTTGAGCCAGGTAAAAATATCCATCCTAGGACTGGAGATGAGGCTTAAACTGTAGAGTATATTGAAATCAGTATCTCAAGCTTAGTAGGCAAGGGCTGTACAACTTGAGCCATACCTCTGTCCCCTGTTTGCATTGATTTTTTTTTTTTTTTTTTTTGGTCCAGTAGTGGGGCCTGAACTCTGGGCCTGGGCGCTGTCCTTAGCTCTTCAGCTCAATGCAAGCGTTCTACCACTTGAGCCACAGTACCACTTCCAGTTTTCTAGTGGTTTATTGGAGATCAGAGTCTCATGGACTTTCCTGCCTGGTCTGGCTTTGAACTGCTATCCTCAGATCTCAGCCTCCTGAGTAGTTAGGATTAAAGGTGTGAGCCACTGGCGCCCGGTATGCATTGATTATTTTTCCAGGCCAGTTTGTATTGCAGTCTTGGTACTTGTGCTTCCCCGTGTTAGTGGAATGAGTGGCACATGCCATCACTCTTTTGAACTTCTGTGGCTGGGCTGGCTTCTTAACTATGATCCTCCGATCTCTGCCTCCCAAGAAGCTATAATTACAGACTTGAATCACCATCCTTAATTCATTGTAGTATTTTTTTACCCCAAATATTTTATTTAAGATAACTAAATATTGAAGAATGCATTTGTAAATAATTATTTATAAACACTCTTATTTTCATATGTGGCTAGGTATCCAAAATGTTGAAAGATTATGACTGGATTAATTCAGAGAAACACCTGTTTGGCCAATCCAATAGTGCCTATGATTTCAAAACTAACAACCCCAAAGAAGCTGGTCAGCGACTTCAGAAGTTACAAGACATGAAAGAGAAACTAGGAAGGAATGTCAACATGAGAGCTATGAATGTACTAACAGAAGCTGAAGAACGGGTAAGTCTGTTCTAAGATCACCTAGCCATATGGCTATATGTGATACCTATATTACTTACAATCTATTTGCTAAGTTCCTAGGTTCTTGGTTTCTAGTTCCCTTTTCTATTTCTTCTTTATTTGTTTTTTTTTCATATTCTTTTATTTTTTTATTCTGTTGTACCTTCATTGATGGTTCCATAAATTTTGATTTTTGCCATAAACATGTTCTGTTTTCTGATTCTTGATATAAATAAAACCACTTTACAGATCCTATTAATTTCTCAGTCTGTCATTTCTTTTAGTTTTCTTAAAAAGCCTTGAAAAGTAGGTGTTTTGCTGTCTCCCTCTTTACAAATCACTCTGTAACTATTGTCTTTGACAAAGGATAAAGATCTCTTAGTATTGTCTGATTATTTCAAGGGATTTTCCTCTAAAATTCTGTTCCAAGCAATTAAATTTTCCCAATACACGTAGATGATATGCTTCTATCATAATTTGGTTTACAGAAGTATTAATTACTTTTGTTTCATTGTTACAAAAATGCCTGACAGTAAACTAAAAGAGGAAAGACTTATTTTGATTCATGATTTCAGAGCCCATGATGAGAAGGAAGAAATTCTAAATGGCAAGAACATGTGCAGACAGCAAGAGATTGAGGGCCAGGACAAGATACAACCTCTAGGGACATACCCTCTAACCTACTACCTCCATCTTAGGGCCCTCCTAAAGGTTCCAAAACAACCCAAGTTAGTACCACCAATTGAAAACCAAGGATACAGCACTTGTGCCTGTCAGACACACTTGTTTCAAAGCATAACATTATATTTCTTGACACATTGTATTTTAGTAATAGAATTAATTGTATGTATCAAGTTAAGAATAATGAGCCAGGCACAGTGGCTCAAGTCCTGGCTACTTGTGAGGCAAAGATTGGAAGATCATGGGTCAAGGCCAACCCTAGCACAAAAATTAATAAAACTCCTCAACCATTGTCTTGGCACAGTAGTATGTGCTCATTATCCAGGGAAGCATAAGATAATCTCAGCCTAGGCCAGCCCAAGCATGAAGTGAGACCCTGCTTTGAAAATAACCATGCAAAGGGAGATTGATGCTCAAGAGGTAGAGCATCTGCCTCACAATACTTTGCCCTCAGTACAATCCCCAATACTGCCTAAAAAACAAACAATAAGGAAACCTGGCTAAATTATAAAGTGTAGAGGAAATTTTATATTTTTCTTATAAAAGATAACTTTTTATTTCACAGTATAATGACTTAATGAAAAAGAAGAGAATTGTAGAAAATGACAAATCCAAAATCCTTGCCACTATAGAAGACCTTGACCAGAAGAAAAACCAAGCTCTAAATATTGCTTGGCAAAAGGTATTTGAAGTCCTAAATATTTTCCTTTATTTTGACAAAAACAATGATGAAGAATATCATCATTGGGTTTTGCTATGATGGCTGATTTGTGTTTCAGTAATTTATGTTCGCATCTAATGCAAACTACAAAAACTTTATTTGCCTTTTTTTTGTTTTGGAAATTTACAACTGGTTTTGCAAAGGTAAGTTTATGCCCGTTGTTTATCAGGACTGTTACTCACATTCCTTTTCATAAGACTGTAGGCTTTTACATTTGGGAGAAAGCAATACCTACTATACTTAGTCTTTGCCTGAAACCAGAAGGTAAGTTTTATATGCTGATATTAGCTATGTATTGGAA
Source organism: Dipodomys ordii (assembly GCF_000151885.1). Lineage (NCBI taxonomy): Eukaryota > Metazoa > Chordata > Mammalia > Rodentia > Heteromyidae > Dipodomys > Dipodomys ordii. The sequence goes on along the minus strand of NW_012267283.1, from coordinate 6,639,469 downwards.
ACCCAAAATCCTTTTGAAGAATTCTGTTTCACCAAATACATATTTGGAGCCTAGGTCAAGAATCAATTGACTTGTAGATGTGTGGATTTATTTTTGGGTTTCTCTCTTCCTTTGGTCTGTTTATTTTTTTTTCTTCTAATGCTAACGGGATTTGAACTCAGGGTTTTGCACCTACTATGCAGGTGGCTCTACCATTTGAGCCGCCATGCACGCCTAGCCTTTTATGCTCTAGTTATTTTTGAGGTAGGCTCTTGCTTTTTGCCTATGTCCAGCTAGGATTATAATCTTCCTTTCATCCTGGTGCACACCAGCACAGCCAGTTTTTTGTTGTTTTTTTTTTTTTTTTTTGGGGGGGGGGTCCAGTCATGGGGCCTGAACTCTCGGCCTGGGCACTGTCCCTCAGCTCTTCAGCTCAAGGCTAGCGTTCTACCACTTGAGCCACAACGCCACTTCCGGCTTTTTTTCTTTTTGCTTATGTGGTGCTGAGGAATAGAACCCAGGGCCTCAGGCATGCAAGGCAAGTGCCCTACCACTGAGCCACCTTCCCAGCCCCAACACAGCCAGTTTTTTGACATTCAAAGCATCTTGCCTTCATTAGGATTACAGATATGAGCCACCAGTGGCCAGCTTGTGTATCTCTTTTTTAAGCCATAGCACCATACTGATTGAATTGTAACTGTATATTTGAAGGCAGGTAATGTGCCTTGAGTTTTGTTCTTTTTGCTTAGTATTGCTTTTGATATTTGGGGTCTATATAGTTTCAGAACTTTTTTTCTATTTTTGTGAGGAATGGCATCGGTAATTTTGTATGTAAATCACATTGCATATACAAAGAGCAATTTGACATCTTCCTTGTTGTATGCCCTTTTTTGTCTTTCTTCTGCCTTCCTGACTTACTAAGACTTTTAATACTGTACTAATTGAGGCATCTTTTCTCCTGTTCCTGAGGTTAGAGAGAACAGTTTCAGTTTTTTTACATGTTAGCTGTAATTTGTCCTACCTAAACTTTATTGTTTTAAAGTATTCTCCTTTTTGTACCTAGTTTTTGAAGTTTCTACTTTTAATGGAGTGTTGAAATCCACCAAATACTTTTCTTCATTGGTTGAGACCTCAAATTTGCTGCCAGATCCCCTGATTATTAGTCACATCTTTGAAGACAAGTGCTAAATTCTAAAAACATTGATCAACTGTATACCTACAAAAATTATCTCATAACAAGCTAGGATTTTTGGCCCAAATTCTCTGTTTTCTTCTATGACAAGAAAGGAACATGAAACACACACACACATACACAGCCTTTTTTGATATCCAAAATGCCTTCCTGGCCCTTAGCCCCTTATCATTTTTGGCTAAGACATAAGGAAATAGCTCTTTAATGTCTTGAACAAGTCTTGCCTTTGACTTTGTGCCTCCTTTTCTCCTGGAACTACTTAGCATTCACCTGGTAACTATCAGGACATCTCGCCTTATTTATTAATCAACAGAAAAAGTGTTTTCTAGGGAACTTTTATATCATAAAAATTCTCCATTTATTTGCATCTCTCTTTGTATTCTGCTATGTGATATTCTGCTGTATATTTTATAACAGCATGAAAATTTGGAGGTACAAGTAGAAAGGCAGCCTTTAATCCTGCATGTAAGTTAGATGTGCCTCAGTAAATAATTTCTTCATAGATCCAACTGGTAAATACTTGTGGCTTTACAAGTTTCCAAGTCACAGTTGTAGTTTCACTGGCAACAGCAACTTGTAAACAAAAGAATGGCCTAGCCATATTTGTTACATAAATCATTGCAGTATACCTGTTGAATTATGTGTATATATACCAACATTTGCTTGTTCTTGGAAAGTATTCTAGTATTCTCATGTGACTTTCTCCAGGTTAACAAGGACTTTGGATCTATTTTTTCTACTCTTTTGCCTGGTGCCAATGCTATGCTTGCACCACCAGAAGGGCTTACTGTTTTAGATGGTCTGGAGTTCAAAGTTGCCTTAGGAAATACTTGGAAAGAAAACCTAACTGAGCTTAGTGGTGGTCAGAGGTGAGTAATCTCTTCACAATATTACAATTACTCCTTTTATTAGTGTCCATCATTGTATTACTTCATAATTCTGCTTCTGTTTTGCATAGCCTCATTACCTTGATGTGTAGAAGTAGCCTAATATGTAAGCCTAACTTTTGATTGGCACATTTGATTAAATTCACTTCCAACAAAGGAAAAGTAAGTATAAGTAGCTAGAAAATTAGACTACATATGTGTAAAACAATTTTTCAGATATTGGGAAATGAGTAAGTAGTTCAAGACTACAATACCTGAAAGAGGTACAGAAGTGGTAAACCCTGTGTTTACCCAGGCTTTCTTTCTTCCTACTGGCAGTCTCTGGATACCAGAAACAGGGAGAGACACCCAGATAGAACCAGTAGTCTCATGAAGGTAGAGATGTAAGTTATTACAAGATGTAAGATGCAGCTTTCAGATCCATTGTCCCTTAGAAGAACAGAGTCTGTTTCAGGTAGACCACAAGAAACTTAACAATAGGCCTTGAGTTCAGGCTGACGGGATAATCTACCAGAAACTGGTCAAGTTTACAAGATTTTTCTGAAGAGCAAGTACCAAGCATATGATAATGTTAAAATACTACATGAAAATAGTCTGTAAGTGAAGAGTGATCTAAAATGTAAGAGTTTTTTAATATGACTATCTTTTACATAAATATGCAACATTTATCATAATGGCATTGTACCTCTGATTCAACATATTTGTTTTTTTTAAAAAAATGGCAAAATTTTCTTCCACCAATTTTTTCTTAGGTCATTAGTGGCCTTGTCATTAATATTGTCCATGCTGCTCTTCAAACCTGCTCCAATTTATATCTTGGATGAAGTAGATGCAGCCTTGGATCTTTCTCATACCCAAAATATTGGGCAGATGCTGCGTACTCACTTCACACATTCTCAGGTAAGCCCCAGAAAAAGATGTCTCACTATAGGTTTAAGTAAGGTATTTGCTTTTCTAAATTCTTTAGTAATAATTAATGTTAGTAAGCTATCTAAAATTGAGCTGGAGATGTAGTTCAGTGGTAGAGTGCTTCACAAATACATAGAAGGCCCTAATTTCGATACCCAGCACAAATTAGGTAGATAGGTAGGTAGGCAGGCAGATAGGCAGATACATAGGCAAGCAGGTAGGTAGGTAAGAGAAGATTATGATAAAATTATCATTAAAAGATTATCATAGAATTGATTGAAGAGGACTTATTTTCAATGAGAAAAAAAGATTCAATCTCCCTTCAAAGAAAGAGCTAAATATTAAAACTGTTGGTTGTAGCATGAAGGAGAATCCAATTTAGAAGTGATGAGTGTTAATGTGATTGCTTTCTCTAACTAGCTGCCATAAGGATACACAATCAAAACAAAACTGTTCTACGAATATACTTATGTATTAGAAAATCATGTGGTACCCAGTAGAGAAACTTGTATTTCTTTGGGCTACAGGTAGATAAAAGCCTCTTGAAGCCATTGTCAGATTCGTTTTTATTGTGCTGTTGCTGTAGGCCTTGTACTGTCAAATATGGTTGCATAAATTATGTATTATAAAATGCTGAGGACTTCACAGGTAATAGTTCTTATAAATTATGCATTCATTCAGGCTTGGGTGGGTGCAAAAAACTGAAGTGGTGCCTTAGTTTTATAAAGGTTCGGTTAGGGTAGGGGGTAGTGCTATAAGAACTTGTAGTCCTTGATTTTATGAAAATATCTCAAAGAAAAATATTTCACTAAGGCAGTTAGAGCTAGCAATAAAACAGTATATTTGCTACATAAGACAGCAGTAAGCACTCAGACACCAGAAAATGGTATACCTAAGTAATGAAACGTTTGGGTCAAATGAAAATTTTCTGAAAAGAAAGAAAGCTATCATTCTTTTTGATGCCTAATGTCAAAACCGTTACTTGGCATTTGAGTATGTGTGTATCCTTGCTGCCAGATATTTAAAAAAATAAAAAAGTCAGTTTCTAACACCAGGAATAGAAGAGTGAAAGTGAACTTCCTCAAGAACATGATTTTCATACTGTTTTTTTATTTTCCCTTAAGTTCATTGTGGTGTCCTTAAAGGAAGGCATGTTCAACAATGCAAATGTTCTCTTCAAAACCAAGTTTGTGGATGGTGTTTCTACAGTAGCCAGATTTACTCAAAGTCAAAATGGAAAGATTCCAAAGGAAGCAAAATCCAAGACAAAAGAACCCAAGTGAGCACATGGTGGATGTAGAAACTTACCCTTCACCTCAGCCTGTGTTTATACATAGTCTGTCAAGACCTTGGGGTCTGATTTGTTTGTATGGTATCTGTGTTATTTTGTTACTTAACTCATATTTTGTCTTCCTTTGTATTATCACTTGTAAATGAGTATGGGTTTTTCTGTCTTAATTAGTGTGTAACTATGGTCTAATTATTGTGGCTGTGATTTTATCTGTATCATTAATTTTTTATGCAAATCTTTTTACATATTAGGGAGCTTGAGATTATCTAAGGTTGGTAGCAAATTCTGCATGTAAAAACAAAATATAGAGAGAAGAAATTAAACTATAGTATAAATACAGCTGATAGCTTTTAATTTGTTCATTTGTAAGATAACATTAATGTGTTTTCTGTTGCTAATAAAATTACTTAGGTAAAGAAATATAAAGCAAATAGTAGCAGGACCAACAAAGGGAACACAAAAGAAGGCTATTATGCATGTACAGAGTGATTTGAAGCTAGTGCTTTGAGGACACAAAATCTGATCCAAAGATAGGAAATAAACCTTGAAAAGACTTCTCATTTTAATAGTGGAATATCATGTTTCTATATGCATAAGAATTGATATCTGAAACCTTGACTGTTTGGGTTTTTTGTAAACTTTGAGAGTTTTAATATAAGATTGAGAAGTATATTGCCTGGTGCTCTCTTTGTTTTATCTGAAGTCCCTAATATTTTAAAGATTTTTGCCAGCTTTTTTATAATCTAATCAATAACCTACTGATATGGATGTTTGAAAATGTCAGACCCAAAAAACTAAATCAAATTGAGCCTGATAAATATGTAAATAAATAGATCCTTCTGCTCTATCCAAATAACTCAGAAGCCTGATTTTCATAATTCTTAGTGCCTTCTGTTTTCCAGTTCCAAGAGAAGAAATTCCTTTTGAATTTGAAAGATAGAGAGACCAAACACCCTATGAATACTATTTACCTTTCTTGTCTCTGTATCCATTGCTACAGCAGTGCCTCTGATGTGGTCTGATCTAATGTTGCTATTTGTGTTCCATATCCTTTCCTTTGAACTTTAGTCTTAGTCCTTGGTGTTATTACTGTTTTCCCCCTGGTCATTGCTCATATTTCCTGCCACTGAGCTTAACATTTCTCATTCTTCATTTTCTTTATATATCTAAGATGTTATATAGAGCACCCAAGCCATTAATATTACAAGAAAAATTAGGAAGGACTATCTGGAACTCATCTTTCAGTTGTGGTAGGGGACGTAGACAAAGCTGTAAATGCTGAGTTACAGAAGTTTAATACTACAGATAACTGACTTGCAGAGTTTTTTTTTTTTTCAAAAGTATTGAAATTATTTACCAAAACACTTGCATGTGATCTGTTCACAATATCACTGATACAGTATTCCAGTTTGATCACAAACTCATTGGAACTACCTGTTGATTTTAGTATTTTCAATTAAACAATTATAAAATATGGTACTTAGTGTTTCAGCCTGCATTTTTTTTAAGTTACAAGATTAAATGTTTTCCCATATATACTATTTCCTTTCTTTGCTAATTTTTTGCTTGTATATTTGCCTAATTCTTGTCTTATGTATAGTTTTGCTCTTCAGGAAAAATTTTCACACATATAATAAATTTTTGTTAATTATGTTGTTCTGTGATTAGAAGGAAGATTTTAAGGGAAATGGAGACATTTATTTCACACATCTGTAAAACTATGGGTTAACTAACATCAAATACTACATATTATCCTGTTACCATTCAAAGGTGATTGTTTTGTTTGCAGTGCTGTGGTTTCACCTCTGCTTCTTATTGTTAGACAAGAAGCTCACTTTTTTTTTTATTGTAAAGATGATATACAGAAGGGCTACAGCCACATAATAAGGAAATGAGTACAATTCTTGTTGAACACTGTTACCCAGTCCCTTGTTTTCTCCCACTTTCCTTCACTCACCCCAACTTAGTGTCTCATGAGTATCATTGTTGCATTGGTTCACCCTTTGTCCTTTGTAGTATATGTCTAGGATAGTCCTAGCAGAGGATCACAATAGTTCAATAGCTATGTACATATGACCTTATAAAATGATGCTAATTGAAATGAACTACAAGATATGGAAACAAGGTATATTTTTTAAGTATACTGTATGCAGTTATTTCTTTTTTCTTTCTTTTTCCCCTCTTTGGTTTACTCCCTGTTGTCACAGAAATCATGAATCAAAGAAACTGTAATGCATAAGTCAAACCCAGCTCTTTTTTGCTTTAATTTTTTTCCCCAAATATGATCTCAGTTTTGCCTCAGACCATAGTCCTATCTACTTCCTTTGCTATAGCTAGAATTACAGTCTTGTACTACCTTACCTAGAATATTTACTATGGTGGGTTTTGCTAACTTTTTGCCCAGATTAGCCTCAAGTTGTATTCTCCCAACCTCCACCTTCCAAGTAGGTGGGAATACAGGCATGAGCCACCACACCTGGCCCACTGTACATATTTCAATGTATAATCCTCATCATAACCCAGTAATACAAGTACTCTTGTCACCAGCATTATATGATTGAGGAAACTGAATTGAGCCGAGAAGTTAAAAAACTTGTGCACAGTGGTAACACTTAGTGACTGGTAGAGCCGATTTCAGGTTCTCTAGGCTCACCAAATCAGATGTGCCTAACAACAATCTGTTTTAAGATAAAATTGGTACATCAAGAATTAAGCCCATGTTCCCTCTCAGTGAGCCCAAGGCTCCCATGTGATCTACCACTGACTCATGCCTCCTTAAAATCCCACCAATGACTACAAGAGAGGGGGATCTTTAAATCTCATGAAAACAGCAGGAAGAGGAACCAAGTGACCAGAAATAATTATCAAGTCACCTGAACACCTGGTGTCAGAAAGATTCCATCACTCATCTCCCTATTACAAGCACAATAGACATTTGAAGGCATCTCTTGCCCAGTGGTGTTTTATTTATCACCAATGAGCAAATGGTGCTACCAGCTGAGGAGTGTCTAGAATGGAAATGGTGTTCACAGCTGGTAGGGGAAGATAAAGAGATTGAGCTCTGGCTGATAGTAGTAGTGGCTGTAATTTGTCTCTAGGTAGCCTTACAAGAATCCTGTAGAAGTTCCCAAATTGTATGTAGATTTGGTTGTTACAAGGTGTGGATTTAATCAAAGGACTTTTGGCTCCAATTGTTGGCCTTCAACAGTCGACTATTCAAGAGTCTGGTGCAGCTGCCAAAAGCCACTTCTCTCAAGATTGCATTCCATCTAATTTGCCCAAGAATGCACACATCCATTGAGTGATCAATAACCAAGAACAACTTTGCAGAAGTATTCTAGTTCCAGAGCAAACTTTGTAATAGGCTGAGACTACCTTTGGTCCTTCATCACAGCTTGCCTTTTTGCCTCTACCCAATCTTGTTTTGTTGTCTTCTCTTTACGGAGATGTTCCCTAAGGCAATTCTAATAATCATTTAACAAATTAAACTCAGTACTAAGAGTCAGCTTCTGGAGGAATCCAACTTATGACAATATTGCAAAGTTAATATTTTTTACCTGTTTCCTATTTTAGTGTCTTCATTTAAAATTGTTCTTTGCATAATTCCTCTTGTCATTGTATTCTCTAGAAGAGAGAAACATTGAGAACAGAAATGTATCAGTGGCCATGATCAGTGTCACACTACTGAGCTGCTTGAATGTTTTCAGTAGTATCCAATAAAGCATAGTCTTTATGTTTACTCACAATGTCTTCTCAGACATCTGAAATCTGCCTCCCATATCTTCAACATCTTTATCTTTGTCTTATTCTACTTTTGTAGGACAGTTTCAAATAAATGAAAACATCTACTATGTCCTCTGCTGATTTTCAGAGGATAAATAAATCCAGTTTTGCCTCAACCATTCTTCATATTTTAGGATCCCATATAATCAGTTATACCTCCCCTGTAAACTTTCTAAATCACTCATTCTGCATACATAAAGGTAACTCTTAAGTTAACGGTTTGAAATGCCTTTTCCAACGCATCTTGTTCCAGAGTGAATAGTAAAATACAAACAAAATGGTATAGATAGATGGAAAACAAAACACTTGGTTATTTCACCCTTTTCAAGTACCAGCTTAATATATCCAAACCTTTTCATCTTTCTCAAATATAAAGATTTCTGTTGGTCCTTTATAGGGCTAATATGATTTATTAATGGTGGTATTGTTTCTTCATGAAATGATTGGACAAATCTAGGCAGATTCAGTTTTTTATTCTTGTAGAAAGTGGATGACTGATTCTTATTCCAATTGGCATCGCTAATGACAATGATAAGTTCTTCATTCTGCTCAGCTTCAAGGAGAGAAAAAGGGTGAAAGTGCCACCAATTTGAATGACATTTCATGCAAATGATATGAATCAATGCATCTTGTGCATGGCTCATTGAAATGTATAATTGAATATTTAAAGATGTATATGGGCCATATTTTCTATTTCACAGCATGTGTTTTGCAGATCAAGTAACATGACAAGGAGCAAACATTTTACAATGCTAAGAAAATGAGCCTTTTCATAAAACATTTTTTGTGAGACTTTTAAGTGTCCACTTTCATGAGAACTTTTAATTATTAAATTCTGTATTTAACGCAGAGGCCCATAGAGGGCTGCAAACCACATCCTTTGATAACTTAAACGGTAATTTGGTTTGGAAACTAGAATGATCTGAAGCTTATGTCATTAAGAAGAAAAACTCATTAAATTAATTCCCAGTTTCTAATTTATTTTAGGAAATTATTAATGTTGAAAAGATTAGTTGGGAAGAAGACTGATGAGTTTAGTTTTCTCTTGGATCACTGAGGTTGTAAAAAGTCAGCTGTGATTTGTCATTTTTATATTGTTAGTATTTCCTATCTTAATGAACAAGTTGACATTTAGTTCACTTAATATTTTACACTTTACTAAGAGAGTCAACTTTCTCAGGGTTCCATCTTTGCGGAGTATGTATGCCATAATGTAATCAAAGGCAAAACTCAATCCTAAATCTGTTAGTGTGACCTTAGGCTAGTATTTTTTTGCTGATCACATTATTCTCATCTGAAAAAATGAGAACAACAGTAATAGCCCCTTCATAAAATTGTAAGCATTGAGTAAGATAGTATACAATGTAAATGTTCACAAGTGGTAGTCACTCCTATTTTTAATGGAGTTAAGATTCAGAAACTTTGGTTCAATTAATATTCTTTGACTATCAGTAAAGTATGATTCTAACAGAAGCTTATTAATTCTTGGAGAAAGGAAACATTCAGCCATTTAGAATTCAAAAGCCTCCCATCCCCACACAATTCTTATCATGAACCCTATATCTGTGCCCAAAATATTTTTGATAATTCTAGAAGAAAAATGATATATCTTCCTACAAGGAAAGTGACTGTAAAATATTTGACACAAAGGAATATCCAAATGAAAGAATGAATGTTGGATTGTTACTATATACCAAACTTGTATTTGTTGGAATTATTGTGACCCTCTTTAAGATCCCTATCAGAGTAATAGTGGCTGCCATTTATTAAGCATTTATTTTATTTTATTGTGAAAATACCATACAGAGGGGTTACAATTACATGGGCAAGGTAATGAGTGCATTTCTTAGCAAGCATTGTTGCCTCCTCCTTTGTTTCCCCTTAGCATGCCTTCCCATCTCACCCCCCATCTCAACCCTCGCCAAAGTTGTAAAGTTTATTTTCGATATAACATCTTGTACATCTCATAGGTGCAATGGGGCATCTATTTTATGTAATATACTTTACTTGATCTCTAATGACCTTATAATCTATTGATGAGGAAATCTAGGCCTAAAGGGTTGAAGGAATTGTATTGTTGATAAATGTTGGCACAAAAATTAGAATGTATTTATTTACAGCAAGAATCTATACAAAGAAGATTATTGTTTCAAGTTGTTTTCCTTCAGTTTATATCAGCACAAAGATTTTGGATAGCATTGCTTGGGCCACTGTGAAGAATTAATTGGGTGGGTCTCTGCCCAACAGATGTTAGGACCACCTCCATGATTTCCCAGATTCCTTGTACTTTGTGTCTAGAAAGCATAACTTACCAACTTAGGGAAATATTCTGCCATGAAAGCCTGATTTAATTCCCCTGTTGATAGATCTGTGATACCACCAAGTCTGACCTAAGTCAGTGTTACAACTTCTGTTTCTTCTAGAGAGAGCAGCCTTGATTTGTACCCTATAATTCATAAGAAGTGAAGGCCTTTGCCTCCATATAGTGGTGGGGGACGTCGTATATGTAGCATAAGCTGAGCCTTATCCTACATTTATGTTCTCAGGGGCCTATTCCTATATTAAAACTTCTCTCCAGGGTGCAAAGTTTACTAGCATTAGGAATTTCAGGCTGTTACATGTTCACCTGAGCTTTCTCTGATGAGACTAAAATGCCCAGACCCAAGATCAATGCATAACTCAAAATAAGTGTGTTTCCTCCTTACCATGTTGTTTCTGAATCATGCAAAGTAAAATATTGGCCTCATAGCCAAAGAGAAACGTAGCCAAATTTAGAGTTGACAGCTAAATTTACAAATATATAGTCTCCAGTGCAACTTGGACTTTTTTCATGGGCTATCACTTCAGTAGATATCTATTGTACTACATTTCCAGTGGTTCCACTAAAGAACAGAAGTAATCAAAGGCACCAAGAGATACACAATGATCTCACAGGGAAATTTTTGTTGAGAGAAAATAATGTTATATAGGAAGAATATCATTTTGAAATATGGGAAAAATGAACTCAAACACTTTAATTTCTTAATTGAAGCTCTGAGATCTCAATTGTGAAATACATTTCATTTTGGAACATAGGATAAGTCATCCAAGAAGCTCTTATGAGTTCAGAGGAGAAGTCACTGAAACAATCAAGGTGAATGATGCTTATATGATGCCCAAAGCCCAGATGGTGAGCCAGAGGGACCCAAAGTTTACTGATTTTAAGGCAAACCTGACAGCCAGTCATCTAGAAGGTCATTTGAGATATGTACCAAATCAGATGCAATTAGTTCCCAATGCATGATTGTGAAATTGAATGGGGGAGGGGAAGGAGGGGGAATCTGTTTGCCAGTGGCTTCTGGGAAAGCAATTTAAGGTGAAATTTGCATCACAAAATTCTCAGAGGAATCTCTCTCTCTCTCATACACACACGCACACACATACACACAAACTAAATATTCTAGGTGTACCGTATGAAGATTTGATATAAATATACATTAACTACTAAGTAGCACAGTGAACTTAAGACACCCATCAATATCCATAGTTACTGTGTGTGTGTGTGTTGTAAAAGTACTGAAAATCTGTCCTCTCAGTAAATTTCAAGTAAACAATACAATGTCACTATGTTTACTCACTATGCTGTACATTGAATTTCTAGAGCTTATTCATCATAATACTAAAAATGTTGTGCCTTTGGCCAACATATCCTCATTTATCCTTAACAACAACTATTCTACTCTTTACTTCCCATTAGTTTAACTTTTTTAGACTCCATACAACTTAAAACACACAAAATTCTGCTATATCTAGCTTACTTCATTTAGTACACTTTGTAGTTTTATCCATACACTCACAAATTACAAGATTGCCTTATTTATGGCCAAGTATTATTTGTTTTTCCTCTCTCCCTCTCTACCTCCTTCTCTCTCTCTGCTCTCTCTGTGTATAATATATATACATATATATATATATATACATATCTCATGATTCCTTTATCCATTCTTATACCTGTGTCCATTCATATATATAGATATGTATATGTATGGATATAGATACACACACACTACTGACTTTGTCAATTCATCTGTCATTGGATTTATAGATGTTAGGTTGTTTTTATATTTCACCTATTGTGGATAATGCTATAATGAACATGTGCAGTTATTTCTTCAAATGAATTTGCTGGATTGTATGTCATTACATTTTATAACTTCTTGAGAAGCCTCTACTGTTTCCATTATGTCTATATCAGTTTAGATACTACTTTTGAAATTCTCCCTTTTCTCCACATCCTAATCAATACTTGTTATTCTTTTGTTTCTTTCTCTTGGGTGGTTTGAACTCATGGCCTCATGCTTCCTAGACGGGCATGTTACTGCCAAATCATGCCTCCTGCCCTTTTTATTGAGCTGATTAAATTCAGATAGGACATTGTATTTTTCTCAGGCTATGTTTGTGCTGTGATCCTCTTATTTTATGCTTACCACCCTAGCCAGGGTGACAAGCACACCCCACCGCTCCCATCCTATTTCCTTTGAGATACAATCTTATTTAGGCTGTCCTAGGAACCATTATCCTCCCAATTTCAGTATTCTATGTAGCTGCAATAACAGAAATATTATATCACACCCAGCTATTGGTTGAGAAGGGGTTGGAAGGGGTCTTACTTTTTTTTTGTTCTGTGTGGCCTTGAACTATAATCCCAAACAGCTAGTATTATAGGTGTGAGACACTGTACCAGTTGTGAAGCAAATCTATTGTGGGGGAAAAACTAATCTTCTCTAACATTGAGAAAACTGAACATGTACTAGCAATGGCATGTAATGCAATCAGGTTTTATTCCATATATAAATATTTGAAATGGATTAGCATTTTAAATGTAAGATTCAAGATTGTAAATCTTGAAGAAAACATACAGAAAAAGGTCCTTATATTAACTTTGGAAATGATTTTTTAGGTACCAATCAAAAACACAAGCAACAAAATACTAAGAAAGCAATGAGATAAAAATAGGAGAAAATATGGCAAGTCATGTGTCTAAATATGGAGTTAGTCTCCAAAAATGTAAGGACTCCCACTCTCAATAGTAAAGCAACCAAAGAATAAAAGCAACAGCAAAAAAAAAAAAAGTGTGCTTTTAAAAAGAGCCTACCAGCCAAGTATTCATGATACATTTCTATGATACCTGCTACATAAAAGCCTGAAGTAGGAGGGTCGTAGTCTATACCTAGCCCCACCCCAAAGCTCATGAGTCTACCTACAAGACAAATTAAGGCAAAGGGGGCTCAGGGACATGACTCAAATGATAAAGTGATTGCCTAACAATCACAAAGCCAAGAGTTCAATCATTAATTCCACTAGTTAAAATGAAATATACTTGAATTGATACATATTTAAAAACCTACTTCTCTGTTTATATGTTTTGTTTATAAAAAATAATGTACGGTTGAGTATTTTGAACAAAGCAAATATAAAGATGTTAAAATGGCCTGCAATCCCTTAAGCCTTTCTATGTACATGCCTATTGCTCAGGTATTATTGCTTAAAACTTTTACCGTTATATCTTAATACTGAAATATGTAAATAAAGTGATAAAAATTCCAATAGTTACTATCTCACCAAAAGTTTGATGAATAAAGTTGCTATTATCTTGTCAGTCTTAATGCCCTATTATTCTCACAAAATTATTGGAAGTGTTATTCTCACCTTTCAGTGAAGAATTTAGTACTATAAAATCATTGTCATGGATTTATTCATATTAAGTTGAGCATTATCTACAATAATACTTTTAAAAGAACTTATTGGAGATACATATATACAGTGAGTAGTTTATCTCATCGCATTTATAATTACCTGCTAATTGAAAATTCAGAGCTATAACCCCTCCAGATAGAAAAGTAATTGATCTAAACTTAGGTTAAAACATTTGAGAGATTTCTCTAATCTAGGCTCTTAAAGACTCTTCAATCTTCCCCTATCCCTTTCACTATTCCCCACTTTACTAAAGCATAATGGCACATAAACAATGATGAATAATAAGTCATTTAATGTGTATTAAACATTTGAAACATTTTTATGAATTCATTTGGATTTTAGAACTTTGCAAGAGGATATGGGTGCTTTTTGTTGTTACTGTTGACCGCATGGAAGCTCAGACACAATGGAGCATCCAACTTTCAGTACATCAAAGATACATGACTTGCATTTTGGGTTTAATCATATCTTCTCTTTATTTCCCTATCCTTATTTCCTTTTACCTCATTTCTTTGTCTATTTTATTTTATCTGATTATATGTAATAATAGGAAGTAAAGCTGATACTCTACTAGCTTACCAGAACAATAGCATGCTCTTTGTGTACATTATGCATTGTTATAGGGCTCTGTTCCACATGTCAGTCCATAGCATAGCTCAAGCTAAATACCACTGTGTTCTGTGACTTCATGTTCACTTTGACTACAGTAATAAGAGGGATGCATGGAAACATCATACTAGTTTTACTGGTTTAACCAGGAAATGACATATATCTATTTACTTTCTTGTCTCATTGGCCAGATGGGCACAATGCCCCACCTAAGGCAGTCAAGAAAAGTAAGATTTCAGATCAATCAATGTGCATACTCTGTCTCCATGTGTTTTATTTTTAAAGTTTTAGCAAAGATTTGTTTTAGTACAATAGATTTAAAGTAGAGAGAAACTCCTTAGTGCATTTTTGACATGACACAGGAAAATACTTTCAGAATGAGATAAAAAATAACCAAGCATACACATATTTGTAAGTTGAAAGAGGTAAAATCTTAGCAGTTTCATATAGTTCTGCTTAGTAAACAAATGCATAGGGAAATAAGCACTTTCCTGATTTCACACTGTCCATGCCCGTGAGAAAGAGACATTGTGAACAGAAGCAATTCAATAGCAAAAATACCAACAGGAATATGTGCAGTGTGGTTGTCTATTAGTTTTTTCCATTCTTGTGACAAATACCTAAGAGATACAATTTTAGAAGAGAGATTTATTTTGCCACATAGTTTCAGTCCATGGTTGCTATTCAGGTCATGGAAGCCAGGAAACATAAATAGATAACAGTCCTCTCCTCCAACCTACTTTTTCCAAGAAGGCCTCACCTTCAAAGGATTCAGCCACCTCTCAATATAGCGTGCACAGTATGAGTCCATCAGTGAACAGATTCATTCAAGAAAGAATTGTTCCATTGTTTAAGCTAAAACCTCATGATCCAACCTTGTCTCAATGATTGGGTTCACCATCTTTGTACAAAGCCCTCAATAGATGAGGTTTGAGGTTATTAGAGGAAAATGTATGACTCGTTATCAAAGAGCTTATTAAGAGAAAATATCGATTTTTGACTGTTGTTGATCATCAAATAGGGAAAATAAATAACTTCAGAAGGAATAATATGCAAATGGTAGATTTTTTAAATTAATATTATGTTTAGAAAAGCCTAGGAACATGGGAGAACTCAAACACTAGTTTGATATGGGTTCATAAATTACATTGTATGGGACTACGTATAACTTTGTTACTCAAGAACTGAGGTGATAAATAAAAAAATCACCATTGTCTTGTGGAGAAGTAGGAAAGAATTACCCTGTAGGAAACATTTAATATTTTAAAGAAGAGAGTGTCTGCCAGGCGCTGGTGGCTCACGCCTGTAATCCTAGCTACTCAGTAGGCTGAGATCTGAGGATCGCGGTTCAAAACCAGCCCGGGCAGGAGAGACAGTGAGACTCCTATCTCCAATAAACCACCAGAAAACAGGAAGTGGCGCTGTAGCTCAAGGGGTAGAGCGCTTGCCTTGAGCTGAAGAGCTGAGGGACAGCGCCCAGGCCCAGAGTTCAAGCACCAGGACCAACAAAAAAAAAAAAAGAAGAGAGTGTCTTATACTTTGTTGTGTTTTTTTATAGAGAGGTCCTTTAAGCATATACTGTACAATCTTCCAAATGTACAGTAATCAAATGACAATATAAAAAAATCAGGCAAGAAATAAAATGCATGGGCATGGTATATACTAGAACTCCCACTAATATTCAGAGGAATAAGCCTTGGAGTAAAAGTATTTACCGAACTTCTAGCTTGTCACTTGATCTGGACACACAGATGTACTTCAAAGTTCTTGCTATATTTACAAAAGGAATACTGGTTTATTGGAGTGTTAATAGTAAGATAGGACCTTATAGGCTTTAGGATCTAGACTTGTTTTCTATATATGAATTTTCTTAGTATTTAATAAACTTGAAAATTGCTATTGTTGAGTAGGCCCTTAAGCATCTAATTTGTTCTCAAGACATATTTGTCTTAAAAAAATAAGTATTATGCTGCAATTTGCCTGTTTGCCACTACAAAGACCCTAACTTGGGAAAAAATAGAAGAAAAAATGTCTGATTAGCATCTTCAAATAAATCTTTTCAATTTTAACTATCTACAAAGATACATGACTCACCATCATGGGAAAAAAGTTGTGTAAAATTATGATAACTACTCCAACTTAATATTTTTGTGCATTCAGATGATAGTTCATATCAGCATGAAAACAAATCTCCATACTGGCCTCATTTATGGAGGGTTTTAACAGGTCATTTGAAAATAAAAGAAAACTAGGGAGGAGGTAAGGAATAAATCAATAGGAGGATAAGCACCCTTTGTCCTTCACAGGAGTCTCAACACAGTCAAATACTTTGTGTGTAATGATTTGTAACGTTTTGCAAGCAACTTCCACGAGCCCTGTAAAAAAGTGAAAACCTTCATGGTATCCTGTGGCAGTGTATGTTATTCTTATGATGTAGCATGATGTTATTCATGATAACCAATATAGTAACAGGAAATTTCTCAAAAATGAATTAATCTGTTATAGGAGACCTTAAATCCCATTTTCTGCATGCAGGAATTGTTTCTCTCTTTTTCTATCCCTCTCTACTCTATCCTGCTATGCAAAAATAAATGCTGTCTAAAACTTAAATATATGTATATATATAATATTATATATAATATATATATATGAGTCTGCTACAGGACCCTAATCCCAATCTGCCCTTTGGTTCATAAATACAAGGAATGTGATTGTGCATAAGTGTTAAAATGTGTTATTTCCTTTATGAAGTCCTTCCTCTTATGTCTGATCAAAGGCGAGTTCCCCAATCTCTTTACTTGAAAGCAATTATTTTTGATCTTCAAAAATTCTGTCTGTTGGATTAATGGATAATGTTGTAATTTGTAATGTGATGTATATAGTTATTTTCCCTGCAATGGTTTATTGTTCATGATGCCAAAAAACCACATAGTTCCTACCACTCCTTGTACAAGGCCATATTGAGCAATTTACTCCATAGAAATCTATGGATGAGGCTCAAAAAAAGGGGGTCTTAGGAGCAAAAGAAGCTTTTATTACAATTTTTTTAGTTATTCAAATTTTAGACAGATTGACTAGTGATTCAAAATGTACTAATTCTGTTAGGCAAAAAATGATGTATGGAGCATCATGATTTAATAAATTTAAGTCCATTTTAGCTAAAATTATAAATGAGGTAATAAAACATAAAACGGTAAGACAGGTCAAGAAACACAGATGTGTAACTGTTCAAAGAGAACAAACATAAAAGGAGATTTGGAATAGCATATTCTGAGCAGGGCTTCATATAACACTGTAGACAATTGCAAAGGAATAGAGCTCAGTTCTATGATGTACAAAAGACAAAGTGTGTTTCTCAATCTTTATCTAAATCTCTTCGATATTTATCTAATATTTATTTTTTGTAATACTATATCATTCTACACTGCTTCACAAAAACTTGGCAATCTTAAGAATTACATCCTTACTTCTCCACAGTTTAATTCATTGACTACATCTACCAGCTAACTTATTTGTTTCCAACTATCCAAAAGTCATGGGGAGACACTTTCTCTGTTTTCAGGAGGAATTCATGGGATAAACGGCTTTGAACTTGGCTTTGAATGATTGTATCAGTGAAACAAAAGGAAGAAAGGCATCTGAGGCCAAGGGAGCAGCGTATATAAGAACGTGAATTTGGGAGCATGAATTGTTTGTTCAGAATACTAGTATGACAATTTGTCTGAACCACAGGGATGAACAAGGCTGTGAAATATTTGTGGGAATTGAACTGTGACTTATGCTGTATTGGATTCCTGACGAAAATCTGCTTTTTAAAGCTTCTCTTTACTAGTGAATGTATTTTGTCTGATTATAAGTGATTTCTGGTATTGCAGGGAAAATTCATCTCTGTGCACCAGCCAATGATTTCTGTAGTTGAATAGCATGGTTTTATAAAGACAATACAAGCCCAATTATATCAATTAAAACTTACATTCAATTACTTCTCAGGCAAATATTTGGGATATATAATCTGCATCTAGAATGATGCATTCATTAAGCCCCTAGACTCAAACATTGAACAGGTCTTCATCCTCTCTGTCTCATTTCATTTCACTTTTAATGAGATTAATTCCATCTCATAAGATAATTTTGAGCATTTAGGTTATTCCTTTTTTTTTTTTTTACAATATAATTATCTTGTTTATGTGGTACTGAGGAATCAAACCCAGGGCCTCATGCATCCTAGGCAAGCACTCTACCACTGAGCCACTTTCCCTGCCCATAGGTTACTCTTATAATGAATTTGTGTTGGTTCCTTCCTATGTTGTCCCTTAGCACTCTACTTCACCACCGTTTCTCCATTGCATCACTCTGAGTTCTCTGCACCCTAGGGCAGATTCCTAACGATTACACTACCCAGGCTGATTTTTAGAGGTTTCTAGTCAATAGAAACCACAAAAGAACATAGGAGAAAAAACAAAACAAAATCGTTGATTTTTCTTGTTTTCTTTTGCCCTGCTTCAGCAGTCTGATTGTAGCATGTTTTCTTCTGGCCCCTTTCATTGCTGTGGGGAAAAAATAGCTGTTGTTTGAATTGCTACACACTGTAGATATCTTCCGTTTGAAGACATTTTCTTGTGTATTAGGTTTTAAAAATTGGATTATAAAGTATTTTGGCAAGGAATTCTATTGGCTTATCCAACTTCAATTAGGCTAAGCTTCTCAAACCTGTATCTTTTGCCAAAATTCAACAACTTTTTAGCTTTATCCTCTTTTTATTCTTTTTCTGGAATTCTGAAGACATGGACTTACATATTTTGAAATAGTACTATAAATCCTTGATGTTCTAGTCTTTAAGTCTATTTTTTTTTCTGTTGTTGAATTGCTTAGTTTTTACATTCTCATTTCCCACACCCCTGGGCCTTTTCATTCTTGACCCCATCCAATGAGGTTTTCCATAATTTATTTAATTTTTCAATCCTAAAATTCCCATTTAGTCCTTCTTTATTTCTTCAACTTCTTCGCAAACAATTTCTTTTGCTCTGTTGTAAATGTATCTGTAATTGTTGTTTTATTTAAATATTTTGATTTATGCAATTGTTCAGTAGGTGTTTGATTTCCCCTTTTATGTGTGTGCCTAAATGTCTGCTAGGTGTCGTATAAAGATTTTGTTCCAGATCTCCAGGTCTCCAAAGCTTCCACTACCAATCAGCTGGATAGAGTTGTTTTTTCCCTACACAGACAGAACTCATAAATAGATGAGAATTAGCTCCTCTGGTTTTAGCAGCCCTGGGCCATTGAGTGTCTAAAGCTTAGGAGTTATACTGATCAACATAGACAACTACAGATGCAACTTGAGGAGCCAAGAGCTTATTGCTCTAGGCTACAGAAGCCAGAGACTTATGCTTCAAGACTCTCATGCTGGAGAATTATTGCTTTGGGATTTAACCACTGGCAAACCCAGAACTTGGCAGCTACATTAATACTTGGTTTCCATTAGAAGTGAGCAACATCAGCAGACATCGGCAGGTAGCACCTATTGATACAGCTCCTGAATGAACTTCTGATCTGAGACCTCTCAGCTCCTACAGCAGCTAGTGTCACCAATTTTAGGCTTTAGACATTGGGACCTTTGACCCTTAGGCTTATCAGTTCCTGTAATTCTTCCAGTGGTGGTATCTACACTTCTCATCTCTTTGTAGTGCAAGCTGTTCAGTTCTGCTACCTCTTTTCTCTGCCCTCCAGTAGCTCTCTGGAATTCTTCAGCTGCCTGCCCTCTGGCTGCTATGGTAGCTACTGCTGCTAATGGTGCAACTTCCCTCTTGCTGCTCCTTCCACCATCTATGTGTGTTACCAGCAGAGCCCACTCTACTAATGATAAAGATCAAGCATAGGCAAGGAAAGATTGTTCCAAAGGACTCTTCTGATTTTGTACCACCTGGGATAGTACAAGAGAGTGCCTACCAGCTGACTTGAAGAGAACTGAACAGTCTGCTTATATAGCCACAAAGAATCTGTGATAAGGATGTTTACACCAATCATGGCATAGGCATCATGCCATGAAAGATTGTCCTTCCAACAATCAGAACAAAATTGTAGGTCTTTGCACCAATTATAGACCTTTTTCTGGCATCAGCAGAAGTACTCCCCTCTGTGTGAAAGGCACTACTCTGGTTCACTGAGCCTTGTGAAGGAAAAAAAACAACAACATAAGTTGTTTGAAGTAGTCATAACTGGAGTAGAGCTTTCTGGAGCTCAGCTGTGCTTCTGCAATAAGCATGTACGCATGGATTGTATGTTCAAAATTGCGATGGGGTTTCCTTGAAAGCATCCTGGCCAGCTTCTTTGGGCAGAGAATTCTCTTTTCAAGGTACCTGGACAGGACAGAAGCATCTGACAGCTGTCAATGAGGAAGTCAGTTCATACTAGCCCCCAACATCTTGGATGATTTATAGGAAAAAATAAACATTAATGGTGGTGCTTACATTAAGGCCTGTCATTAACATTAACAGTGCCTTTACATTATTTAAAAGGACTCCAAGAGGGCTTTCCCCTTGCCTTGGGGTTTCAAGGATCTGTGGGTCCTTCAGATCTGTCTCTTAGATTTAAGTGTAGTAAACAGAAAAAAAAAAGAAGTGAATCAACTTTCATTAAATGCCATAAGGTAAAGAAGAGATGGAGAATAATGGGAGGACACAATTTATCTCGAGTTCTGTGTATAAACCTTGATTTTAAAAATATTTAAAATTCAAAGAACAGAAAAATGGAGAAGAGTCTATTATGGGAATAGTGTATACAAATGTGCTGTGGCAGGAGCTTAAAGTATTCAAAAGGATAAAAGGTAATGAGAAACAGAGAATGCTACAGGATGCTAGAAAGGTACCAGATGGTGTTGCACTTCATATGCCAGGGTTCTTATCCTATATGAAACAAGAAGCCACTAAATGGTGAAAGCTACAACATAATGCATTCTACTTTTTAGGAAAGTCTTTTGGCTTTTGTGTACTGGATGATCTGGAAGGAGGCAAGTAGGAAAATAGGAAAGGTAGTTGTATTTAAGTGAGCAACAATGATAAAGCAAAGTAGAGTGATGGAAGAAATGGATGGATGTGAGGTATATTTTAGAATTTAAAATTGTAGAATTGATGCTGTGCAGTAGTTGACCTTTCCAACTCAGCAAGGATCCAAATTATGGGATTCCCAGCCTCAAGCTGTCTTTCATTCTACCTCTGTTGCTGTTAGGTTCACAGTGGCTTGAGTTTACTAGAAGGTTGTAAGATAGCTCTAAAGCACATTTTTAAGAACAATGACAATGCTGGGAATGTAGCTTATGGTAGCCTAGCATGTATAAAGCCCAAGGTTGGATTCCTCAGTACCACATAAATAGAAAAATGCCAAAGAAAAAAGCCAGAAGTGGCACTGTGGCTCAAGTGGTAGAATGTTAGCCTTGAGCCAAAGAAGGTCAGGGACAGTGCCCAGTGCCCCAGGACTGGCAAAAACAACAAACAAACAAACAAAAATGACAAAATCGGTGCAGGGTAAGGTTGTAAAAAAGCCACAATAAGCTGGGCGCTGGTGGCTCACGCCTGTAATCCTAGCTACTCAGGAGGCTGAGATCTGAGGATCTCGGTTCAAAGCCAGCCCGGGCAGGAGAGACCGTGAGACTCCTATCTCCAATAAAACACCAGAAAACCGGAAGTGGCGCTGTAGCTCAAGTGGTAGAGCACTCGCCTTGAGCTGAAGAGCTGAGGGACAGCGCCCAGGCCCAGAGTTCAAGCCCCATGACCGAAAAAAAAAAAAAAAAAAAACCACAATAAAACTGTGCAGAATATAAAATTAGCATAACATAGATCCCAAACCCAAATTGGCACAACTTTTTATTCCAGGCAAGTTCACTTTTCTTAGACTTGGGTTTTCTCACTCATAAAGCAGGGAGAAAATGCCTATTCAACATAAAATTATAAACCTGTTGCTAAGATAAATGTGAGAATTTGAAACAAAAGTACTTTGTACTGAAAAGCAAAGGATAAATGTAATCCTAGGTAGTAACTGTATTACCTTTCTGTCTGAAAGCTCACAAAATGAGCATTACTAATGTGTCTTTTGCTTATTGTTAGCAGATTCATCAAGATATTACTCTCGTACAGTAAACTACTCATGTGTATCCCACGAAGTTGTCATTAAAATTGAGATAATCAACACACTCATCGCATCCAAAAGTTACATCATCTCCAAGATCCTTCTTCTGATTTTCCCCAGTCCACCATAAATACAAAGCTTTTGATGGTCATCTTCCTGTCTTGATAGATTCGTCCTCATTTTCTAGGAATGGAGTTATTCAGCTTGCACTCATTTGTCTGACAGCATGAGATCATAATGCCCTAGTTCTCTTCTTATTCATTATATTGTTTCATGACCCATCTGGTCATGCTTGCTTCCTCATGATGGAGAAAAAGTTTCAAAGAAAAAAAAGAAGGACTCAGATGCCCGAATAGAAACATTTTAAGAATTTATCACTATTGTCATCCAAATTGTGAGAATAATTAACCATGTTTTAAGAAAATGCTACTTTCATAATCAGGGTAGGAAAGGTGATGATAGGAAATGAATGTACAATAATGTTCACTGCAACTCGAAATAGCCAAAATAGTTTAAAAGATACAGATTGGTGAGAAATACAAGAGAAAGAACAAAGAAAGAGAGAGGGTTGGGTGGTAAATCAAATGATGTCTTCCATAAAGATGTGTCCCAGGCATTAATCCGGTATCCTTACATGTGACCTCATTGAGAAATAATATGTTTGCAGATGAAATTAACTTAAAGGTCTTAAGATGAACTCATTATAGATTCAGAGTAGGACCTGAATCCAATAACTGATGTCCTTATACAAAAAATACATACACAGGGACTTAATACCATAAAACCTTGGAAGTGATACCCAGAGGATGAGACAGAGCCATGTCTAGCCAACCCAACGCTAAGAGATTCTCCCCTAGAGTTGGGAGGATCACAAGTATGCTGTGAAATAAGGCAGAACACAGAAATTATCTGCAATATCTCTAAGGTTAACTTACTAAGATATTCTAATTACAAATAAATTCATCTTACCATAAATGTTAACCCAAAAAACTCACAAAAAAGATACCAAAATTGTAAACAATAACAACTAACATTTTCTTTGGAAAAAGAAAACCTAACAAAAACAGTCCCTGATATGCATGAAATACTATTTTGTTTACTTTTAAGCATCAACTTTAAAAATAATATATAGAAAGAAATGTTTGAAAAGGGTTATTAAAACTATTAAATGGAAAGAGGTGGAAAAAATTATATTAAGTGAAGTAAGCCAGGCCCAAAGAAACATAGGTCCCATGGTTTCCCTTATTTGCAATAACTAGTATATGTCTGAGACAAGCAGAAAAGGTCAGATAAGTTGATGTTAAGTGAAATGAACCCCAAGATAAGTATTCAAATGTTTTTTCTTTCATGCAATTGTTAAAAAAGCAACTATTAAATGTTATATCTAATGAGATCATGGATTACTTTCACTTTAATATTTCTGTATCATTAACAGTTTTAAACATGGGTCCAGTATCAATGGTAGCCATAAACAAAATAATGTCCACTGTAAGAGTAAACTAGAATGAAAAGATATTCTAATCTGCATCTCTAATCAAGAACGTTAAAGATTGTGATAAAGACAAAAACTTCTTAACTGTTTCTTGTATAATAATAGATTTATCTATGTCTCAATCTTCTATTTCTATTCAGTATTAGTTATTTTTGTGACAGAAATGTTAGCAATTGTCACAGCATAGGAAATCAATACCAAAGTGTCTAATTACAGCACCAGGGTACGCATTCATTGTAATGAGTTCTCCAGTGCTATTGAAGAGCTCCTCAATTTAATCACAGTGCCTATTCATAGCTAGTTATTGACCCCAAACTGCCAAGTCATTTAGGACAAGAATATAGAGCAAATGAAGATAACTTGTTAAAAAAAGTTCCAACTATGAGTGACCCTCTTGTATTTACTTAAATCCATAAAGGGATTTTTAAATGTATTGAACATGGAAAGCCATTATAAAACTGAATAAAAGCACTCTGCTAGTGTGAAGAATTAAAAAGGTTTAAGACAAAAATCAAACCTTAGCCTAAATCTTTACTGACTGAAGCACAGAGGCAGTATAACATTTTAAATCATCTTTTAGTTGAGACACAATAGAGTAATAATTTTGAAATATAGCCAGAAGTGAACAATATATTCGCAAGAGTTCTAAGATCTAAAAAGTAATATTTTCAAGCACAACAACCATTCTTTTCTTTTAGCATTATTATTAATTACAATTATTTCATTGTGACATTTTTGTGAATATAATGTACTTGGGTCAAATTCAACCCTCCTATTAAGCTTCCTTATATTTTAAGTAATTGTGCAAAAGGGTCTCAATTGTCAGTTTATGAATACAATATTACTCTTTCTTACACACCCTCTCACCTTTTGTAAAAACGTGTGTGTGTGTGTGTGTGTGTGTGTGAGAGAGAGAGAGAGAGAGAGATGGTTCTAGGGCTTGAAATAAGATCTTTGTCTTCTTGACATTTTTGCTCGAGTCTGGTGTTCCCACTTGAACCACACTCCCACTTCTTGATTTTGATGGTTAATTGGAGATAAGAGATTCAGAGTTTTCTTTCTCAGCTGGCTTCCAACCAAGCTTCTCAGATCTCAACCTATTGAGTAGCTAGGATTACAGGCATGAGCTACCAAAACCCAGTGTATGACTTTTTTTTAACCTTTCATACTTTTTATTATCATTTAATTAGTTATACAAAAATGTTGCCATTTTAACCAAGCAGCTTATGAATACAATGGATCTCGATCAATGACATTGATTTTAGCAGGTTTTATTATTCAGTTTTCATCCACATGAATAAAGTCTTTTGATCATCCTCATCCCTCTTTTCCTTTTCTTTAACCCTCCCCTACTCCCATGAGTCACCATACTGTCACCATTTTATCCTCCTGTTCTTCAGTTTTAAGATCTAGATTTCACCTATGATAGTTGTACATAGGATATTTATATTTCTAACTCTGACTTATTTCTCTTAATATGATGATCTCCAGTTCCATCCATTTTCCTGCAAATGTTATAATTTTATTCTTCTTTATGCCTGAATAAAACCCAATTGTAGTATGTGTGTGTGTATAATACATTTTCTTTATCCACTGATTGTTTGATGAGCAACTTGCTGATCCCATTGTTTAGCAGTTATTAATAGTGCTTCAATAAACATAAATGTGCAGGTATATAGATTGTGTTTACTTACATTCCTTCAGACACGTGCCCAGAAGTAGCATAGCAAGATTATAAAGGACGATTTCTTAATTATCTGGAAATTTCACATTTTACTTAATAGAAATGTATTAAATGACTATTGATAATGAATTGGGGAATTGTTGACTGAATATCTAATGACAAATAGATATTGTGGTGGTGCAGTATCTATTCTCAAGTTGAGTTTCCATTCTTTTCCATGAATCTGCTTTTGGCACCATCGCTGGTATTCTTTTGTTTGCCAGGTGCAACTGCACTGATTTACTCTACTCTTTAACAGTTTTTGATTGTTGAGATTGCAGTATTTTTTCCCTAAAAGTCTTTTGTTTTTTCAATGCAACCTTGCTTCTCCCTTCTTACTACTCTTTTTCAGCATCCTTTCTTAGCTTTTCTTCCAATTACTCTGTAAATGTTAGCCTGAGGGGGAGTGGGGCAAGACCAACCAAAAATGAATAAAGAAACAAAAAGGCTTAGCACTTGATTTGAATGCCAACCACAGTATCACAAAGGAAATATAATATTTTAAAAATCTATTTAGTTATAGTGAAAAATCACTATGTGAACACAATGAATTCCCTGAGTATAAAATGATTATGATGCTCAAATATGTTGTGAAAACAAATGCTAAATGTGAAATCATGATGAATAGATTAGAAAGAGAACAATTCTTTCCTCTTAACTCCTCTTTAATTTTTCCTAAAGCTAAAGAGAAAGTGTTTTCCTACATGTCTGACATAAAAAAGGTAGCGAAAACCTCATCCATTAAATTATATGTCATTTTCTGAGGGATGAAATCTGTTGCTCTTTTGTTCATCTTTCTCTACCAATTCAGAATACTTAGGACTTCCTTTGTCCATTTTTGGTATTAAAATGGTGCTTTATTTGTCCTATAGCTTTTCCAGTTGGCTGTTTACTTGGTTTAAGAAAACAGTTGCGGGAGTTGGAGTTGGTTAAGGTTTAAAGGAAATGGAGAGATGAGATTCCTTCCCTTTCTCTTTGATTTTTGTCCTGAACATAAAATCTTTGTAAGATGTCCACAACCAAGTGTCAAAGTCACTTTATCCAAAAGACCAAAGTTTTGTTTTTGAATTGACATTAATATTTGTAATGAATCAACTAAATTTGAAGCTTCGAGTACTAATGATATTGGTGTAGAGTCGCCGTGGTGCTGCATTTGCTCTGGAGAAATACTCACAGAGTCTGGGGCCATATGGCCAGCCTGAAGCACAAGGTGAAAGAATTAATTCTTACAGATAACCCTTCTATGATCCCAAAGGTGCTCATCCATGAAATGAGTTCTACAGTTACATTGTTAGCTCCCTGGCTCACCACCTGTGACCAGGTGCTGATGATATTACAAGAATTATCTTATGGCATAGTAAGTAATGAATAATGAGCTGGAACCTTCTGACTGGGAGACATATGGAACTTAAAGATTACAACTCAGAAACGTAACATGATGGATTCCATATTACATGAGATATTTGCTGTTTCCACAATTATCCAACATCAGGTCCATTACTTGTCTGAACTCATAAAGAGCTGTACACCTTAGAGAAATGGAAAAGGGAAGCTGAAATTGATTGGCTTGATATTTGCGTTTCTGAGTTGAAGCTGTTAACTATTTGCTGTTGATTTTTCTCTAACCCAGGACCCTTAATTTCCCAGATGTCATTTTCCTTCCCCACAAAGAATGATTTTTGTTGTTTAAAAGACTGATTATTTATTATAAAGAATACCTTGAATTCATAGTTTCTATGATATCATTTCACTTATACCACAAAGGCATTTGGCCTCATGATCTCAATGCTAGTGGTAAAGGTGTTAAGACTTTTGTAGGTCAAATTGTTTCTTCAATAATCACGAGGATGGCTTTTGAATTCAGATCTCTCTGACTTTAAAGTGCTCATTTGATATACTGTATCCTCTTCTATTGCAAACACCCCCAGAAATGTTATCTCTGTCCATTTTTTCTCTGGTAGATTAGTGTCTACTATGCACCCCAATTTCTCTTAGAGGATAGATTTCTTTCCTTGTGCTCAGTGCTTGGATAGTCTACCCTAAACTCAGATTGCTCCATTCCTACTTCAATACTCAAAGTTGTCTGATAGCTGCATTGTGGGTCACTACCAGTCATTTTTGTTTGTTCTTAAGCATCAGAATTCTGTATACATTATAGTGAATTATTGTGTGACAATTTTATATACATATCATCTAGTCAATATGCTCAGTTTTAGTCAAACACAATTTGAGGTGCTTCTGTAAAGGTATTTAATCTGCAATCAGTAGATTTTTTTTAAAGTAGATTGCCCTTGAAGATATAAATTGGCCTCATCTTACATTTTTTGTTGTTGTTGTTGGTCATGGGGCTTGAACTCTTGTCTTGGGTGCTGTCCTTGTGCTCTTCAGCTCAAGGCGAGCACTCTACCACTTGAGCCACAGCACCACTTCCTCATCTTACATTTGACCTAGTGTTTTGAGCTCACTGGAGCAACAATTTTACAAGGCAATTTTATAAACTTCTTTGTTATATAATTTTAACACATAATTTATACATTATTATGTAAATATAGATGTCAAAATTATGCATAATTTATTGTTATTTCTGTCCTGATGGGTATAGTATCGAAACTTTTCTTATTGCAATACTATTTCTCACTGCCTTAACTAATGACATTTTCTTTGCTTACATATTTAGATTTCCTGTCTTGACATAGTTCAAGAGTCTCTTTGGACCTCCATCAATCTTTGTCCTGTTTAATATTATGAAGAACATAATGATGCAGCCCACACAGAACTAACACCAATTAACTCATACCAGACTACTATCAAGTCCCCCGAAGTTAGTTTATTACTTTATGGATGCCACAATAACTTGTGAGTCTTAATACCTGTCAAAATTGGCACCACAAATTTCAGAGAAAAGGAGATGTTAGCATACTGATTAGTTGCTAGACAATCTGTTGATAAACCATTGTTTGAAGCATGCTGAGAAAGTGAAAAGGTTAAAAAATATATAAAAATTATGGATCATAACCATGTAGCAGCAATGTGTTTATCCACAAAGAAGACATTAAACTAGCTTAAGAAATTTAATTGAACCATCATTACTTGTTATTCATCATATTTTATGAAAATTCAAAAATAATTAATAATATATCATTCAATTAAAAAGGTTAATTAACTTAGGTTAACAACAAAATATTGTCAGGATGCTGAATTGTTTGCTGAGAATTATTCATATTATTTTTTAGCCTGCATAACTGCCAGACTGCTACATTTTAATAAAATGTAAACTGATGTAGCAGTAGGTGTTGTGTGCTTTGCTTAATTCCTTAAATCATGCATCTACACATTATTCATCAGAAATGTCTTCTGTAAGAATTGCGCTGTGCACATAAAATATAACAATGATTATGAGGACCTGGTTCTTTCTTTCCCTACTGTATGAATGAAATAGAGCCTAGGGAATTAGTGAAGTCATTTCTTTCATAGCACATGGGAAGATAGCAAGCCCACACTTTAGGGAAGAAAAAAAACTAGATTTCAGCTATAAGTAAAATCAAGAAGCATTTATCCAATACAAGTTAGGACTTGTATAAGATAAGATGGTCTCTTTTTACTGTCCACCTCAGATGTAATTATTTCACTCAGGACAAAAGACTTTAGCCCAACAAACCCTATACCTGAGGAGAATGCAACTGGAAACACTCTTAACATGGTAAAGTTGTGTGTTTTCATGTACCTTCTTCAACCTCTCCTCTCCTTCAATTGTTCAGTTTCACTTCCTACCTTATTCATTGATTGATCAAGGCCACCTATTTCCCTTTGAGCCCCACATTTAACCTTGCATCTAATAACTGAGATGTTCTCTGACTTTGCTTTTGTCTTTACACCTGATAATTCATACCTTTTAGGCTCAATTAACTTTGTGTTTCTCTAAGTAATCACTCTTCCAGGTTCAGCCTTGACTTGTGAAAGTAAGCTAAAATTGAGTTGCAGGATAGACAATGCAGCTAGTTAAACAGAAACCCTGGGACAAAGAGCTGATGGGGAAACATTCTTATCTGTTTTGGATTAGAAGTATGAAGAATATCTTTCAACTAGGGTTTATTTACTTACATCCTAAATCTAAGCAAAATTTCTGCTTGATATGTTTGTATGTATTTCCTAAGCCTCAATTCTGTTCCTATCTTGTCTTATCTAATTGTTGATTCTTAGTCAACTTTTGTAGAGGGTAATTTATATCTATGTTTGCAGTTTTTTTCTCAATCAAATATTTAGAAACTCCTTTCTTTGTTCGTTATTTTAATGCATTAAAAACAATTCAGGGTATGATGAGAGAAAAAGACAACAAAAAAGTCATAACAATGAAGTTTGAAAAGTGCTTTATAATGTCTTGATGTAAATGCTCACATGAACTAATCCTGACTAACATCAAAGCTTTTCCATGATGTACCTTTCCATTGCACCATGTGAGTTAAAAGATGAATGCTAGAGGGGCCCAGAGAATATGCAAAGGCATATTATTCAAAAAGGCTCTGAGGCTTTCCGTTTTTCTATGAAGGTGAAGTGTCCCACTAATGGGCAAAAGTAAACACATCTCAACTTGTTTGCTTTATTTTTCTTTGAGCATTCAAACCTATAAAGCAGATTTAAGTACTGCA
This sequence comes from Dipodomys ordii, assembly GCF_000151885.1. Lineage (NCBI taxonomy): Eukaryota > Metazoa > Chordata > Mammalia > Rodentia > Heteromyidae > Dipodomys > Dipodomys ordii. The sequence continues at coordinate 6,609,101 of NW_012267283.1, read as the reverse complement.
CATTTAAAAAGGACAATGCTCCTGAAACTGTTAATTTGGAAAGGCTTAGAGCTTCTTTATTCTTATAGAATATGTTCATATAAATGAACATATTTCTGCCATTCTTCTTACAGTGTTTTGTGAAACTATAAAAACACACAAAAATGTCTCATGTTTATTATAATTCTTCGTAGAGTGAATTGCTTTACCACAGTCTCATAGGTCTCATAGTTCTTTTTATTAATAGCAACAACCCCAAGAAAAAAGAAACTGACCTACCACAACCTATAATTAGTTACTATTGTAGTCATTTCCTGTTATTCTATTCTATGAATTCCATTTTACTCTAAAATTCATCCTTTAGTCTTACTCTTTCCCATAGGGGAATGATTATTTCTTATATGCAATTTTCAAATGTATAGTTACAATCATACACATAATTTGTATGTTATGTACTCTGTTTCTTAGTTGAACTGCACAAGTAATCACAATCATTTTATTTATTTTCTTGTTGATCTGTGTGTTATTTGGAAAGATTGAGATTAAGATGACAAAGCTTTTAGATCACTCTAAAATGATCACAAATATTTTTATTTCCTTTTCTTCTGTTTGATCTGTGTGCCTTTTGGAGAGATTTAGATTAAGATGCCAAAGCTTTTAGATGAAGAGTTTTGAAATTCAAAATGATTAAAGTCATGACCATTTGATTTCACAAACAACCTTGTTTATTGGACATTATGTTGTAGTGAAAAAAAATATGTCTTTGAAGCAAGTCCTGCCTGGATTAATATCTCAAATATATTGCTTATAGTCTACAGAAACTTAACCTTCATGTCTTCATCAATAAAAACCAAATAATTATCTCAAAAGGTATTACTAAATCTAAATGGCATAATAAATATAATGCATATGAACAGTATAGGATATTTACTTTCCTGTCTAGAGCACATAAACAAACAATAATAGATGAACCTTCTAGGTGGACACAAGAAAGGATGGGTTAGGGAACACAGGGTAGGGAGCATGATTTAAAGCACTGATATCATTATATGTCCTTACACACATTCATCAAGAAGGCCATGCCATCTTAGCTATACCTGTAATGAAGGTCACTTCATTGATGCAACATATGGCTTCTAGGTAGATTAAAATGCTTATTAATTTGTCTATGATAAAAAGAGTGATCATGATTGGAATAGATTTGGATATTATAGGAAAACATGTCCTTGCTCTCCAGAATGGTATTGAAATTACTTTGCAAATTTATTGTTGTACAAATACAGTAGTTCTCCCTGTTCTGAAATAGGCTATTAAATAACAAAAGACTTTCCAACTATCCTTCTTTCACAAGTACATAAGTAATAAGAGGGTAGCAAGAAAACTGTATTATTCTTTAGGATTCTTCATGAGTCAGTGCTTTTCTAGTAGCTTTGGTCCTAAGAAATTTCTTTTCTGTCTCTTATTCCACTAACAACATTAATCCAAATCAAAAAGGAAAAGGGAAGTGGGAAAAATCAGAATGCTCATTTAATTCTTTCCTATCGGATACTTGTGGATAAAGCTGAGATGACATCAAATATTTACTACAACATCTGCCCATGGTCAGGCCCAACACAGGATTTGCAAGGGTTATATTTGCCCATTTCTCATCTCTGCAGTTTGATTCACCCGACCAACTGCTTTTTATTTTGGCAACTTTAGATAAAGTTTCACGATGTGTGTGCCTGTGTGTTGTGTGTGTGTGTGTGATTGTTGTTATTTAAATTGGCCTGGACAATCTTAAAAAAATCAAAGATAAAAGGATAAAAGCTTCTATTATGAAAGAATTATGTGGTATTAGAAAAAAATAGTTTAGTTGAATATTTTTCCTATGGCTACAATCATAAAACACATAAATTTATAACCAAAAAAGGAAAAGAAAAACAATGATAGTATTACAACTTTTATGACTTGAACCTCTCCAATTATCCTGATATAAATTTATTTATAGTTATTGTAAAGGTGATGTACAGAGAGGTTACAGTTACATATGCCAGGTAATGAGAGCATTTCTTTTTGAACAGTTTCACCTCTCCCAAGTTTCCCCTCTCAAACCCTCTCCCCAACAAGTTTTATAATTCATTTTCAACTTAGTGTTTAGTGAGTATCATTGCTGCATTTGTTCACCATTTGCCCCACCATTTCTGTGCTCCTCCTTACCCTCCCCAAAACAGCTAAATTCACATACAAGACAAATGGTACAGAAAAAAAAAACAGTGAGAAAGAAGAGGAAAACAACATAACATAAACAACATAAAATTTCTTGTTTCCACTTCTTGGTATTCATTTTGATAACTATCATTTTATATGATCATATTTCCATAGCTATTGAAGCTTTGGGATCCTTTCCTAAGACTATTTGGTCTCACTGTGTGAATGTCTAGAGTCCTGTATAATTTATCATGTTCAAGTATATTTTTTGTCTTTTACCATCCAATGTGTTTACTTGTAGATTTATAGGCACTTTCTAATTATACCAAATGAGGAAAAACATGCATCCTGTGTTTCTTTGGGTCTGGCTTACTTCGTTTATTGTAATTTTTTCCAAGTCTTTCCATTTCTTTGCAAATGATACAATATCATTCTTTCTGATGATGATATAATTTTTTACTTCAGCAATATCCCAAGAACTGGCTAAGGAATTCTCGTTTTTTACTCTATTAACAATAAACTTCTTATTTTCCTAAGTAACACATTCACTTTTGGGCACATGCTATACTATATATCCCCTATGCAGGCTATCCCACATATTTGACACCAATAATTCCTTTTTTTTAAAGAAAAGGTTTGAGGTTCTATTCTTTTTTTGGGGAGGGGGAGGTCTGGTCGTGGGGCCTAAACTCTGGTCCTGGGCGCTGTCCCTCAGCTCTTCAGCTCAAGGCTAACACTCTACCACTTGAGCCACAGCACCACTTCCGGCTTTTTTTTCTTTTTGCTTATGTGGTGCCGAGGAATCGAACCCAGGGCCTCAGGCATACAAGGTAAGCGCTCTACCACTGAGCCACCTTCACAGCTCCTAGGTTCTAATCTTTTTTTGTACGTTTTTTATTGTAAATATGCTGTACAATCACATGAGCAAGGTAATGAGTACATTTCCTATTCATTTCTTAGTTTGCCTTCTGGAGCTCTACCAGGTTAAGTAAAATAGTCATTCCACAGATAACTACCTTAGAAGTGAAGTGGCTTAAATTTCCATAGTTAGTCTTCCATTAACTACTTTTTTCATTTTTAAATTTTTATTATCTGTAAGTAGTGTACAAAGAAGTTCCCATTCTACCAAACAGTATATGAATACAGTGTCTGACATTGTCACCCATAGTTCCTAACCCACCCCTTCCCTCACTTTCCATTAACTACTGTTTAAACCTCAACACCCATGTACTATTTTTTCTGATATCTAAAATGACTCAGTGATAATAACATACTAAACATTAATTTCTGATGTCTAAACTTCTAAGTTGTAGCGATACACTACATGTCCATGAGACCCCGATGCATCCTCCACCACGATGGTCATGCTATAGGATGTCCAAGCCACCCTTACAAAGGTTGAAGAGAGAATTTCATATTTCATATTAATGCTTTGATGTATTAATTAATGTTAAGGCAATAATCTTTTATAACAGAAAGCTGGTACTGTTATCTGTGGTTTTGGACATGGTAGAAAACACCTGTCCCCCTCCTTTTGCAGACAATAGGGTTGTGTGATGACTTTTTGCCAAAGAAATATAGATGGACAAGTATCAATTAGTTTTTCCAGTCCTACCTTTCACACCTCACCAATTGTTTAGACTCTTTCTGTCTTTCTGTCTCTTCCTTGATATCCCTCTCTTGCTCTCTTGCTCTCTTGCTCTGTCTGTCTGTCTGTCTGTCTCTCTCTCTCTCATTAAAGAGTTTAATGAAATATGTCAAAGCCTAAGAAGAGGAAGAATTTAGAGTTTTAGAGGGAATATGTGTTAGCCTAGGTTCCTAAATGTCCGTGAGGAATTAAATTCTCTTCTAACCTGTATTAGACCCTTATGAAAGTGAGAAAGTGAATTTAACTCAGTTTCCGAAATTTTGAAGATTTTTATAGCAGCTAGTTTGTTTCCTAATCTAAAAATAGAATAGTAGGGCTGGAGGAACGGCTCAGTAGTGATATATATGTTGTATAAGTCACTGAGTTCAATTCCCAGCCTGTATCTATAAAAGAGCTCTGCTTTTTCCTTACCCTGAAGGTGAATATAGAGCTATGTAATTTATATGCCACTTACTCATTTTCAGGAAGCTCTTCAATTATAATTAAGATATTGTCACAATTCCTCATGGGGAAAGATGTACTTTCCTTCTTATTTTAAGCTACAGAATTTTGAGCAATGAAAAATGAATTGTGGCATACTCGAAAGCAATAACTTTCCACCAGGGTATGAAATTCATTTGTTAGAAAGCAAATGCTAGAACTACGAATATTTTATTTGTATGATGCCTAAATTCATTAGAAATGCAGAAATGACAGTTTTCTCTGCTTAACATTTTTCTTTAATTTACCAAGGTAGCCTTCTTGATTAATGCCCCTTCTCGTTTTGGCCATTGTATCATATTTCTAGATGAAGCACATGAATATGGAAATAGCACAGACATTTAAAAAATATCAAATTGCATCTTGTCCTCCAACTTTAAACTTCCACCCATTTTCATTTCCAAACTAAAATTGGACTGATAATTTTACATCTATTAAATCAAATGTCTTCTAATTGTTTTTCTGTCTCTAATACACATGAAGATGAAAAATGGAAACATTTTATATTGATTGGCTATAAGCATATGTAAAAAGTATCTGATGCTAATGAGGAAAGGAAAAAAAATATCATTTAATTCTCCAGTGCCTTCCTAAAATAGTGCATTCTGGTAACTGCTGTGAGATTTGTATGTTTTTGGACATATGCTACAAAAACGCTTCTTTTCTTCCCTTTGGAAGCTTCAGTGAAATGCTGTTGTAATTTTTTTTCTGCTTGGAAAAAGTTGTGAATTCCGACTTTAGACGTGTGTAAGGCAAATAAAGGGGTGATTGAGCAAAAACTCAGGTAAGTTCAACAAATGTCTTGATCTACAATAGAACTCCTATTCATGTATTCAAGGACATGGTTGCTAGACCATCATTGGTCTATCAGTCTGTCTTCAACAACAGTCTCATCTTCCTCTACCTACCACAGGGCTTCTTTCTCACTGTTCAGAACTCTGCCCTATCCAAACACAACATCAACAGCAAGGAAGGTTAGATCAGCAAATAACCCTATGCATACCTTCACTCAATCTTACCAAGACTTAGATTTTTTTCTGATGGCCTATCATCTTGCTCAGTCTTTCTTCATCTCCATAAGCCTTTCTTCTTAACTTTCTTTTTTTGTATATATTTTTAATGTAAAAATACTGTACAGAGGGGTTACACTTACATGAGTAAGGAAATGAGTACATTTCCTATCGAGTGTTGTTACCTCCTGCTTTGTTTTTCCCCTACCATCCCTTCTCTCCCCACCTACCCAACACTCCTCCCACAAGTTGTAAAGTTCGTTTTCAACAGTGTCTTATATATCTCATTGTTACAATGGGTCAACCTATATTCTCATTAACTTTCATTATTGTATAATTTCATAATACAAAGAAAATTGAAGTAGATATTAATTTTACCATCTTAATGTACTAGGTATTTTCTTTTTGTCTTTCCAGTGAATTTCTTATCCTCATAAATCAACATTCAATACAGTTGGAAGTATAGTATATACAAGTTTTCTGTTGTTTTTTTTAAATAGCACAAAACTATACTATACAAATATTTTATAAAAGTTGTGATATCTTTGACCTTATACTATTAAATGTTGTGGATATTTTAACAGATTGATGATCTTAGATTCTTTTCTTTGTTAATACAAGAAAGACTACATTCCTTTTCGCTGAGTAAAAACTATTTTATTACCTTTATCTGATTTGTTTGGGACCTGATTTTTGTCTGCACTTTATTTTTCATGTAAAATTTTCCTTGACTAGCTATTTCCAGACCTCCATTCTTAGCATCCCCTGGCATCTTCCTTCAGGCAGGTCTGATCTGAAAACTCCTACTTTGAACTTACCTTCAGCATCTTGAGTAGAAAGAAACAAATTGCTATGAATTCTTGGTGTATGACTATCTCAGTAGATGTCTGTTTTCACAGTTTTGAAAAGATAGTGATGAATTATAGAAGAAATAAAAGAGATGTTCTTAGTTGTATGAGGTTTCCAGACACCGTTGAGTTCTTTTAGAAGTATATATATATATATATATATATATATATATATATATATATACTTCAAGTATTCTGTCAAGTATTCTATTCTGACATGCGGATCTTTAGAAGTATTGTGGAAATCTTGCTATTGTTGGGCCGAGGAGATAGAAACATGGGAAGTACGTTTAAACTGATATGCTCTCTGCTCTTGTTATTCAAATATGTTCAGTGGTTTAATTATTAAAATTCTATTTACTATTTGAAGTCTGAACAGTTATGGTCTCCTATCCTATGTCACATTCAATGTGGGTTCTTAGGTTACTCTGAGAAGACAACTTTTCTACAGAGTTTCTAATATTTCACTGCTGTGTCTTAACTTCTGGCAAAAAGGAGGGGTGCAGTGGATGTTAAAGCATTATGGGGAAATAACAGAAGGAAAATCAGTTAACAGAGAGGCAAGGATAGTATTATATACTTTCTAAAATAGAATTTGATGTTCAGGGGGTATCATCTGACCTCACAGGATAGGGAAATGGTCAAGATTAGAAGGAAATAACTAAATATTGAGAAATAAAACATCTATGTGATGATTATTAACAAATGAGTGGGAAGCTACAGTTCCTGAATAGAAGCACTGGCAAGAGCCAGTTGATGAAATTAGAACATAGGACAGAGAAAAACTGGAAGTAAAGAGAAAGACACAGGAAAAGAGGCCAAAAAGCACAAGAAAATACATATAAATAATAAATACCCAATACAGTATCTGCAACATGTATTTAAATATATTCTTATACTGAGAATAATATTTTTTTTTGGTCCGGTCATGGGGCCTGAACTCTGGGCCTGGGCGCTGTCCCTCAGCTCTTCAGCTCAAGGCTAGTGCTCTACCACTTGAGCCACAGCACCACTTCTGGCTTTTCACCACTTCCGGATTTTTTCTTTTTGCTTATGTGGTGCTGAGGAATTGAACCCAGGGCCTCATGCATGCAAGGCAAGCTCTCAACCACTGAGCCACCTTCCCAGCCCTGAGAATAATATTCTTAAGGCAAAGAATAGAAACAATAGATTAGATACCCAGAGATAACTTAAAAAACAGCTTGCAATTAAGTCACCATATTATATTCAGAATTTGAATGCAAAAATCAAGCCATGGAAAATGATTTGCAACAAATATACAAGTATTATGCATACACATGTTCTGTATAAAAAATATATAGCACAAGAATAAAACATAGTAATTGAAGGCATGCAATAAAGCAATTCACTGAAGGAGAAATACTAATAAGCAACCAGTCTCTGGGGCATGTGTTTCTTCACACCCAAGATTGCTATCTGATATTCTTGGCTAGTGTTTACTTCTGGGGAAATATGTCCCCTATTCTACAGGATCTTACCAGAGATGTACTCCAACAAAGCAGTCAATATCCTGCAGAAAAAAAGCCAAGTCCAAGTTGTTCAAACAGCAGCAGCTTGAAGAAACTCTTTGATTTGTTCATGCTTCCTGTGCCTTAAAATTACCCCGTTTCAATGGAGACCAGATTGCTCAATTATATTTCAATTTTATTCTAAATTTAAAAAAACAGCAAAGCCTTTTTCATTTGAGCTCATAAGGGCCTGTCAGGATGCTTGGAATGAAATAAGGCTAAACCAGAAAAAAAGGAAAATTAATAAAAAATGAGGCAAGAAGACCATTGCTTTCCCTGTAAGTAAAGAAATTATATACCAATGATGTTCAAGATGATAAGAAATTCTCTCATAAACTTCTAAATATGACAGAAGGCTTTAGGAGGCTAATTTATCATCGTTTCTTCCATGAAAAAGTTTGTATTTTATAATTTTTATTTCATGAAAGATACAGCATTTCTTTTAAAATCAGAATAGGACAGTTTGATTAAAATGTAAGGTGTATTAGAATGTTCATATTTCATCAAATAGGCATCTGTTTGTAATGAGAAAGACCAGCCTTTAAAGCTAAGAATTACCACTTCTCCTCTTCAGCCTTAGTTTTCTAATTTGAACACAAAATATTTATATTTATCTATTTCAGATAAAATATAATATTGACCTCTAAGCTTAATGAAATGAGGTGATGTATTTTTCACTCTGCATGACATCTAATATGTTCTTGGAAATTTTTAGCTACCATTATTCATGATAGTGGCCTCTTTATATTTCTGTAATTAAAAATACTTTGTAGGCTAAATATTTGGTCTTCCCTCCTCAGTTCTCCAGTTTCAGTTTATACTTAATTTTATTGCCATATTTTGAAAATATGTCAGTCCTATGATAATAAATCTTGCCACAGTATTTAGCACAAGTGCAAACAAAGGCTTTGTCTTCCCAGTGGGTACATCACAGTAATCATAGCATCAACAGCAACATGCTTCTTGATTAGGTCAATTAATTCAGAGAGATGAGATATTTATTTTGCATTTTTTCAATTTTTATTCTCCCCAGTGACTTCCTGTTGTTAAATGCTTGCAATTACTCTTAGGCTTTATTTCATCTAGACCACTGAATGGTGTAATGAATTTACAATTACATGTATAGGAGTAGTTTATCCAGCACAATGTCACTGCAGAAATCAGTCTGTAAGAGATGAAAAAAAAATGAAGCACTAAAGAGTATGCATCATAGCTCTGCAAACTTCAACTGTCCTCTAATGCTTGTAAGTATTAGAGAGTTAAGAATTACAAATGGGAAGAGTTGAATCAATTTTCATATTTATTAGCCAGGTGAATTGCTTCTTTAATTTTTTACTCATGTCATTTGCTGTTTGATGAGTGTATAAATTACATTATATGCTCATAAATATTGTTGTATCATTATGATACTTTCTTACATGTATGGAAGGAACTTGGATCATATTGTTCTCACTATTTAAATGGAAGGATAGATTATAAGGACACTCATCATTAAAAAGCACACGTGAGCATCACAGGGCTCTGAAAATGAGGACAGGAAAGAATAGATTTACCTAACTATGTGTGTCAGAGTTGGTCCAGGGTGCCAGCCAACAGCCTCTTTCCTGTCTTTCTGATAAGATAAGGGAATGCCAGTGGAGAAATCCTACCATTGTAACTTCAGATCTGCTGATGCAGACTCTGAGTACTTAACTAAGGAGGTTGAGTTTATAGTAAGTTCTGCTGGAATCACACCAGTCACTTCACTGGTGTCCAGTGAGGAGGGCACCCCCCAACACTCTCCATCAATGCTTGTGAAGACTCCTCCTCGGATGCCCTGTTTCAGCTCTAGGAGTGGAAACTGTTCCCGATAGCTATTATTTTTATATTCCTTGGCATTTTCTTTATAAGGACAGACTCTCATAACTCAAAATTTAAGTTATGCTTAATAATGTTTGATATTAAAGATATCCTGTTCAAAATGTGGAGTAATTTGGATAAAATTTGAATTTTGACTAATTGGACCTTGACTTATATCAAGCCTGCTACAACTTCTCATTAAAACCACCCTAAAATTATGATTAAAAAAAACTTTAAAGAATGTTTCTTAATAGTTTGTCATTTTGCTTACTTTTACTCATTCAATATTCTCTTCAATACTCATATTTTGAATAATTAACGATTATTGATTTTGGCCTTTTTGATGAGGCCAGGGTTTCTCACGATCGTTTTAAGATTTTTGTCTGATTATTGTGTTTCTAATGGGCGGCTGTTCTGGGCATTGCAGCCTTTTAGCAGCATCCTTTCGCAACCACTCCTGGTTGAGAACCCCTGAATTTGTCTACTCATTCTGAAATATGTGTAGTCCTTTCACCCATTTGGAGTATGTTTTAGATTTTGGAATGAAGACAAAACTTATGGTATGTCCTTGATGTAGATATAAGCCTTCCTTTCTGTTTATTTTAAATGCTGCTTTCAGCTTTTATTTCATATTTATATATATGTATATGAGTCTATTCCTTTGAACTATTTTCTATTCCATTAGTCTTTTGTTCAATTTCATGATTTTTAATTACTTTGGCTTTATAGTACATTTTTAACTATCTGAGAAGTTTGGGCCTTAATAGCAACCCTTCTATGTCAAAATTTATATATTTATGCTTATCCATTAAAACATTTGAATAAGCACTTAAATGATTTTGTGAAAGACTCAGGATGCTTTCTTTAGATTTTTATTGAATTGCATTAGGCCTATTAATCACAATAAAAAGAATTGACACTTTCTAAGAGTCACTCTTTTCACACAGGAATGTCATACAGTCACTTATTCAAATTTTCCTATACTCAAGTCAGTTAAGTTTCATTGATATTTTTATAAAAAGCTTCTGTATTTTCTGTTGTTTGTCTCTTGGTATTCACTATTGAGATTGAGAACAAGTTTATTGTTTTTTGTATATTTTCTAGTAGTTCATGGCTGGTTAAAAAAGTTACAAATTTTCACATATTTACTAGGTTCTATTTTTAAATCATCATAAATTGTATCTCTAGCTATTATTGTTAAGTGAGTGAGTCTATCTCAAGAATTTTGGAAAAATATAAATTTTACAAAATAGTATATGCTTACAAAGTGCAACATTTAATTTTTGAGAGCTTTAATTTTCTTGTCCCATTGAAACCACCTTAGGGAGTAGTACTAGAGGGAGTAATACCAGAGTGTACATATTAAAAAGAGATATAGATCTCCCTGGACACAAAATATAATGTGTTATTTTCATCTCTTTTATTGTTCCTTAGTATCAAGGTCAGTCCCAGAGTATATTCACTTCATGTTATGAGGTAATGTTAATTCAGTTTGGTTTATCTAGCATTTACAGTGATGTTGCATGCATCAAGCTTGATGGTAGTCTTATAAAAAATAAGAAAATCCATCTCAGTCATTAACTTCAGGGAAGTTACTGCTCAAGAGAAGAAAGGACAATTGAATGTTTCAAAATAAAGTGATATTTGCAATAAAAGTGAAATGTCCAAAATGTAGTGGTAACAGAGCTCAAAGAGGGAGACTTAAGATATCCTAAGGTGGGGAAGAGGTGAAAAGATTTTCCAAATAAATTCGCATCTAAGCTGAGGAGGAATCATTTATCCAGATAACTCTATACGGTGTAAGAGGATAGAGGGAGCTATTGAAACGGAAGGTTACAGCATGAGCAAATTTATCATTTATATGGTTGGGGGAGTGGAGATTGTGTTGGTCCCAACTTGCTGAAATTCTTGGCAAGAAGAATAATACACCTGAGGCTTGAATAGACAGGTAAAGGCCAGATCTTACATTTTTAATATTATGCTGAAGTACTTATAAATTTTGCTGGTGATGTGGGACCAGCGTGAGAGTGGGTTATATTTTCAGATTTGATTTTTTATAAGAGCGGTATGGTGGAGCTGGCAGGAATAATTGCATGGATGGAATGTGCGCCAGATGTAAGAAAATCAGTGCAGAGGCTATTGCCCCAGGAAGGAGGTTGTGATACATTGACTTGGGTTACCCTGCAATGATGTGGATAACAAAACAAATTGTAGAAGCTGCCAGGATTGATTAACTCATTGGATATTGTGATGAGTTTGTATTTTGTCCATTTAGCTAAATGGAACTACATTTGTCTGAGTTTTCTTCATTTCCTAGCATTAGGTAAACAGGAACAATGTGAAATTTTCTGTGTGAGATTTGAAAGTCAAAAGTGAAACAGTAATTATATATAATGCAGAAAATATGGGAACATTGAGCACATTTGCAGCTCCCACACATTGCTGCTCATTTATCAACACACCATATTGGCTTGCTCTGGTCATAGTCCCTCTTCTTGTTGGTTTTTCTTCCATTTTTCCTGAGGTAGACCTAGCCACAGATCAAAGAATAGCCAGAGAGATGGAAGATGATGATGAAAGGGGTGACATGGATCAATAAACTGCCGCGTTGAATTGAAACACCTACACAAAGACAATGAAAGAACAGAAGAACAGCCATATGTACATTGTTAAATTTTCTTCCACTGTTACTAGGATACAATCTCAAAGAAGCCCTTTTCTCATTTCAGTAATTCTATTTTTCTGATTAAACTCTAACTGATAGAGAATAGAGTGCATCATCTCACTAGGTTTCTATTTGAAGTCCTTCAGTGGATAATACCAGTATGCTCTGCAAGAGGGAACACATAAGACATATCAATTTGAAGTTAGTATGTAAAAAAAGCATCTTCACTTTGAAATGCTGGGTTTGAATTGCTTGAATTGTCTGTGGAGTGATGTCCAGTAAGTAGGGATGGCAGCTGGTTATCCCAAGTTCAGAGGCGGAATTGTAGGTATTGACAATATTTTGAAGTTATTGTAGAGACAGTCTTGGCAAAAGCATAATTAATGCGGTCATCTAGCCAAAAGGAGGAATGGCATGTAAAATGGAGAGCACACCTTTGGGAAAACATCAATATTGGAGAGAATTGGACCTATAAGAATAATCATCAGGGGAGGGGGGAGGCTGGGAAGGGATGTGAAGGGTAAACCAAAGGAGGAGGCTGCAATGCTTGGTAAGAAATGTACGCATTATCCTGCCCATGTAATTGTAACCCCTCTGTACAGTATGTTCACAAATAAAATAAAATAAAATAAAATATAAAAAAGAATAATCATCAGAGGATTAAGAAGATAAGAAAAGAATAGAAGGGAGAAAAAAAGAACTATAATGGAAAGCTATGTAAAAGCGAGTTCCATTCCAGTTGTGTCAGAATTCTTAGAGATTGTTGCTAGAGAGTTGACCTGCAGGCATCTTTGGCTGAGTATCGTCTGGGCAGCAGCAAGAATACAAGGCAAATCTTAAGGTGCTGAACACTGGAGAATGAGCATGAAAGTGAAATTACATTCAGAAAATCCACTAGAATATAGATTATGTGTGACCTTTCTTCAGGGAGGAAAGGGACATATATTCTCAAAGGAATGACCTAGGGAGGAAGTGAATGGTGTTATAGGAAAGTCATTATAATTACTAGACCAAACAATTTGGGTAAATGGAAGGAATTTGGTTTGACAACCCAAGGAAAGTTGGCTCTAAAGAAAAAGAAAAGACAGGTATTAAGAAAAAGAAAAAAGAATATAGTAATACTTGTGATTGCAAATGGGTTTGTACAATAGCAGTATTTGCAATTACAAATGAATTACACATACTCAATAAGGAAACTACAGCAATAATCTAGTGTAGTCAGGAACTTCAGTTTCTATAGATCATCTAAAAGTAAGTTAGGAAAGAAAAACTTTTGGCCTGGAGCACCTTGTACCATGAAGGTATCATCTCTACAGAGCAAAGATGGCCATAGTATTAGAGAAGTTGGTGACAGAAATGATGCCCTACTTCAACAGGAAGCGCAGAAGAGGAGGCAATAATACTACTGGTGGAGTAATTTTAAAATGTGGCCATAGGGAATGGAAACAGGAGAAATTGTTAGGCAGATGACAGAATAATAAAAGACGTTCTCATAAAGCAGCCTTATGAGAGGCAAAAGAAGTTGTGGAATACTGTATGTCATCTTTAAAATTTCCTCCTAAAATCTATATTCCCTTATAATTCTAAAGAGCACAAATACACTGTTAGTGCACAAGTGTGCAATGGGTAAGACGGACACTCTTTCTTACAAGGATGTATTCCATTGTAGAATACAAAAATAAAATCAGAATAAACATTGTTATAAGAATAACAAGTGTTCCAGGCTCTGGTGGATCACGTCTGTAGTCCTAACTGAGGAGGCTGAGATCTGAGGATCATGGTTCAAAGTCATCCAGATAGAAAAGGAACCATGAGACTTAACCTCCAATTAACCACCTCCAAATCTGGAAGTGGCACTGTGGCTCCAATGATAGAGTAGTAGCCTTGAGTATAGAGACTCATGGACAGTCCAGGCACCACAACTGACAAAAAGAAGAAGAAGTGAACTAAAGGCAGACTGTGTGTACAAGGTAGAGTGATGAAGCTATTTAAGACGTTTCTTATTTTATTTGGTTAAGTTAGTTTGGAAACGTTCATAAACCATTATTAGTAATATGGCATCATAGGCAAGCTGAACAGTGGAAGATAGGAAAAACTGAAAATCCAAACTTATATTCCTTAGGGCTCTTTTCATATAGTATGCATTTCCACAAGTGTACCTGAAATCTCTAACACACTTAGATTGTGTGTTTCATGCAGGGACAGTCCTGTGGCCAGTGGTAGGTAGAGGTCAGAAATGAAAACAAAAACAAAATCACCTTTTTATATATTTTGGCCAGTATTTCTTGACCATGCATTTTCATCCTGGAGTTTAAAGCATATGCAATTTCAATGTATTCATAATTAATAACTGCTTCTCCATCTTGTCAGAAGCATTGATCTAAATGCTGTCATTGCTGTGCTATTTTCCAACCTCTTAAGAGCTAGTCAGTTAAATGGATTCTCAATTAGGAGTCTCTCTGGAATTAACCAGCACAGTCTAGTTAATTACAAAATAACTTAACATCCATCTAACTCAGAACTCATATATTACCTTTTCCAAGTGCTACCAGTTGCTAAATGGCCCACCGTAATTAGAAATCCTAGGAGAAATCAGAAGCATCATATAACGGCTTGCTTTTATTCATGGTGCATTCCCTCACCCTGAAATGTCTTCCTTTCTTTACCCATTGACATTCTAGTTGTCCTCTAAGATTTAGTTTAGAGATCACATTCTGCACGACCTTTTTTAGGCTGGGTTAAAAGTTTCTGACTTTTATTTGGATTCTACACCTCACATAGAATTGACTATATCCTGTCATACTCAGTTTTCTGCTGTTAGGGCTTTGTATCTCATAGAAAATGTATAGTTCTTGATTTCTTATAAATCCAGAAGTTAATTTTTTTGTTTTATTATATCCCATTTTGTTTAGATAGTCCACAGTGAATTACAGCAAAAACATCCTTGTAACTAAATATCTATATTTATACAGGACATTTTTATCATCCTACAACAAATATTTATCCATTACTTATGTGTTTTAACCACTATTCAAGATGCAGGGTTTTCATTAATGACTAGATAGACCTGGTGTCTACCCTCTTAGCATTCATGGCATGTGGTGTAATTATTAGCAGAGAAGCTAGTATGTTGGCTCTGTTTCACCTTGTCTGTAATCCCTACTTCCATACTAATCCAAGCCCTCAGAACATTCAAGGTCATTGAAAGTGAAAATCAAAACTGTGTTAGTTGAATTGGTGAATATGAGTTATTTTCCACACCTAGGAGATGTATGTATATAAACATATATATAAAGGAATTGCACACAAATTGAGAAATTCTAGAAATCATGAGTCCAAACTCCTCTAGTCAAGTGGTTTTGAATTGAGAACTGGAGAGGGAAAATACTTCGCTGAAGCTACAGAGGGAATATAAAAGCCAGAGTGTATCCTAGTTTGATAGTCTACAGTTTTGGAGTCTTTCTTATTGGATTGTATTGGCCAACTTGTTTTTCTAAGTATAACTGGGTTTAAAAAAATGTTTTCTTCTCAAAAAAAATGTTTTCTTCTCGTATGGAAACATGAACCTCTTAATACCATCAAAAACATTTAATTAATAAATATGTATTGAGTACCAACCATGAACCAAACATATATGAAACTATATATTGTACTTCCCACTCAGGCTTTATCTTAAGCATTCCTAAATTCATTCATAAATTCATGTATTCATGATCATAATTAGTGACATTTTAATTCCAATAACGTGTATTATATACCTCATATTTAATGAGCTAATACTGCTCCTCAATCTCGAGACTTGATTTTATAAAATTATACTCTTTGGTCATAGAGAGAAAAACTTAACATGTGACTATAATGATTTTTTTTAATCTCCTAAAATTACATGGATGATCACATGATGAGCAAGAGAAAATTAATTCATAGAATGAAGGGAAAAAGCATTGACTATGGGGAGCAGAGAAATATAGCCTAAAACAAAAGCTCATCACTTCTATGGTATAAAAAATGTGAAACTTGAGCTTCACGAGAATAACTGTAATTAAGAAGCAATTTTATGACAGCCAAATGCCAATCTAATGATAGCATCAAGTTTAATTCATACTATGCATAACACTATATGGTTAACACTATTATTGTGGTTCCCTGTCATATGATTTATAAAAATTGTATCAAAGAACATAGAAAGGATGCAAGATACTATATAACTCAGTCAGCTGAAGAGGCCTGGAACAAGGATTTAATCTAAGTTTGATGGTTTACAAAGAATATCCTCTCTAAAATTAAATCTTTACATTTCTTGTCAGAGAGATTTTCCTGTTTTCAAAAGTGACATGTTTTATTTATTTAAACTATCAAATAATTCATGTAGAAGAAATACACAACATCAAAAACAATGAAAATGTGTTCTACTTGTATGCACACAAATGTGTGTAGAAGTGCATATGTGTGTATACAAACATTTATATACATCATCTTAGTCTAAATGACAATTTTTTTGATATAATGAATTATTTTCAGCACTACATTTTATTAGAAGAAATTATTGTTGTGTAATCCTGACTTACATAGTTATTTACAAGGCATAGTGATTTGATGTTGCCAAATGATAATTCAGGTGTTGATGTTTTTGTTTGTTTTTGCAGGTCTTGGGGCTTGAACTCTGGGCCTGGGTTCTAACCCTAAGCATTTGCTCTCAAGGCTAGCACTCTACCACTTGAGCCATAGCTCCACTTTTAGCTTTTTGTGGTTAATTAGAGATACGAGTCTCAAAGACTTTCCTGCTCTGGCTAGCTTTGAATTTTGATCCTGAGATCTCAACCTCCTGAGTAGCTAGGAACATGTATGACCCACTGGCACCATGCTTAATGCTTGTTTTATCATTCAACTTGAAAAACTTAAAAAAAAAAATCCTACTTATCATTGCTTCAGGGCTTAGGAATTAAGTCACTGAGTGTTTGATAGAATTGAATTATTTTCCAGCAAAAGAAATAACCTCTTTTAGAGAATGATATTTATAACTATACAGTCCTATCCTTTTACTTTCAATAATATGCATTATGAGATTATGTAGCTATGTCTTGAAATAGAAGATGTTTAATCCCAGCGCAGAAGGAAGAACTGTGCCAGAAGAAAACCTGAGCAACATTGGAAACCTATGGAGGAACCAGCACTTCCCCTAAAAGCTCGCTGATATGATGTGCAACTGACAGCTTTTGAGTTTGCCCACGCTCGGCCGTCTCCTTCCTGAAACAAGCCTGGCAGTGCTGAGTGATATATACCCACACAGAGAAGAGTAGCTAAATAAAAGTATTCTTTTTCAATCTGTCACTTCTATGTGGTATAAAACGTATTGAAATAGAAAGATAGTAAACTACAGTTTTCAAGAATATTTGCTTATTCTCTTTTTTTTGCATAGATGTACCAAAGGATGTATTTTTACATCACTTAATATAATCACTTATTGAAACTATTGTTAAATGTGATCATCTTAGGCCAGGAGGGGAACACCATGTGAGAGGCAAGAATCTCACTGTTAAAACCCCCATTGTCATCAATTACTTCTGAATACCAGGTCTTTACAGATGTCATATCATGTTGGGTAAATCTTCATCAATTCAAAGTGCAAACCCTGTAAAGAACACTCTCCCCCAAGAGAGAACTTAGAGTAGGATTGGGTCTAACTATGTATATTATGATGGATGTGCTGGCATCTGTGTCGTGTGAACTTCTATTTTACTTGTTTCATTCTTATATCTCTAATGTTGACCTCTTTTGTATTTGAGAATAAAAAACTGGTGGTTCCAACACATGGGCCTGTGTCATTGCCAGGGACTGGAACTGCTGTTACCTTGGCTTTACAGATTCTGCATTGCTGCACCTAGTTACCTAACCCATAGAATTCACAGAATCCTTTTTTTTTTGTCGGTCCTGGGGCCTGAACTCTGGGCCTGGGCGCTGTCCCTCAGCAATTCAGCTCAAGGCTTGTGTTCTACCACTTGAGCCACAGCACCACTTACAGCTTTTTTTTTTCTGCTTATGTGGTGCTGAGGAATCAAATCCAGGGCCTCATGCATGCAAGATAAGTGCTCTACCACTGAGCCACCTTCCCAGCCCTCACAGAATTCTTTTTTTTTTGCAATTATTTTATTTTATTTGTGAACATACTGTACAGAGGGGTTACAATTACATGGGCAGGATAATGTGTACATTTCTTACCAAGCATTGCAGCCTCCTCCTTTGTTTACCCTTCACCTCCTTTCCCAACCTCCCCCTTCCCCCCCACCCAATCCTTCCCTCCCTCCCCACCCACCGACATTGTAAAGCTTGTTTTTAACATGACAATTTGTACTTCTCATTGTTGCAACAGGTCCACCTGAATCCTTAAGCGACTGGTTTTTCCCCATCTCCTCCACAAGTTATACTGACATCAAATATAGTGAAAGTGGGGGTTATACTGTGGGGGAGGGACATACAAAACAACAAAGAAATAATCTTATAAATGCGTTAGAAACATGCATGAAAGAAAAAATCATTAAAATACATATCTAAGGGTTCATTTTCCTAACATCACATTATCTGACCTTTTCCGCTTGACTCATACATATACTAGATATTGCAAATAAGGGAAATCATGGGACCTGTGTTTCTTTGGGCCTGGCTTTTCCAAGTTTTTCCATTTCCTAACAAATGGGGCAATGTCATTCTTTCTGATGGAGGCATAGAATTCCATTGTGTATATATACCACATTTTCTTGATCCATTCATCTATTGAGGGGCATCTGGGTTGGTTCCATATCTTAGCTATGGTAAATAATGCTGCAATAAACATAGTTGTCCTGGTAGCTTTAGTGTGGTCTTGTTTGTAAACATTTGGGTAAATGCCCAAAAGTGGGATTGCTGGGTCATAAGGGAGCTCTATGTGGAGTCTTTTGAGGAACCTCCATACTGCTTTCCAAAGTGGCTGAACAAGTTTATATTCCCACCAACAATGAAGTAAGGTTCCCTTCTGTCCACATCCCCTCCAGCATCCCTCACAGAATTCTTTAAAGACACTTGTTCTCAGAACATATGTACTTCCCCAATGTCACCTGTCTTTTCCTCTTAGATCTTCCATATGTCTTCCAGACTCTATGTATGAGCAACTAAAAATGTTACCATAGGTAACAATCTGGACATCTCCCTCTGTGCTTGCTGTCACTATTCCCCTCGTACCATATAAGGTTGTTCTATGAGCTGGCAATCATCTCTTAAGGTAAATACCTCAGAAAGCCCAGAAATTTCCATAACCATCCCAACACATCTTACTCCAAGCTGGGTCCCTAAGTATTGAGAGGTTGAGAAATGATCTTGCAGTTTTTATATAAATCTAAAGAATAATTTTTAAAATGGTGCTTTGTGATCAACATTAAAACCACTACAGATTTTATTCACAATTTTTAGTCGTCTTCTTGTAGTTTATGTGGTTTCTTTTTTGTATCTACTTTTTATGCACAAGATGCGAAATAAACATTTCATGTCTACTAAATTACATTTCAACTATTTTTAATTTATAAAAACATGATATTATTCAAACATCCAGTTATAAAAGAAAAAAGAAACGAGAGTTCATATCAAAAACTATTCAGAGTAAGTAGAATTATTTTAAGTATTATAGAATGAAGCAATAATGTTATTCTATTCTGCCTAATAGTTTAGATTGATGGATTTTTACCAATACTATTCCTTGAGTAAATAGCCCATCAAATAATATACATGCACTATATTTTCCCCTGTTGGCCTTATTATGATTTTTATTAGGTTACATTTGTATGAGACATTCAGGATTAATCTAAGAATAAAAATAAATGAACTGAATGTGGCTGTTTATGGAATATAATCAAGACCTTGCTGAGTCTGAAAAAGATAAACAGTATATTTATAATATCTATAACAACTACATATTTCATGTGTCAACAACTATCTCACATAAATTACTTTAGGTATGAAGGCTAGCAGGAATGTTAAATTAATAAAGCTAAGTAGAATTCAAAATAATGTTACTGACTGCCAAATCAACATCAAATTCAATTTCTCCAAAATGTTGTAATTCATTTTATTGCATCTAATTGCTATGTTTTATCCACAATTAATCATTTCTATTAAACCTGCTTTCACAAATAAGGAAGGCTAAACCTTAATTCTATAAGAACAGCAGAAAAGCATGCTTATTACCTGTGTCTACATACCAAAGTAAAGAATGTTACAAATAACTCAGGATTTGGGTACACTAGAAATAGAATAATTACATTACTGAGAACACACAGCTACTACTGTCAATTTGAGAATATATGAAAAGTATACACATTATCTTGGAAAAGGCGTACAATATCACCTGTAGGTTGAGGCAAAAAGAGAGTTGATATCTAGAGATACACCCAAGCTAGCTTCTAGATCAAATCTAGGTAGAGGCTTCTTTGACACAATGACATATGAAGAATATGAATTGACTGTAATTATAAATTTGAGCTTCTTTAAGATATAGTTAAAATACAGTTATTGAGAAATGTCCTTCATTGCTGTGGTTGAAAAGCAAATATTATAATAAATGCTTTTATATTTTATACTATCAGGCAAGATACTAGTCTCAGATGATATTAAAAAAGCAAAAGAAAACTTGTTACCAGCATCTTGATAAAATATGGCCTATAAGCCTATGGCCTATGGACTATAAGGTGCTTGTGGTTCGTGACTGTAATTCTAGCTACTCAGGAGAGAGATCTGAGGATAGGGGTTCAAAGCAAGCCAGGGCAAAAAAGTTTCCTGAGACTCATCTCTAATTAACCACTCAAAAACCTGGAAGTAAAGTTGTGGCTCAAAGTGGTAGAGTGCTAGCCTTGAGCAAAAGAGCTCAAAACAGCACCCAGGTCCAGAATTCAAGCCCCATGACCAAAAAACAAAACAAAACAAAATTCCCAAAAACCTAGAAAGATGTGAATAATTGAGCGCTCAAAAAAAAAAAAGAAGGAAAAAAACAGGAGTAGGTGGCTGACAGAGGGGATCTGAAAATCAGAATAGTAAGTACTTGGGCCGAAGGGCTGGATTACCAGTGCCTCAAGACTGTTAATGTTTACATAGATCAGAAGAGCCATTGGGCCCTGCCTCGGCAAAAGTTGAAAGCTTACTCTAATAGGATTAATACAAATACGAAAGGTAGGTAATGTGGAACTTTAGATAATGGTATCCTCATTCTAATGCATAGCACATGCATCAACTGGCTTTGGTGTTAAACGAATTCTTGGAGGAGTTGTCATGAATCTAACCTCTGAACAATTAAATCGAATTTGCATAAGGAAGTAAAGGAAGGAGGGTATTCCCAGGCCAGGAAAGTTCTATCCGTAAGTAAAGTGGCATCAATCAGTTGACAAAGAGAAAACTGTTAGAGATAATGGCTCTGACAGTCTGGACACTGTAGTTTAACCCTGAAACTGTAGGTCCTTACTGGTAAGTGTGTGTGTGCGCGCACTATTTTTTCTCTCTTTCATTTTGATAATGCCTTCTTATTTTTTCAAACAGAAAAAAAAAACAGAACTTCCATGTGCGTTAGTACACTTTTATACTCCCTGATTTTTGTTTTTTATTTTAGAAGCAATTATTCCTTCTACTATACAACGAGTGTAAGAGGCCCTAGAAGCTAAAACAAAGTTCTTATGCAGACTTTGACCATACAACAGGCATAATAAGCATCTTTTTAGAGCTTACTCGGGACTGATGCTGCCATCCCCTCATTAACTATTCAGGGGATGGGTATGGAGAAGACACTGCATTAATGTGTATTTCTGTCAAGTCTAGGCAATTATTGACAACCTATAAAGATAAAATCACATCAAATGACAATAATTCAAAGCTAGTGTCCATATCCTAACTGGCATGTTAAGGGCCTCCTGACTCAGCTCGAGTCATAGCCCAGCCACAAACAAGGTGAGCTCTTCACAAAAATGAGCTAGTTGGCCTATCTTCCTTGTCTCCATTGCAATTGCAAGCTGACATCTACCAGACTATTTTGTCGTGTCCTAGATCCAGTTACTTTTTCTACTTCAGTGATATTTCTTCCTAATTAGGATAATAACATGTGCAGCACTCCAAAGTAAACACTCATATTCCTATTTTCAGAAGAGAGCACAAAGACACAAAATGCTTTCCTTTGATGCCCAACACTTTTGATTCATTAAGGAAAATACTAAGCTTTGAAATTAAGCGTTCTCATTCCAAATTACATTATAAAACACAATGTTTGTAGAAGTTTTAACAGGGTAAACTTTGCTTACTCAGTTTTACCTTATGCAGAAATAGGAAAGAAAGAGTTCTTAGTTTAAAAAATGATTTTTTGCTAATGATCCTGTTATTTTGCTGGAGGTTTTAATTTCACAAGAGAATCCTGCTGCTACATTTTAGGATAATTTAAACTTTCTGGAGCTAATGTACAGAAGGCGATAGGATTTTGTTTATGAACTTCATCATCAGGCAACAGGCTATATTCACTCATGAGGCAATTATACAAAACAAGTGTATATATTTTTCCCTGAATATCATTAACCACAATAATAGACACTTAAAATGATCTCTGTAGGAGGCTGTATTAAAGGTTGGTTGGTTTATTTTTTTTCCTATCATCCCTCATTGCTTTTGCTCTATATAATTTATAATATAGGGATAGAAAGATCCTTAAAGTTTCTTCCTTGCAACTATAACATCTTTCTATAATGGGCTCAAGTTAATCTGATGTCTTCTCCCTTGATCATACTTTATGATTTAACTTAGCAAACTCCTGGGAGAGGCCAACACACAAAACCGAATGAGCTATACTCTACAGAGGGCAGTTAGGATTTAATTGTGTCCACCACTATTGAAGGCCTAATTTCTATTACCTCAGACTTGATCTTATTTGAAAAGAGGGTTGCAGATAAAATTAGTTACAATGATGTCATACTGGTAAAGCAGGGACCCCCTATTCCAATATAACCCTTGATGTTAAAGAAGGGGAGGTTTACACAGAGACAGTGACACCACCACAGAAAGAATATCACGTGAAAATTCATGATGTGGTGTTAAAAGCTAAGGAATTTCCAGGAGCTAGGAGAGAGACTTGGAACAGATCATTCCCTAATTCTTTCAGAAAGACCATGTTCCAAAACACATCCTGGTTTCAGACTTCTGTCACCGAGAACTGATAGATAATTAATGTTGTAATTGTTGTTGTCCCCCACTTTGTGGTGCTTTGCTACAGAGGCTCTAGCAAACATACACAGGGTACATAATAAGGAAGCTGGGTGCTAGAACATCTCTCTGAGTGCTCTTTTAGTTTAGCCAGGACACAGGGCTCAGCTCAGGGTAAGTCTCACAATGAGTAAGGGAACTAAGATTGAGAATGAATTGAAAGTCTTATATCCATTTTCTTACCTCCAAATAGATTACAAAAAGGCATTTTGTCCAGAACATACTGGACAATGTTTCTCTATTCACTTTAATGATGTAAAGGGAAGAAATATTTTGCTGTCACTGTAAGTTAGTGGTCATTGTGCTTCATTGTCCAGCTGTGTGATCATAACCATTATGATAGCCAGTTTTCTGGATAGCCATAGTTTCATGGCTACTGAGCACATGAAATATGGCTAATCCAAATTAGGGTGTACTTTTAGGTGCAAAATATACACTAGACTTCAAAGACATAGGTGAAAAAACAGCCCTTTCATGTGCTCTTTTACTTACCTGTTAAGGTAGTCTAGAAATGTTGCACTAGATTCAATTTCCATGGTAATACATTTTATTACAAAAATAATTTTACCTGTCTTCCTGGGCTTTTATTGGCATGAATACTAGAAAAATATAAATAGTCACAGATGGCTTGGATTATGCTTCTATTGGAAAGTGCTTTCCTGAAGACAAGAGGGAATTCTTTTATTGTTTTGTTTGGTTTTATTTATTTTTTTCACTTCTTTTTAGTAATTATCCCTAAGTAATTGTATGGAGGTTTCAATTCAACATGTCAGTTTATGTGTATAATGTAACTTGGTCAGTGTCGCCCCTTCATTATTCTCCCCACTCTCCCAACTTGCTACTAATGAATAATTGTAACAGATATATATTATATATTATATATAATATAATAAATATCTATAATGATATAGATATTTAAAGGTCCCATGGGAACATAAACAAAATTTCATCCAGATAAGAAAAGAGAGCTCAGAAAGATTCCTCATGGAAAGCAACCCTGGCTTTATATCTTCTTGCCTTCCTGCTTTCTTGCTTTTATTTTTTCTAGTTTCCATTTCTTACTAATGCATTTGTGCCAGTGTTAATGGATGCTGCAATTTCCTTCTGCAGATATTCTTTATAAAATATCTTCAGTGCTTATGATTGCCTTCACCAGCCAAAAAATGAGTGCTATAGTAGCCACCCTCATGGGATTTAATAGGGGAGACGAGAAAGTCAACATCAAGAATATGTTGAAAATTCCTAATCCATTTAGCCTTTTCTTAACCTATCTACCTCTGTCTCACTTTTAAAAGTTTTCTATCAGTTATTTCCAAAAACTGGGGTTGAAAGTGTGGCTGAAGTGGTAGAATATTTGCCTTGTAAAAGTGAGGCTCTGAGTTCAATCCCCACTAACTGCCAAAAACAAAAACAAAAGAGAACAAAGCAAAAACACTATTTCCAAATGGATCAACCAGGGACTACATCAGGAAACAGGAAGCAATGCCCTGGAAGCACCCGCCATGGATTTCCCAGTCTGTATACTATGCAAAGTAAATATAAGCATACAGCACACCTCTAACACCAAAAGCTAGATTTTGCCTTTTTAACATTCTGGGTTGGTGAAATTCTACAGTATATATTGATGTTTTTCCAGCTATTGGATAAGAGATATGTTGAATTGTGAATGTATAAGAGAGAACGGTACAATAGAAATGTCTCAAAGAACATAATGTAGGGGAAAAGAAAAGAGATATAAAGATACAATGGTATATTTCATAGTAGGATTCTCTTAAGGTAAGAATAGGAAAAATTGAGACAAGAGGATCACAGTTCAAAGCCAGATCAGGCAGACAATTTTGAGAGATATTAACCTTTAACTAGCAAAAAGTTAGAAGTAGAGGCATAGATCAAGTGGTAGAGCTCCAGGGAAAGTGTAAGGCACTGAGTTAAAACATAAATACCAGCACCCATACACATCAAGTGTTTTAGCATTGGCCAAGTGACTATGGCTTGAGAATCATGAAACCATGAGCTAAAATAGACAATTCCTTTAAAAAAAAAAAAAGGATTGTCAAAGAAATAATGGATAGATTTCCCAGAGGTAGAAAACATAAGTTTTGAGAGTGAAAAGGTCCATCACACATTCAGTACAACTGCATAGGAAAAAATATCTACACAAAGCCTTAGAGGATGTCAGTAATACAATGATTACCCTAAAATTATCCAGAGAAAAATGACATCATTAAATTCTTAAAAAGAGACAAAACACTTGATTCTCTCTGATACCAGAAAAATATCCAGTAGACAAAAATTCAGTAGGCAAAATATCCAGTGGACAAAAATTTACCACCAAAACTACAGTATCTATGTTTGTCAGAAATGTATGTGATAACCCATTCCAACAAAATGAAGGAGTGTGTATGCCATAAGATAAAGTGATGTAGGAAAGGACAAATTCACTCTAAGGAGCACATTTAGGGATGTTGGGGAATAACACATATATGTCACCTTTTAGCAAATTTAGAAGATGGAGAATATAGATTGCACTAAGCAAATGAAGAGCTAAGCAAGTAAAGGAAAAAAAAAACCACAAGAATAACCAGGACCCTGGTTATTCTGATATAATGATATAATGAAAACACAATGAAAAAAATATTTGGTGTAGTATAAAGTATTAGGTGAATAAAAGAAACCAGATTGAAATGTGATTGAAGTAGTTCATCATTAAGATGTAAAAAAACAATAATTCATTAACTCTAGTACTAGTGACCTGCTCCTCTGACTACTGTTAGAGGTTATACTGATTTTGAAGAAAAACAAAGTAATTCTCTCAAACTCCATGACCTGACATATTAAATTTGAGATATATCCAGCCAATGGCTTCTGACTTTTTGAACTATTTTGCTGTGCAGAGCATAGAAATCTAGGATCTAGCTGCAGAACAGAACGTGAACAATATCTGGTAATATAAAAACTGAAGCTAGTGACCAGCTAGAAGAGATTGGATGAACGTAGAGGAAGGGAGTTAATATTTTTCAATCTGAGAGTGAAAAGTCTAGGGAGAGTGATGAAAATCTATTACAAAGACCATCAACGAAACAAAATAACAAGAACAAAACAACAGAGAAGGAAGATGGGGGAAGAGTGTAGGGAAATAAACATAACACCTCATCATTAATATTGAAAGGACAGCTAAATTATTTACACTAGTAGAAAGAGAAACCATTTCTAGTTGATTAGTGGAGAAAGGCATTTGCTCAAAGTGTACTGTAAACTGAACGTGATTGATAAGATGGACAATAACATAATCAGTTTTGGGATTAAGTTTCCAGCAGCAATGATCACATGACACAAAGCAAAACTAGTCTAATAAGGAAATGTATATTATTGTGGCTGCTCCACTAAAGAACAATAAACAAACAAAATCAAGCAAGCAAACAACAATAACACCAGTAGCCTCAAAGCTCACCATCTTGCCCAGCCAGCTGCAACTTCAACCCTTTTAGTCAGAAACTGGTTGAAGTCTACTACCTCAGCTCACTTCCAAACCAAATTCTTGAATTTCTGAGTCTTACTGGATGAGATGGGATGATGCAAAAGATACTGAAATTTGTAGGCTCCCCCTTCCCCCTTACTCCCTCTCCCTTTCTCTCTCTCTCCCTCTCTCCTTCCTTCCCTCACTTTTATTCTCTTTGCTCTTCTCTCTTTTCATTTTGAGGCTGAATCCGTACACCTGAAATTTCACTAGTAAAGAGAAGCTAAAGATATTGTTGTACTACCAGAAAATTGAACTAAAGTGTATGCATCATAAATATGTATAAATTTTATGGTAAGTGTAAATATCTTAGCCATGGCTTTGAGATTTTACCAAGAGAACTAAAAGGGTGAATTAATCTAAGGAACTTTGTATCCAAGTTAATAAAACAAAACGTAGGAAAAGGAGGTCAAGTGATTTTTTTTTAAATAAGAAATTGATATAGATACCTTTGCCCTGGCTGGTCTTGAACTAAAGACCACCCTTCTCTGACTCCCAAGTAGCTGAGATTACAGGGGTTCAGCACCATGCTAGGACTCAAATTCTTTTTTTTCTCCCCCTTCTTCTCCTATTTATTTATTTATTATTGTCAACACTAGGGTTTGAGCTTAGGACTTCACACTTGCTAGAGAGGTGCCCAACCTATTGAATCATGCTTCCTTTTTCCCTCTGGTTATTTTTGAGACAGGATTTCACTATTTGTCTGCACCAGCCTGGAGTTGTCACCACCTCAGCCTCTCATGTAACTGGGATCACAGATGTAGACCACTTTGTCCAACTATTGGCTGAGCTAAAGTCTCCACGCTGATCTTGAAACATGATCCTCACCATCTTGGCCTCTTGAGTAGCTAGGCCTATAGGTATGAGCCAGCTTCAAGCTCTTTCTTAAAGAAAATGTTAAAGAGTACAGTGTTAATTAATGTGATGGATAAGGTGAAGTTTAGGCAGAAAGAAATCTTCAACATGAACTAGCTCCTTTATCTCAGAGACTATTGAGAAAGCTTGTGTTTATATATGGAAAGGAGGAAAAACAAAAATGGTCTCAAGGAAGAGAAGAGTTTGGACCTGGAGCAAATGGAAAATCATTTTGAGTTTTAAAGAAAATATCAAATAAGATCAGTAACTTTAGACTTCTTGAGGAGATTATTACTTAAGGCAAGAATTGAGTAACCTGGCAAGGGACACTTTGCAAAGCTAGAAATACTGTGTCTTCTGGGTTTGAGTGATGTCTTTCATTCCATTTGATTAGGCCTTTCTTCTCATGCATCTGTCTCATTGAAATGATTGCTATAGGATTAATGTGGAAACACCATTTCATGTTGCTATTCAGAATTCTTGGGCCTCCTCTCTATGGAGAGTTTTTGTTTTATTACTGGCTACAAGCCGAAAGTGTCTTTTCCTATTTAAAGGTGTTTTAAGCTATTTTTTATTACAGGAAGATGTAAAAAAGCGACTGCTCTGCCAGAAAAGCAGTGGTTATGACAAGGGCTGATAGCTTCCACAGAGCATATTGAATGAAAGCACTTATCATTGAACAATCAATGAATAAATGCACAAAACAGAACAAGCAAATATTACCCTAAGCACTTACAACTTGGGAAAGGACACATTTTTAACAATGTAGAAATTGTTCTAGTTCCTTATACAATGCATTAAATGTAAAATAAATCACTGATGCAAGTTACTCTTTAATTTTGTATTTACATCAACTGTATTGATAAGGTCAATCTCTGTTTATGTTATGCTTCTATGCTCTTCAGGTCTATATCATCTTACACAGTAAATATCCCTAATTCAAACTTTGAAAACTGAAATTCTCCAAAGCTGAAACTTTTTGTGCGTCACATAATGCAACAACTAAAAATTCTACATTTGAAGCTACTAACACAACTATGTTTATTGCAGGATAATTTACCATAGCTGAGATATGGAACTAAACCAGATGCCTCTCAGTAGATGAATGGATCAAAAAAT
This sequence comes from Dipodomys ordii, assembly GCF_000151885.1. NCBI lineage: Eukaryota > Metazoa > Chordata > Mammalia > Rodentia > Heteromyidae > Dipodomys > Dipodomys ordii. The sequence continues at coordinate 6,580,166 of NW_012267283.1, read as the reverse complement.
GTGGTATATAAATACATATATATACATATATATGTATATATATATATATATATGTATGTATACACACACACAAACACACACAATGGAATTCTAAGCCTCTATCAGAAAGAATGACATTGCCCCATTTGTTAGGAAATGGAAAGACTTGGAAAAAATTATATTAAGTAAGCCAGGCACAAAGAAGCATAGGTCCCATGGTTTCCCTTATTTGCAATAACTAGTATATGTCTGGGATGTTATGTAATAGGTTACAGTCAAAATACACACTAAAAATATTGCAAATGATTACTTTGTAAGTAGGCCCAGAGAGACAGAGGATACACATTTTCCTTTATATGAGGAAGCTAGATTTAGCTTATAAACTCAGAAGTAAACATGTTGAATGGTATGCAAGTATATGCAAGGTATTAACTGAAATATCCTAGATGCAGGGAAAATGCAAAGGAATTCTTTGGAAAGGCAAGGTCAAAGTTCAACAAAATAAACACTAGGAAGAGAATACTTGAAAGGGGTGGGATCAAGGAGAGAGGAACAGACAAATGAAAAGAGAGGGAGAGCACAGTCAAGAATCTAATGTATACTCCATGAAATGAAAGAATGAGGGAAGGGCTGGCTAGGGGAGGCATGGTGAGAATGTTGAAAGGGGTGATCAAGAGGTATTGTATTCATAAACTGCTTTGATAAACAGCGACTCCATTGTATCACTACTTAAAGATGACTTCAAAAAAGAAAACATTACTTTCAGGCTGTAAGTTTTACATGTATATAAAACCTATGTGAATTTCATCTTTAAGCTTTGGTTCCATTTCCTAGATATCCCATTGTATATATGCAAACATTTCAGAATCTGAACAAATGTAAATTCCAAATCAACTTTAACCTTTATGATGCTTCACAATTTTTCTTCCAAATGAAGTATGTAACAATGAAAACTTTTAAGTAAGTGTTTTGTTTGAATTTATTGTTCTAGTAATTTTGCAATAGTGCTTACCAGTCCCAGTATGTACAACTAGCTCCAAGATTCCCTCAGGGTGAATAATTCTGATAGATACTTCAGAGTCAATTCTAAAAACTTCTCTATTGCTAAAAGCATGTGGAGATGATAAACATGAAAGTCATTTTCTTAGTGGTCAAAAACAAATTCATACTATGCACTTATCATCACGAAGTCCAAATACAATATACTACCATCCAATAATGACATTCTTAATAAACATCCCATTATTAAAAATCTTATTAAAGAAGCAATTGTTTCCGTGTAAGAAAAGCTTGGGCCTAGAGAATTTCAGGGTCATAATTGCTATTAGCTGGAAAGTAATGTAATTAATGCAAATTTGATTCTCTAATTATACCACAATGTTATTGCTGACTCAAGTTATGAAAACTCTCCAGAAACATGTCTATAGTTCAGAAAGCATCTGGCTACTCCATTTCCTTGAATCTTAAACCCTTTGATAGGCAACAAATGACCTGCCCTTTACATACTGTATCCTCAATATATTGGAAATATTCTAGTTTTTGTGTGCATATTAAATATATCATCTTCTTGCCTTTATGAGATGAACATAAAATAGTAAGATATTCATACTTAGAATATATTTGAAGCTCTTGGATTTGAGCTTTTTTTTAAAAAAAAATCTATAACAGAAGCCAGGCCTGTCTACTCCTATATGGTAGGCTCTTTGTATGGGGACAAGAAGGGTGCTGGTGTAATTTAGAGAAATTAATGACATAGAATACATCTATGATGGAAATGAACTTTGCAACTTTGGGGGTAGAGGAGTCAGGGAGGGGGAAAATGGAAGAAAATGAGGGAGGGGGTAACACATTTGATACTCAGCTTCCCTTTCTTTTCTTTTTTATTTAGAAGTCATAGATACAGTCATTTTATTTATTTATTTTGCTGGTGTGGGGCTTGAACTCTGGCCTTGGGTGCTGTCGCAGCATCTCTTGACCCATAAAATATTAGCCTCTGTTTTCTTTCTCCCCTCTTTCTAAATTATCATTTTCAAATAGTTGACTAAGTAGTTGTACAATCTTTTCAAGTCATGAATTTAAAGTAGGGCATTTTCTCAATGAGTCATAATAATGTGGTGATGTAGGTCTCTACCCAGTCATTTAAAGTATAGTAATTATACACTTTGAATGTATGGTACACTGGCGTAAGTTCTGAGGACAAAGCAAACATAATTATAACTAAAAGCCTCTTAACTTTTCTCCACAACCTTGGAAAACACAAAACAGTGCTAACATAATTGAAAACTGAGGAACTGTTTAAAATTATTTCCGAAGAAGATTGCATAAAACATACTTGCATCCTCTGTGAATTTTAATAGATTTAAATTATTTATACACATCCCAAACCCCTCATAGATTTGATTTTTCTAAAACATGTCTCAAAGTTCCTAGTCCCTTGAAGATGGCATTAAGTCATTAAACCCTTTTAACTGTTTTTCTCAAAATGGCCATATTGATTAATTCTCCTTTATCATCCCTTCATCATTGCTTGGGTGTCTTGGGATGAGGGATGAGCCCCTTCAGATGCCTGGAGCCAGAACTTTAGGCCTACCATGATGGTAAAACTTTCATTTCCCAAATGAGAAAAATGAAGCTCACTAAGGTGAAGTAATGTGCCATTGTCACTGGAATTGCCATTCAAGAAAATGGCATTATTCTTACTGGCACAGAATAAGAACAATAGAAAAGACATTTTCAAGGAAAACTCAACTGTGAAGTTTTTCTCCAAAGATGGCGGCTCCTATAACTTTTCCCACGTACACAGAACATAACCTGTGACTTCGCAGTCACAGGAACTGGTAGTTCACACAGTTCCCAATGGAGAAAATGAAAACATGTCAAGTTTCAGAAATGCATGTGTGTGTACTATAATAATTTAAAGCAATGGTTACCTCCAGGAGACTCCCATTCAACTTTCTCCCCCTCCCTCCCCACCCCCACATGCCTTCTTCCAGCATTGATTTCCATGCTTTACTTTGGTTCTCATTTGTAACCTGATCATTTCACAATAATAACATTTAACGTTCTATATAGAATTGATCTCTTCCCAAGTTAATCTCTTTTTTTTAAAGCTAAAATGGAAGATCTTCAAAAGCAAGTAGTTTCTGGTAATATTCCCAGGCCTCAAAGATAATACTTGGCAAATACTAGCCAACATACTTGTTGAATCAGCCTGTATTTATCCAGTTTGGCAATTTTCCCATTAAAAAAAAGCAACTCTTGGTAAGCCAGGTTCGGAGGACTCACACCTATATTCTAGCTATTCAAAAGGCTGAGATCTGAGGATCACAATTCAAAGCCAACCTAGAGAGTAAGTGCCTGAGACATATTTCAAATAAATTACCAAGGTTAGAGCACTAACCTTGAACAAAAAAGAAGTTTAGGGACAGTGCCCTGCCCTGAGATTAAGTCTCAGGACAGGTGAGCCCGTACGTGTGCACACACATACACACAAACTGTACAATAAGTTTTCATATTTTATATTTCAGATATAATATTACCATATGCATTACATGAGGGATCCCCATGGAAAGAGAGTGTCCACAAGATTCCCTGGGTGTATGTCCAGAGTGTATGTATATGTAAAAAGAATAAAGATCCTTTGAGCAATGCTATGGCATATGTAATTCTGACCATATCATCATCTCTTGCTCTGCTCCTGGCAGAAGTGTTGCACAGATATCCTTAGACATTTTTGACAGGGTGAAGGTTCAACCGCACAGGGAGAATAAAAGATAGTAGCAGTTTATTTTCAAGAAGCAATTGGCTGTCTTAATCATGTCACTGTTGAATGACCACAGTTACTGTTTCCATAATGAAAGGTCTAATTGCATTGGGTTCCAGTTTCCATTTTCAAGCTGGCCTGGGGCATTTGTGTCTATCTCCATTAGCCTTTGCTAGAAAGTTATTTGTATGATAGTTTTGGTGCCAACTACATTACAAAAATGTTGATGGCCAGTATTTTTGGCCTGTGATAATTGGGGACTTTCAGTGTTAGAACTGCCAAGCTGTTAATTAGCTTGATGTAAGGACTACACATCCACTTTCTATTTTCATTATGATCTGCCAGCATTATCTTCTTTTAAAGTAGATCTCTGCTAAAAGGTTTTGAGAAGTGCTTGTTTTCACAAAATAATCATCTGGGATTAGTGAGTTATGAACAGCTGCCCATTATAAGAGCTGATTTAGTCCATTACTCAAAGCCAGAACCACAGCATCATTGGTGTACAGAGAATTTTTGGGAAATCCACTTTGCTATGCATTGATAACAGCACAGCAAGTCAATGTGGTACTCTGGGACTAAAGCAATTTCACTTTTCATACAACTTTGATACCTAATGGCTTCTTGATTGGCAGAGAAAAGGTACACATAAAAAAATCAAATCTAATAGAGAAAAAGAAGCTAAGATGCTTATGTCTTCACTGCAGATGTATTGATTTTTTTCTTCTGTTTCCATTCGTCTATTCTAAAATGCTGATGGTGTTAAGCAAAAGTTTGAGAATGATGCTCCTGCCCATGGGATTTGCATGTCTAATACAGTCCCAGCTTTTTTCACTCACATTGCTGATAGATTGAGTTTGCTGGGTTGGTAGCCAAGCAAATGATCATTAAAACTGAAAGTGGCATGGCTTTGACAGCAAAGTACTTGAGTGCGTTTGAAACTCAGGAATGGCAAGGGCTGTCATATGCATGATAGATGCTGTTCCAAATAAAATTATTTATGCAGCATAATCCTAGGAAATATAAACAATGAGAGTTTAATTTTCAGCAGTGATGATGATGAAAATACTAGCAACAACAAGGATCATACAGTTGTTGACAAAGATCGTGTAATGCTTCCTTCCCAAATTTAATTATTATTAAATTCTAATGGCAATGAGCATAGTATACCGAAATGGAGCATAGAAGGTATCAGGAGTCTAAAGTTCCAGACCTTCCTGTCACATTTATTGTGGCTTTCATAAGAAAGAAGTTAGCTAAAGTTAATTGCAAGTCATAGGTGGTGGCTCAGTAGTTGTAATCCTAGCTTTTTGGGAGGCAGAGATTGGGAGACTGGTGTTCAAGGCCAGTGCAACACAAGAAGGAAATAAAAGGAAAACATGTTCCCAAAACTCCTTCTTGACTGATAATTGAGTGTTGTGATGCATGCTTGTCTCCCAGGTACACAGGAAGCAGATATTGGTATGACTGTGGTTCCAGACCATTTGTGTGAGTCATTTTTAAGACAGGGTCTTGCTTTATGCCCTGGCTGGTCTCTATTTGTGATTCCATTCTATCTGATGTGCCCACTGGCAGAGTGGATCAAGTGGTAGATCACCCACTTAGCAAGCACCAGAACTTGAATTGGAACCCTCCCCCAATAATGCTCCTCACCAAAAAAAAAAAAAAAAGGAAAAAGAAAGAATTTGGGTCAAGATTGTGCATCTTGGTATACTTACTAAAGAGTATTGAATTTTGCAATTAAAATGGATAGATTTTAAGTATAACGTATAGATATGTACACATTTGCTTAAAAATGAAGATGCATTTTCATTCATCTAACATAAAATGGCACAACCTCTGCTCAAAGAGCTTGCATTCTAAAATCAGAAACAAACAAATGTGTAATTATTATTTCACCATAAGCATAACCAGTACATTAAGGCATTTATTCAGTATTGGACACTATTCTAAGTCTTTATGCACATCAATCTTTTTAAAATCATAACCAGTATCATTCTTTCATGGAGAGAAATCTTATGTAAAGATCTCTGGAATTCACAAATCTATGAAATGGTGCAGCTGAAATTCAAACCCAGTTCTTTTGGGCTTGTGTTCTCTTAATCTACGTAAGCACAAAAGACTTCGCAGTGCCACTGTGCATAAAAACACAAGATATTGAGTGGGAAAGCTTGCAACAAATTCAAATAGTCAAGAAAGAACTTCCAGAGAAGCTATGAAATATACACTAAAGAACTGAACTAGAAACTAGATGCCAGTGGCGCACACTTGTCACCCTAGCTACTCAGGAAGCTGAAATCTGAGGATCACATTTCAAAGCCCTCCTGGGCAGAAAACTCCCCAATTAAGCACTCACAGACCAGAAGTGGAGTAGTGGCTCAAAGTGATAGAGCACTAGCCTTCAGCTAACGAGCTCAGGGACAGTGCCCTTGCCCTGAGTTCAAGCCCCATGATCAACAACAACAACAACAACAAATGAACTAGAGGTTACCAAAGAAATACAGATAACATAATTCTAATCTGAGAAAATAGTATGCATCAATGCAACGAGGCAAAAAATCATGGACTCTAAACTCCCTTCCAGCTTTAGTAGTCTAAAATTATGGAAATAGATTAAAAAAATATTGAGGAGAAAAACATTTTTAAATTCAATTAGTAATCAAAAGTCTAACTATTTATGAAGAAAATGGTTTAATTGTGGTGCTTGATATTGATGTATAATTATTTCTTTGAATTCTTGCTTCAGAGAAAATTAGCAGTACCATTCCTACTGATGTGAAAGGGAGATTCCCATGACACAGTGACTTGGGAATCCTCGGGTCTATTCAAAGCTATTGTCATAGTTTTTATCTCAGCTAGAGAGGCAGGAGAGTTATGAGGACATGAAGATTACAACTGCATGAAGCAAGTCCAGTCTAAGTTCAGTGGGGAGTTTTGTCAAGATGCCCTCATTTGCAGGCCTAACTAGGGCTCTATTCGCAAAGGGCAATTTAAGATTTACTCCCCATGATGGAAGTGTTTTTTCTAATAAAAATATTCATTTTTATCATCTAATTTCTTTTTGTCATCTCTAGCTTTTTTTTTTTGTCATTTCAACTATCCTTCTGGTTTCTATTTCAAAGTCATTTTTTTGGTTTTTCCTTTGTTTCTGTACTTTTGATTGTCCATTGTCTTAAATCTTTCTATTGAAATTCTTAGTTTAGCCAAACGCCAGTGGTGGCTCATGTCTGACTAAGGAGGCTGAGATCTTGAGGACTGCAGATTGAAGACATCCAGCCAGAAAGATCTGTGAGACTTGACCTCTGATTGCCAAAAAGCTAAGCTGCAGTGTGGATCAGCTGGAGGTGTGGCTCAACTGGTAAGCCTAATGAAAGCACAAGGCCCTAGAACTAGATCTTAGTTTGTTTACCTTTTCCAATTTTCAATTAAACATTGTAAAGTGCTACACTTAGTAAATCATAGGCTTGCTCAAAAATTTAAGTTTAATATAGTTTCTTGTGACCAGTTTGATAAGTAGTATCAGCTCATAAGATATACATTAAAGGTGTTTTTTTAATGCTTGCTTTTAGTTGCAACTCTTCTTTCTCTTCTTGTATTAACATATTGGCCAGACTTAATACTAGTATTTACTAATAAAATTGAGTTCAATGGAATATTTCTCAGTTAATTCTAGTGGTTTTAGTAGTAAGAAGGGAAAAATACATCAGCTCAACTAATCACTGTGTGAAAATGAAGGACATCAACATACGAAGAATCTCAAAAAGAAAAGAAAAAGAAAATTTTTATGAGAAAAAGAAACATGTAAAATGTTCAAAATAAATACTATTTGGTAAAGTCTAGCTTACTGTGTGAAATTCCCTTTTTGAGGAAAAGAATCATGAAAATTTTCAAACCAGATGATAATCACACCTAGATCAGATTTTGCAATGCTTTTCTACAAAGAATTGTGGAGCAATATTTTCAGATTTGCAAGTCATATAGATTCTGTAGCAACTGCTGAACTCTGCACTTATAGAAGGCTCTCTGACACAAGTTACTAGCAGCAAATGACTCTGATTGAGTTCCAATAGAACTTTGTTTGCTGAAATTGGCAGGCAAACTGGTTTCACCTATGGACAAAATTTGCCTCCATTATTCTACATTATTATGTGAAAACATGAATATTAATGAAAGAGAAGAATGTTACTCAGGGAACACATGCAAAGTATTAAAAATAAATATTTTCAAGTAGATTATGCTCAAACTGGATCCATATAGAGGAAGGAATTTCAGACCTTTGACCTGATGGAACTCTGGTAACATGACTCCACTGCCATTGAAATATTTGCTTCCCACTTGACTCCCTGAGCTTGAATGATCACTATCAGTATCATTTCCACCTCTAGCAGTGCTTAGGGTTGGGAATGTGGCTTAGTGGCACAGTGCTTGCCTCACATGCATGAAGCCCTGGGTTCGATTCCTCAGTACCACATAAACAGAAAAAGCTGCAACTGGTGCTGTGGCTCAAGTGGTAGAGTGCTTGACTTGAGCTGAAGAGCGCAGGAGCACTGACTAGGCCCAGAGTTCAAGCTGAGAAAAAAAAGAAAAAGAAAAGAAATTTACAACTTAGAAGCAAAGGCAGATTATCTCATAGAAATAACACTGACCCTCCTGAATGGAACACAGATCCTGAAAAGAAAAAATAAGTAATATACCTCTGAATATACAGAATCTTTTTGGAATAAAGAAGATGCAAGAATATGAATACTGCCTGTGATACGTGCTTTCCTAACCTACTGTGGCTTCCATTGTATCTGTTGACATGCCAACCCCACAGTGATATGGATAATGTCTGGGAAGTATGGATAATATATTAGTCATGCTAAACTCCTAACTGAGGCAATCATATGAGGGTATAGGATTCCAGCCCCTATAGCCCACATGAACCTCTCTCTTCCCTTCCATTTATTTTCTTAACAATACATCACTTGACACTATTTATGATGCTGCAGTGGTATAGCCTGATTGAAATGTGTATCCAGGCTTGGCTTGAAGTCGTTGTTAGTACACTCTGAGCAAATGTGATAAATAGGTTTTGTGTTTCTCCAGGTGCCTTTCCATGTAAATTGATGACTGCTGCCCAGGGGAATGAGCTGGGCTTGAAAACATGAAGAGAGATTAGTATTAGTGTGACAAGGCCATAATCTGTAACAAGGAGCATATATCATTGTCACACAAGAGAATCACAGTGTTTGGAAGATCCTCTCTACTTAGGGAAGGTCTCCACTCCATGGCTGACAGCTTAGGCCTCTTTAGATCAACCCTGCTTGTTCTATCCAAAAAAGCTCTTTTATTCAAATTTGACAAAATAATTACTACTACCATTTGGCTTTGAATGGCTCAATTATGGCTGCAGTCATTTGGTTTAGTAATTACTGAAATTATGGTTTGGGCTCAAGGCCAGATCTATCTTTCCTCTCTTCCCCATGAAAGCAAGGAGAGGCACTTTTATAGGAAAATATATGGTGATTCAGGAGCCAGGTTGTAACAATTCATTTTAAATGACTCCAGTCAATGGGAAATAAAACTGAATAGTCTAGCTGAGAATAAGGCTAATTTTTTCCTTGATCTTTAAGAAACCTGGCACTCTGAAACTATTTTTGGCTTTCATGGATAATTCTAGTCTTTCCATGAATGAAGTAAACCCGCCTTTAAATTTTATACTCTCATTATTCTTTTAATCTGATTAAAATCTATTATTGGCTGGTTGTTATTTAATCTATGGTATTTTTGTTTTGTTTAAACTAAATATTCTAGATTCCTGACATCTTTCTTTCAGGTTTCTGGAACCTGTGATTTAACCAGGGTTAAGTCACTTAATTTTAGAAGTCTGGATTTTTTTTTCATTTTTAAGTTGGGTTAACACATGATATTTCCCTGAGTATTTATAAGAATCAGAAAACTAAACACAGAGCTCCCTATGACCCAGCAACTCTAACAGAGCACAAACAAGGCCACACGAAAGCTACCAGCACAACCATGTTCATTGCATCATTATTTACCATGCCATTAGATGGCATGATTTGGAATCAGAGCAGAAGCCCCTCAACAGATGAATGGGTCAAGAAAAAAATATATATATACACATATGTGTGTATGTATATACAGATGGGTGTATATATACACATACATATATAAATATAAACATATATATATATATATATATATATATATATACAAATACAATGGCATTCTACTCATCCATCAGAAAGAATGATATGGCACCATTCATAAGGGAATGGAAAGTCTTGAAAAAATTATATTAAGCAAAGTAAACCAGACCCAGAGAAACACAGATTTTCATGGCTTCCCTCATTTGTGCTAACTAGAATATGCCTATAAATCTACTAGTACACACCCTGGATGGTAAGCAAGGAGTTGCATATGAATTAATTGCTTTATAGGAGCATGAGTAGGTGCAAGTAGTCACATCTTAGACCAGGAAGCAGAGACAAAAAGGTTGGAGTGCCACATTTTAGGAAATACCCTTGATAACTCAATGGTGTCCCACTAGGCCTTACTCTAAAAGTTTCCATACCATCTGCTTACACTGCCACTCTGGAGATGGACCTCCAACGGAACCATTGAAAACTCATATTCCAACCATAGCAAGGGATTAACCTGGGGAAACTGTTCTGTTATTCAATATAAAGAGGGAAATTCTGAGGTGAGGATAAAGCTTTATTCTTTTTTCTGATAGAAGAATTTCTTCTGATAGAAGAATCCTCTTCTGTCTTCTCACAGAAGAACTTGCCCAAAAATAAAATCAATTTTACCGTTTATGGTCTGTATTCATATATTTGTCCACTTTCTAACAATTATCTGTATGTCAAAACCCAATCATTATAACATTTGTGGTCATTTGTAAAGGTACATTTTGTAAACTTTTGTGGCATTTTAAAATAGTTTTTTTGTGTTTTTCATTGTTAATTTTGCTCCTTAAAATGGTCTCTAAACATAGTTGTGTGCCTTACAAGGAAATTACAGGTATTGGTCAGTTCAGCTATGAGTTATAGAGTCATTGGCTGTGAGTTTGATATTGATATAGGTAGGTAGGTAGGTAGGTAGATAGATAGATAGATAGATGTGATTATATATAGACTAGAGTAATACTGGTAGTGAGTTGGTAGAAACCAAGATACTTAATAGCACATAGCAAAGACTTACCTGGCTGGACTTGTGGAGACCTTAGCTCTAAAGCCAGGAAGAAACCAAAATATGCAAGTATTATGAGAGCTAGCTCTAGGCTCAGGTGAGAAAATAAATAGACCTGATCCTACAGCTATCAATGACCAGGTTAATTGTCTGGTATATCTCATCAATTTGTCAATTAAAGATCTTCCTTAGCCTTAAATACTCTTACTGTGGATGAGACAACTCTGTTCCCTCAAGGCTGCTTCAGAAGATAGAGAATTGAGAGCAAATGAAAATAAGAAGAATAAAAAGAATGAAAGAAATAGGTGGAGGAAAAAATAGATGAATAGAAATATAAGTTGGTGGGGCTGGGAAGGTGGCTCAGTGGTAGAGTGATTGCCTTGCATGCATGAGGCCCTGGGTTCAATTCCTCAGCACCACATACACAGAAAAAGCTAGAAGTGGGGCTGAGGCTCAAGTGGTAGAGCGCTAGTTTTGAGCTGAATTGCTGAGGGACAGCGCCTAGGCCCAGAGTTCAGGCCCACGACCAACAACAACAACAACAACAAAAAATATATATATATATATATAAGTTGCTGAGTGAGAAACTTCAATGACCATTTCATGGCTTCATTTTCCTCCCTCTTTTCTCTTTCCCATCATTCCTCTAGCTTTCCTCCTCCTTTCTTTTAAACAAATATTTACTATTTATTTATTTCTGTGCTAGAGACTTCATATGTAAAGGTATCTTCTGAAAGAATTTTACTATTAGGTGCTGCATTTTACTATCTATGACCTGTTAAAACTTTTCTATGCTCTTTTGCCTTAGAAGAGCACTTTTTAGAGTGTTAACTCTGATCTGTCTCTCAGAATATTAGAGGTCTGATGACTTCCATGTCATGGATCTAAATCCTATTTTATTTATCCATGCAACTTAAGTCACTTGGGTCCCTGTTGGAAAATCTAAAATGCTATCTCTCTCTGTCGATAACAGAACTCCCTATGTGTTCTAAATTCTGTCTCTAAGGCAAACAAAATGGATGTTATCCAATGAAACACAACAAACCCAGAAGCTGAGGCTGAGCGTGGGCACCTCCAAGTATTCTGGGAGGCAAGTTTTCTAAATGTTATTTCTGTCATTCTTGTTTATTCAAGATGATCATAGACACTATAAAGGAACTTGAAGAGAATCAAAATGAGAAAATAAATGTTTGGCCAGGTGCTGGAGGCTGAGATTTGAGGATCACAGTTAGAAGCCAGCCTGGGCAGGAAAGTCTGTGAGACTCTTATCTCCAATTAAACACCAAACAAGCCAGAAGTGGAGCAGTAGCTCCACTTTTGCTTTTTTGCCTTGAGAGAAAGTTCTGGCCCTGAGTTCAAGCCCAAGGACCAGGAAATGGACAAAAAGAGAGAGAGAGAGTAGGGGGAGAAGGAAGGGAGAGAAAATAAGGAAATAAAGGAAGGAAAGAGGGAGGGAGGGGAGGAGGGAGGGAGGGGAGGAGGGAGGGAGAGAGGGGAGGAAGGAGGGAAGGAGGGAGGAGAAAAGAAGGAAGGAAGGAAGGAAGGAAGGAAGGAAAGAAGGAAGGAAGAAAGAAAAAAAGAGAAAGAAAGAAACAAAGAAACAAAGAAAGAGAAAGAGATTTGGTATTGATTCCTCCAGCACTGTTCTTTCTGTTAAGGATTGTTTTTGCTATTTGGGATCTTTTATTGTTCCATATGAATTTTGGATTACCTCTTCTATTTACTTGAAGAATGAGGTTGGAATATTGATAGTTATCACATTGAATTTGTAGATAGCCTTGGGAAGTATTGCCATTTTTACGATGCTCCTTCCAATCCAGCATGGGAGGTTTTGCCACTTTATTTTTATTTTATTTTATTGTGAGAATACCATACAGAGGGGTTACAATTACATGGGCAAGATAATGAGTACATTTCTTATCAAGCATTGTTGCCTCCTCTTTGTTTCCTCATCCCATCCCTTCCCATAATCTCCCTCTTCTCCACCTGATCCTCCCCCACCCCCAACCAAAGTTGTAAAGTTCGTTTTTTGACATAACGACTTGTACATCTCATTGTTGCTATGGGTCCACCTGTATCCCTAGTTAAAGTTCTGTTTTGATTTCCTTTTTCAGGTTTTTAAAGTTTTCATCATAGAGGTCCTTCACTTCTTAATTCCTAAGTATTTTATTTTTGTGGGGAGTGGGAGGGTGCATGGGGGGGAGATAGGAAGGGATGGGAAGGGGAAACAAAGGTGGAGGCAACAATGCTTGATAAGAAATGTACTTATTACTTTGCCTATGTAATTATAACCCCTCTGTATGGTATTTTCACAATTAAAAAAAAGAAGTACATAAAAAAGAGAGAGAGAAAGAAAGAAAGAAAGAGAGAGAGAAAGGGAAGAAGTGAAAAAGAGAAGAAGAATGAGGAAGGGAAGGAAGGAAGGAAGGGAGGGAGGGAGGGAGGGAGGGAGGGAAGAAAATGGGACAGGCTTGTTCTT